>NC_136808.1:6469207-6627582 GCF_951216825.1 Electrona antarctica | reverse complement strand
AGTTGACTAGTTGCCTAGTTTACTAGTCGACTAGTTGTTTAACTACCTATTATGTAAAAATAAATATTTGTACATTTAAAAACTGTGTACATTGGTGTCTATAACTATAATCTACCTGATCTTGAGGCCTACAAAACCGGGGTTAAAAATAATAAAAAAATAGTTTTCCTTTTTTCAACTAGTACCAACAAGGTCGACTAGTGGATTTACTAGTCAACAAGTAAACTAGTCGACTAGTTGCTTAATGCCCTAGTGTGTATGTGTGTGTGTGTGTGTGTCTAACCTCCAGGGAACATGATTAGAGCCTTCTGTAGGAGGAGGTCAGCCTTGTGTCGTTGTCTGTCTCTCTCCTCTGCTGACAGGTCTTCTTGCTGGCTGAGGTGGAAATGGCTCATTGCCACGGAGAATGCAAAGTTCGGCAGCTGGGACAGATTTCTATGCTCCTGAGGCAGGAAAAAACAACAACAACAAGCGAGGCCATGGATGTCTGAGTTTAACCCCTTTTGGTGTTAGCATTATGTTATGCTTTAGCTATTGAAAAATAGCAGATCTACAAGCTCATAGCGCGCCACCGAGTGGCGCGCTACGAGCTTGTAGGTCTGCTATTTTTGAAAAATCGAAGAACCACTGACATAGAAACATAGCTTTTTCAGAAAACTGTCGGGATGTAGAAGACATTTTTAGAATCTGATCTCAGGTCAGAATGGGTTAATAGATGGATACCGGAGAACTCGCCAGTTTACCGACTCGCCGCGGGTTTAGTGGATTTTTGTTTTACTTCACATTAATTTAAATTGCATTGAATTGAGAGAGAGAGACTATCCCCTCGATAGTTGTTTAGAGTTTACACTAGAGAAAGTAGGAATGCTAAAAGTTTAAACACCAAAGTACCGAAACAATGTAATTCATTAGTAAACAATATCCTGAAATGGTAGATGAAGGCATACAGACTACAGAGTTTACGGACGTTTCTACTCTGCCACAATGTTGTGCTTCACACACACGGGCAGATGCAAAAGATAAAGATCACAGACAGTGTATTTGTAGCAGGGTAGTCGTTAAGCAACTCAACCCCTGAAACCAAAACAAACGTCCAACATAGATAAAAGTAATTACTCACCTACTGCTGCAGGTTCCATAAATAATCCCAGTGTTGTTCAAGATGCATGGTTTTTATATTCTAAATAATGATCGTCGCGTGGTTTAGCGACGACTACCACTATGAGAGGAGCACAACTTTGGGACTTTTGGGAGTGTCATAGTAGCTTGTTTACAACTGAAACGGACTTCCTGTGCACTAACTTCCTCTTCACAATAAGAGCCACATGTAATGATTAGTCAACACTAGTTTTATTTCTAAGTCTACTTACAGGACGTTAACATCTCATTTGAGTTCCTTTTGATTGCCTGTCAGATTTATCTACATAACTATCTCAGCTGTTGGTGCGCAAATGAGCCTTGCATCTACCACGCAGAAAACATGTTGTGTACCCCCCTGATTAATAACATCTGAACATGTAAACACAACAAACATAGTAGCCTACTCTTATTATGCATATCACATTCTCGCCGAGATATATTTTAGAGTTGAAAAAAGGAGAAAAAATAATAATAAAATTAAAAAATTAAAAAAAGAATTGTTCAAGCCCATTGATTAAGATTCGAGTGCCAACCCTAACGAGCGAACATTCAAACCCAGAATGTTTGGGGACAGCCTTAACACACACACACACACACACCTCCCAGTCTTGGTACAAGCGGAGAAGCAAGTGGTACTCTCTGGAACGCAGTGTCAAGAAATCAACGAGCAGCAGCATGCATAGTGGATCAGCATCTGGGTCCAAACTGATAGTGAGATGGGAGAGAGGAGGGTTGAACAAGAGATTAATGTAAGATAAATGCATGACAAGTATGACAAAATGGTGAGCGTGAGAATATGAGCATAGTAAATGTGGATCTGAAAAACAAGATGAGCAACCGTGAAACTTGTCTCTGGTAAACTGCAATGAAAGAATTCACCTTTAGCAAAGCCCCGCCCTCTCCCACTTAGACACTCCCACTTGGACACTTTCCAGCCGGGCTCATTCATTCCAATGTAAATATCATGGATTTTACACATTAAATACTGGTTCATTTTTGGAACCAGACCTTCAATATCTCTTCCAAATCCGTCAACAAGGCTGCCGTATGCACTGGAAAAATATGTGTGACACATTTCTTTTTTAAAACAATGTTTTATCATATTGAAAAACTATTGGTGGAGAGGTTTGTCTAAACCATGGTATGCTTAGCTGTGATTGGACCATAGCAGTTTGGGGAGGGGCTTAGCTATAGGTCAATTAACTCCTTTATTTATTTAATTTTTTATCCCATGATTTTCTAACCCCTTTTTCACCCCTGTGTCAATTATCTAATGTGATCCTGGGCTCTACACACCCTCCGCCAACCTAGTCCCCATATATGGGGGACATGGGGAGAGCAACGGACTTGAACTCATGCCTGAGTGTCCAAGTTGCACCTACACCTGACAGGGGGGAGTTTCCCTGGTTGGACGTAGCACGTGGAAGGAACACGTTATTCCAACCAGTTCCTTTCCCCTCCATCAGGCGCCCCGGCTGGCCAGGGGGAGGCAGTTTAGAGACCAGGATTACTGCATGTTTTTTGTGAGGGTACCTACCTACCGACACGGGGAGAACATGCAAACTCCACACAGAAAGGCCCTTTCGCCAACCCCGCCTCGGGTATGGGCACTGATGACGCGGAGGAGGAAACACGCCGCCAGCACCCACAGCGTCCCGAGCGGGAATCGAACCCAGGACCTTCTAGCTGTGAGGCGACAGCACTACCAACTGTGCCAACCATAGGCGGCGATCAGTGGCCAGTGCCAGTAGAATACATGAGAAATCCGGAAAAGACGACGCCGTTTCCTGGCCGCATGACCTGGAAGTAATTATCGGCCATTTCCGTGCCAGGGTGGCGGCCGTGTTCTAGCGATAGAACAATTGATATGGTTAGCGGGAGCGCGAATTAATGTTTAATTAAGCTCCCAACATCGTACTTTATTCCATTCCGAGACCTAAAACCACTATATAGGCAGCGTGCGTGCAGTGCACGGATAATTTGGGATTTGGGCTGTTCCTACCATAGAAGCAAGCGGTGGCTAGCGACGGAAGCTAAAAATGAGGTCAAAATATTATTATTAATTCTGGATTAATGCTCTTCTATCAAATATCGTCTTCTCGTCTATGGCTACCTGTGCATTATTAAATCAATCGTGTTATCTCGTCAGCATCCAAGGAGTTGTTACTCAATGGCTGCCAAGGTTATTTAACTTCTTTTTCATGATGTCCTGGAGCGCCAAGGACGTGTTTAACATTTAGATTTTTTTTTTGAAAAAAAAAAAAAATATATATATATATATATATATGGTGGCGGTCTGGGACTTTCGGCGCCCCCAGATTTGCAGTGCTACTTCAATGCTTTTCACGATCAAATAATCAACCAATCTTGCCATGCATTTTGAGGTTACATATAATCAACCATCTTGCCATGTTAATATTTGATTCGTGCACAACAAGCTGAAAAAAGGTAAAACAAAAAAATGAGGTCTTCGGGTAAAACAGAGTCCCGGAAATATCCCAAAGTTCAAAGGTTTTGTACGGTTACGGTCCGCGATCTCTCGGGAGTCGGTACTGCTTGGGTCGGAAATCCTATCTAATTTTAGATAGAGATCGCAAAAGTGAAGACGCCAGTATAAAGTAAGTCGTTGTAAGTGAATGGGAGGTCTGCACTACAACATTGAGGACGCCAGCATAAAAGGGAGGGGCCATTGTGAGTTTCCATTAGATTGTATAATACAGTAGACAAAGCATGACATTAAATCCCATGGTATGTTCTCCAGCGTAGCGGTTGTTATCGAGCATGATAAATTACATTTAGATAACATTTTCCTCAAAAGGCCCTTTGCTTACCTCAGGATCAATTTGCAGTACTCCAAGGCCGTCCGTGGGCATCCCCTCTTCTCCAAGAACATCATGTGCTTGTACAGAGCCAAATAGAACGCCCTGCGGATAGGAAATCAGATGTTTCATCATCATCACAACACTATGACAGACAAAACTAGTGACATGATTTAACTGAAAGAATAACCTCACACAGTGCAGCTCTTGTGGTGGTGATAAAAGACCTACCTGTTCTCCGGTCGGAGATAGTCCAGTCTGCAGCTTCCCGAGGTCAGGCTGAACAGCGGGTGGAAAGCGCACTCGAAGCTGTACAAGGCCCTCTCTGTGGACGGAAAGACAGAAACTATCATTTCTTCAAGTCCAAAATGATTTGATGCGACTCAACAGTCACACTCAATCGAGTGGCAAAGTGAGTGGATAAGTGAGTTTAACGTTGCTTAAAGGAGAATTCCATGCTAGAAGGCTTTCTTACCTTATTTGTAGTTGTTACGTCCCCAACAAAGAGGTCCAGGTGTTATTTTGTGCAAAAGTGCATTTCCCCTAATATAAGCCCTCAATGGGGGTTGGGTTATTCCATCGAAATAAGTAGTAAAGTGTGCCGCTTGGGATACTATTTACATTATGAAGAGAGGATATATACAAAAAGAATAGATTTTTGAGCGATGGAAATAAGCGAATTAGCACAACACCCCATAGCCCCATTCAATTCAATGCAATTCATTGAGGGCTTATGGTAGGGGAAATAGCCAATAATGCACTTTTGCACAAGTAACACCTGGACCTCTTTGGTGGGGACGTAACAACTACAAATAAAGGTAAGAAAGCCTTCTAGCATGGAATTCTCCTTTAACATCGTCTAATGCAATCAGATAGGACTTTTATGTTTGGATGTATGGGGCTGTCATGGCCAGAAATTTGTTTTTTGCCACTCAGTAGGCGTTCCCGCATAACTTCCGGGTATGATGATGATGTCACGCGCATACCCTCTATTCTGTACTCACTTAAGATTTTGTCATATAGGTCCATCGAGCCGTAATACATAACTTAGTATGTTATATGAACGGAACTGTGTTATATATGAAAACACCAACATCAGAATAGCATTATAGTGTGGTGGGTTAAAGTGTAGAGTCATTGGAAATATAGTAAAATAAAGAACATGTACAGAAGCAACCTCATTGCTTTAATTTGCTTCACGGCTCAACTAATGCATCGAGTGCATGTGCACTATAGTGAGGCAGCTTAAGGCCATATTTTAGCAAAATGTGGACGCGGCGGACAAAAGAGCCAATTTTTTTCCACATGCTCTCCATAACCATACGTTTCATTTTGGAAGGGGGGCCACGTCATCAAGATGTCAGAAGGCGGCCATCTTGGCGTTCAAAGATGGCCACCATGTAATATCTATAAGTGCCACTATCTCGGCTTCTAAGCCACTTAGAAGGTCAATCTTGGTGTCAAAATATACATTATCTAGGTCAAGGAATGCAATAAGGCCATTGAGAATATCAGTAGACGTTTATTTGTGCCAATATTGAATAAATACGGTCATTCTAGCAACATATTTACATCATCTTCAACTCTGTTAGCAGTCAGACACATTGAAAAAAGTGTGTGTGTGCGTGCAGTGAAAAGGGGAGGGGTCGGTGAATGTGGAAATTGTAATTGTAAATTGTAATTTGCGTCACAGCGAAATGTTGCGCAATAACAGTATGTCATACAAAAGCAATATTTGTACAGTAAATATGGCAGTTGCATGGATGCAATGTAGTGCAGATGTGTGCTAACGGAGTGATTTGGTAGGAGAAGTCGGACGGATAAACGGGCATATTGCTTTGCACCCCCTATAGTAGTAGGATGAGCATCAAAACTATATTTTAAATACTTTTCATTAGCACATGCATGCCTTTTACATTCCATAGGGCTGGACCACACATGGACCCCATTTGGTTGTTTTCTGCATCTTCCTCTGTGACCTGCCACCTTCATGTCATCTCTCACAGCATCCTTAAACCTCGTCTTTGGCCATCCTCTTACCTGGCAGCTACATCTTCAGCATCCTTCTCCCAATGTACCCTCATCCCTCCTTTTCACATGTCTAAACCATCTCAACCTCGATCACCTCTCTTGCTTTATCCCCAAACCTTCTAACCTGGGCTGATCCTCTAATTTAGTCATATCTAATAATGTCCTTCCTTTTCACTCCTAATGAGAACCATAGCACCCTTAATTTTGCCACATCCAGCGGTGCCTCCTTTTCATCAGTGCCACCAGCATGGCTGGTCTCACTACCATGTTATACATCTTCCCTCTCACTGGTAGCCTTTTGTCACAAATAACTTCTGAAAACATATGTCCCATTTTCTCAATACACTGGCTTCGCTTGCTAGAACATTTCCATCTCTATACTCACCTTAACCTGTTACACTACTGTCTAGCCAATTGGTACAAATCAATTTCTCCCTCCCTCACCATCTCTCTTTGCCTTACCTCTATACTTACTGTACCCTCTGAAACTCATGGCATTGCCCATTGACATATATATTAATTAATAATCTCTTTTAGAAGGGAGACCTGGGCTACAACAAGATGGCAACATCCTACTATAATGCACACAGTCTGTGTGTGTGTCTGTACATCTGTAATCCACGTAACTCGAGAACCGTTTGCCCCACCGACTTCAAATTCGACACACACGTTCCACACACCCACAGGGAGTGCAGTGCCCGGTGTCGAGTCGGTCGGACCCACGGTTGTCCAGAACCGCCCTTTTTCATTTGGCGGCCATCTTTGAACGCCAAGATGGCCGCCTTCTGACATCTTGATGACGTGGCCCCCCTTCCAAAATGAAACATATGGTTATGGAGAGCATGTGGAAAAATGTTGGTGCTTTTGTCCGCCGCGTCCACATCATTTCGCTAAGCTACCGGACTATAGTACTAAATATCATGCAGCCTCTCTCATTAGTACTAAATATCATGCAGCCTGTGTCCATCTGCAACCAGCTCATCTCTGCCACAGCCCACCGTTGGAACGGTTGCTGCCAAACTGTGCACACACTCCCTGGATGCCATCTCCGAAACCTCTGCCCCTAATTCTACAGATGAACCTGCCTTGGGGGTCATGCATGTGGTAGCCTCGGAAACCCAGACGTTTTTATTTCCAGGGAGGGGAAAAAAAAGTCTGGGTCCGAGTCCACTTCAATTTGGCATAGAGTAGCGCAAACGTCGATCACTCTCTGCTGATTTCTGATCGTCTGCACCTTTGTTAAATTGACGCACACACACCCGTACACACACACTCCTCTCTCTCTGTCGCTCTAATTAATTAGTCTCATGTCCAGCAGCTGCGCACAGTTTCTCCGCCGGGAGCTGCCTATGCCATAGAAAGCATAGGTGAGTTCCAGGCTATGCATGTGGCAGATTTTTACAAAACACACGCAAATCAGTACACGTCATCTCTAAAGTCATGTGATCAACACGGATCTGTCCGAATGTAATAATACTAATAATAAATAGAGCTGCAAGCAGCGATAAGGCGGGACCAAGAAAGAAGACAATACGCAATAAGAACATTATGCACAAAATAAGACTGACGAGCTGAGTTGTCAGTACCCGGATTTGAACACACAACCTTGTGGTCCGAAGGCAAGAGTATTGTGTATGCGTGTCCTCATTTTGGGCATGTCATTATCTATTTCTACAGTGTGTTCGATGTTCAGGTTTTCACGTACAAACTTCTCTTCAACCGGGATTTCAGATAATGGTCCATAGATTGTGTGTACGATGTTTCACGCGAATTGCTGAAAATTCCAGGCAGAAAATCAGGTATAAGCATCTTTCAAACTGCTCAAAATGGCGGTAAATTTGAGGGTGGAGCTTACTTGCCAAAGTGACAGATGTGTTCCCCATGAGTCAAAGAACATGTGGAAACAAGTGCCATGAATTTTGGCCAATTAAAGCATGAGTTATGACTGTTCAAAGGTTTCATTTTCAAAAAATTGCTATAGCGCCCCCCTTTGGCCTATTGCAGTAAGACTGGTTTCAGTGCTATTTGGCATGACCCTCTACCATACTGTAAAGTGGCATAAGCAAATGACGCTGCATGTAGGTATTAGGGGCAGAAGAAGAAGTTTCGCAAACCAGCAATTTTCATTGGCTCATAAAAACTAAATTGTTTCACTTAAAAAAAAATATACTACGATTTTTTGGTCCGTATAGGTCCAAAGTTCACGTGTAGAAGTTTTTGTGCATTTTGATCAAAGATCCTGGGAGGAGATACATTTGAACTCTTTTTCATATAATTCAAAATGGCCGGTGATCTAAAGGTCAGAGGTCAAAAGTCAGAACACGAAAGTTGTTCGGCATGAGGAGACGCAAATGTGTATCAAAATTCCACAGTTCCACATTCCAGTTCGGGGGCGGCCGAGCAGAAGGCCCGGTCGCCCATGGTGCGTAGGTTGGTCTTGACAGGTTTGAGGCGGTTTGTGTTTGAGGAGCGGAGGGAGCGTGTGGAGGGTGACAAGTTCCTTGAGGTGTCTATATTCCATCCTGATTGGCTAAGACTGTCTTCCAGAGTTTGCAGGATTGTCCTTTTTGAACAAAGTGCCTCAAATCAAGAATGCAGCGTGCACTTTCCCTGCAATGTTGCATGCACATTTCCACTAGCAATGGGGTATGTTTTCTATTACATACCCCATAAAGCCTATTTTTGTGTTTTTGTCGCATTCCTGAGCCAATAATTTAATGACCAGGTCATCGATCAGTAGGAGACTCAGTAGGAGACTGTTTGTCAAAGTCAAAGTCATACGATTTGTCACACACGTTACCGCAGTAACATTTGTTCTCCGCATTTGACCCATCTCTTGGAGCAGTGAGCTGCAGCCGTGACGCGCTCGGGAATCATTTGATTAGTAGATTTGACCCCCCAATCCAACCCTTTGATGCTGAGTGCCAAGCAGGGAGGCATTGGGTCCCATTTTTACAGTCTTTGGTATGACCCGGCCGGGGATCGAACCCCCGACCTCCCAGTTTCAGGGCGGACACTCTAACCACAAGGCCACTGTCTGGTTTGCCGGTCATCAAATCATTGGCTTAGGATAGGAATGCAAGAAAAACTAATAAATCTCCATGACAACGCCCTGGTAACGTCTGTCCCAACAGCCAGGAACCTTGGTGTTGTCCTGGACAGTCAGCACTCGTTTAAAACCCACATCACAGCTGTCACTCGATCCTGTAGGTTCACACTCTATAACATACGACGAATTAGACCGTTCCTCACCCAGGAATCAGCCCAGCTCCTAATCCAGACAACAGTCTTGTCAAAACTTGACTATTGTAACTCCCTCCTTACTGGCCTATCGGCATGTGCACTTAAACCTCTCCAACTGATTCAAAATGCCGCAGCTCGCTTGGTCTTCAACCAGCCAAAATTCTCACATGTCTCCCCCCTGCTCCGCTCCCTGCACTGGCTCCCGGTCGCTGCCTGCACAGAATACAAAACTCTGATGCTGGCATTCAAAGCAACCAAAGGTATGGCTCCCCCATATCTTGCAAGCATGATTGAACCCTACAAACCCTCCCGCGCACTCAGATCAACCAACGCAGGGAAGCTGGAAGTACCTTCACTAAAAACGCCGGGACAACGCTCCACACTTCCTAAACTCTTCTCCCTTCTGGCCCCAAAACTGTGGAATGCACTTCCCGTTGCAATCAGAACTGTCATGTAGACAGCACAATAATTGCATTGTATATAGTCATAGCACTTCATAGTACATATGTATAGCATAGTATAGTATATATGTATAGTTTATATGTTTAGTATCATTATATAGATATGTTCTAGTTAACGTTCTTAGCTTACGCATGTTTCATGATAAATGCATTTTATATATGTGATGTATCCCCATGTTTTTTTGTTCTTGCCTAATGTAAGTCGCTCTGAATTAAGAGCGTCTGCTAAATGCCTAAATTGTAAATTGCATGAATTCAAGGCTTCATGGTGTGTGTAATTGATAGAAAATAAGTCATTTTTTTGGGGCGAACTACTCCTTTATCTCTGCACAGAAGTGCCCTGCCCATGAGCCCAATGCTCATCGCTGGTTGGATTTACTCTGTTTTGATGTTGTTTGAAGTCACATTTATTGCTCTGAATACTGTGATTACTGCTGTAATACAGCTGTAATCACAGTACTGTACACTGTGTGCTCTCTAGGTAAAGAGGGAGCATCAGATCAGAGACTGGCTCTCTAGGGCCTCTTTTAGACGGCGACCATATCCAGATAAAACGGCAAAGTCCTGTTGCGTTCTCATTTTGTATTGACCCTTTACACGAGAACGCACACTTTATTAAAACTAATAATAATGTCGCTAGGTGGCGGTAACGGGCTGCCAAATAGACGAGTCTCCCACGCACAAGAAGAACCAGGTAGCTCCATGGGTAGCTCCCAAGGCCCCAGTGAGGCTCTCCAATGTTGAAGCACTGGGCCCTAGTGGTAAGAGGAGGGACTGCAGGCGGACCAGTGGAAGTATGACGAGGAAACCCCGCGTGCAGCTGGGCTTTAACGTTGAGCGCGTTTGCACTTCCGCATTTTTCGAAATCGAAAAAAAGGTGGAAGTAGACGATTCTTCCGGGTGCTTCAAAACGCCACTGAGCAACTTCCACCAACATGAATAGCGGGGGGGGCGGAGCTATCGCTCCGGTTCAGTCTCTATCCTTCTTTATACTCTATGGTCGCTCCCCCTTCACGCAACCGCAACCCTATGGGGGTGACGCTTCCAGAACACAACGTGGTTGTGGACGTCGCTTGCTGCCTGCTTTCTACCAACGCATCCATCGAGGTGACAGACAGGCTGACAGGCAGCACAGAGCATGCAGGCAGAGCGCGCCACGGGATGGTTATATATTTAAGTGGTGCAAACCACTTCCTTAAGTGACTATGTGTGTGGGTTTCTGGCTGGCTGCCTGGCTGGGTATGAGCACGAAAACAGCAAGGTTCACCACATGTGCGCAACCTAACACACACACAAACACACACGCATATATGGTGATTTCAGGTGTGCCAGTACAGTACAGTGACAGTACAGTACAGTAGAGGGTACAGTAGAGGGACCCCCACGCGGTAACTCTGTCATTTCTCAACAGTTTCGGACACGAGACGGCTCGCCGGAATCGGGCCGGCACCCTGGGTTCCTGTGGAACTCCTCCCCCCCTCCCTCTTTAAGTAAAGAGGGAGCATCAGATCAGAGACTAAAAAATGCACCAATGTTCACATTTGTTGTGCAGGTCGCAAAATCTCACCAGAAAACACCTGGTCAAAACATTCCTTGCATCACGTAAGTAAATTTAGTTACAGGAAACAAGCCAGTCGAGATAGATTATTCCAAAAGCCCAACATCAAATTGTTCAATTAGTTAATTGGAGCTGCTGAATGGGAAATCACATGTTTGGCAGGGTTGTTAGTCATAATATAATCACGAACGGCAGAAGAAAGAGGCCATGGTTGCGATATGTTTCTGTTATGTCTGGAATCACCATTACTCTCAAAGTTCATGGAGGTGTCTTTTAGCCCTTTGGAAGTAGTCTCCCCCTTCTAGTGTTTTAGGACAAAATAAATTGATACGTTGAAAAAAACTCAGTGAGTTTGACCAGATGAAGAGCCTTGGCTCGAAACGTCGTCAATACATTTATCTTTTGGAGCATGAGTGTGTGGGTTCCCTTCTCTTTTCCTAGTGCTCCTTTCATGACATGACATTTTATTCAACCAATAATTCTCACCAACTAGGTCTCGGGCCATCTCCTGATCCTCCTGTATACGGCAGACATCAGACAGCTGGAGCAGGGAATCTATGTGATAGGGATTCATCTGTAGCAGGACCTGGGAGGGAGGGAGAGAGGGAGGAGAGATCTAAACCCCTGTCCACACGACAAACACAGAAATGCATTGAACACAGGAGAACATCCCCCGATCAGTAGCAGGATTCAATTTCATATGTGATTTAAATATGTTTACATTTATTTTATATACGAGGGGCCAAATGAAAATATATAATACAAAAAATATATATAATACAAGAAACTGCAGTGTTACACATGAACTCTGCAACCGCGCCGAGCCGTCGCTTGGACTGTATTACACACACCAAAAACAGCAGACCTACAAGCTACAAGTGTCGCGTCCGTGACTCGCTTGTAGATCTGCTATTTTCGGCACAGGTCACAGTCATTCAACGAAATATAAATTAGGCTGAAGAAACAACAAAAGGTCACAGATATGGTGCAGTAGCAAGGTGTCACAAACTTAAGATATATTATAGGCTACATAATATGAACAGATCATGAATGTGATGTGATTGTGATCTGATGTGATTATAGCTGTCCTGCCTGCCCAGCAATATACCTACTAGAATATTGATGAACCTTTGCTGAATGTCCCGTCCATGCGCAATTGCTAGTGTAGCAGTCAGGACCAAAATGTACGCACAAGAATAGTTCCACATGGCTATGCACACAGACTCTCTGGCGTCACGTGTGATTGCATTTGGTCATGGGTGAGTATTGGTAGGTTTATATAATATCCACAGTCACTCGGTAGCACCCGCAATTAACCTACTATAGTATTCAAGCTGTGCCCTTAACAACACCGATGTCAGTGTTGTTTTCGTCGACTAAAACTAAGACGACTACCATTTTTCGAAAACTACATGGAAACGAAAACTAAGCTATGACGACTAAAACTAAGTATATATAACTAACTAAATATACTGACAATTTCGTCAAGAGAAAAACTAGACTAAAAGGTTAGGAAGGGACTAGTGGACAAGAGATCCAGTATAAGTCAGTTTAGTTCAGTGCGACGCAAGCTTGTAGATCGGCTATTTGCAGCAAGTGTACTAAAAACAGTCATTACGACGGCATCAAGGCCCGACAAAATACATTTTAGTTTAGTTTTTAGTTTGCTCGCCGGTGATGTGGTGCAGTTAATGATGCATAATGATTAAGTTATCAACTAAAACTAAACAATGCTTGCCCCAGCCAGTGTGATATCTGGTCTAGATGGGCGGATTAAAAAAACAGTCAGTGGATGTAAATGACACTCGACAGCTTCAACTTGTAGCGTCGGCAAAGCGTTGAAGCTGCGCACGCGCGTGCATCATTTCCATCCACCAGCTGTTTTAATTTTAGACCTGAGGACGATTCTACAAATGGCTTCTAAAACCAGACAGTTTTCTGAAAAACCTGTTTCAAACTATTTAATGTCAAGGACCCCCAGAATGATCTGTATTTGGCCGCCGAACCCCCCCCATCTGAAAATATGTTGTTCCAGGGGACCCCCCCAGAAGCAAAGATTTGAGTTAAAAACGTTCGCTCTGAAAGAATATATATTCAAAGATTTGCGCCACATTTTCACGATTAAAAAAAAGAAAAAGCAGATCTACAAGCTCGTAGCGCGGCACTCGGTGCACCCGCGCTACGAGCTTGTAGATCTGCTTTTTTTTCAAGCTAAAGTATAACATAATGCTTGAAACACCAAAAGGGGTTCCCGCCCAGAATGGGTTATAAAAACCCGGAAAAGACGCCTGCTCTAGGCTGTTTTCAACATAACCAACAAGAGCATGGATGTTCTTCTCACCACAATGTTGTTGGGATCCATGGACTCCACTGCGTCTAGGAACTTAAACTGTACTTGCTGGTAGTCACGACTGTGTTCAAAAGTGAAGTACTGCAGGCCGTCCTGAGACTGCAGCAGTGTCATTGAGATGCCTGCAGGGAGACAATGTGTCACACAGTGATGTAAATAGCTTTTCAATGTAATGAGTCCCGGGATGCAGGGATGGTCTTTTAGATGAGTCCCAGGGACATTTCATGAGTCCCACTTCAACGACATTAGGAGTCATATTTTTACAAATCGCAGCATTTAACCCATTTAGGCCCGAATTTTATAATTTATAAAAAAATAAATCTTCTGAAAAAATCTTCTGAAATAAATATTTTCACAATTTTTCAGAAATAGCAGACCTACAAGCTCGTAGCTTGCCACTCGGTGGCGCGCTATGAGCTTGTAGATCTGCTATTTTTCAATAGCTAAATTATAACATAATGTTTAACACCAAAAGGGGTTCCCGCCCAAAATGGGTTAACTCCCATTTCATTTTATATGGTTATAATGTGGTTATATATTCATGTAGAAAACAGAAGAAATTATTATTATAACTAAAGCTAGCAAAATAAACTAGAATAAAAACCAGTACAGTAGTGCATCGCGTGGATGCAGAGGTCGTTGTTTTATTGCGTCCCTTAACTATAAACTGCGTTTTGGGATGCAAAATGCACCCTATTTTAATCTCTGTTGTCAAGCTGATGATCTATAAATCCGAACCAATAAAAACAACTACCACAATGCTATAAAATGGAATTTGGTGTTAGCATTATGTTATGCTTTAGCTATTGAAAAATAGCAGATCTACAAGCTCATAGCGCGCCACCGAGTGGCGCGCTACGAGCTTGTAGGTCTGCTATTTTTGAAAAATCGAAGAACGACTGACATAGAAACATAGCTTTTTCAGAAAACTGTCAGGATGTAGAAGACATTTTTAGAATCTGATCTCAGGTCAAAATGGGTCAAGTTGTAGCGTAGTGTTGTTTTGAGCACAGAGGTCAAGAATGTGTGATTGAGATAGCATGTTGTTTAGACGGTTCATTTCACACACGCACGCACGCACGCACGCACGCACGCACGCACGCACGCACGCACGCAACCACGCACGCACGCAACCACACTTGATTCATCCAACAGTATGGTTTGGTCTTCATCGTGACATCACGCCCACACTGTGTAATATCAATGTGGCCTCTGTTGTTGTGAAGTAAATGCATCTCTGATTAAAGCAGCTTGCGGCTACCTACACTCCGCCAGTACCAACAAATTATTGGTTGTACTGCCCCCTCTCAGTGTAAAGAACAGCTGTATTCATGTTATGCAGGTTGTTTCATATTTCCAGCACTATAAAAACAAAAGCACTTTTGCACCTGTTAACCTCAAACACAGAGAAGTATGAGTGCAGGGTATTAGGCCTTAGGGTGATTTCTATAATAATAATAATTCAATCTTTATTTCAGACTCAAGACTTTCAGACCCTTATAATTGAAGGCTATAGGTGAAAATCCCACCCGTGTGAAGTGAGTGGTGCAACTCCGTGTGGGGTGCCCCAGGGTGCCGGCCCGGGTTCCAGCAGGCCGCCCCGTGTCCAAAACGGTTGAGAAATGACCAGAGTTACCGTGTGGGGGTCCCCGGGGGGTCCCGGGAAGGAGCTAAAGATCTACAGGACATACTCCAGAGTTGATGTATTTTGCTAAAACTTTACAGTAGGCGGCGGTGGCTCAGGGGTAGCCAGTTCGAACCCTGTGGGCTCCCCCAGAGTTAGTGTCAAAGTGTCCTTGAGCAAGACACTGAACCCCTAATTGCTCCTGATGTGCTGGTTGGTGCCTTGCATGGTTTCCGCCGCCATCGGTGTGTGAATGTAATGCACAATCTATGTAAAGGTGTGTGAATGTGCGTGTGAATCTATGTAAAGCGCATTGGATAAAGGCGCTATATAAATGCACCATTTAGCTTATAACCATGTTTATTTTTTTAGCGGTGCCTCCGCTCCATTACGGAGCTATGTGTGTCCGTATGGCTGTCTGTATACATGTATGTCCAAGCACGGAAAGCTGCACCACCTAAAGTGGCCAGTAGAGTACAGCACAGAGTAAAGTGGCACAGAGTACACTACAGTAGAGAGCACAGTGCACTACAATATAGTATACAGACCACAGTACAGTAACTATAATACATGTATACATTACCAGAGTAAAATGAGATGTACATTATGTTAAATGAGAATGGATAATGTAAGTTGTATTTATGCTCTTTTTGTAGTTCAATGGTTTGTATTTCAATGGTTTGGAACAGGGTTTGTTTGAATTTTCTTGATGGTGAGTGTGCCATATCAAAATTAAAAAATTTCTAACGGTTGATTTGATTAACCCATAGAAAAATAGTGAAAATGTGGCACAAATCTTTGAATATATATATTCTTTCAGAGCGAACGTTTTTAACTCAAATCTTTGCTTCTGGGGGGGGGGGGGGTCCCTGGAACTACATATTTTGAGACGGGGTCCGTGGCCAAATACAGATCATTCTGGGGGTCCTTGACATGAAAAAGGTTGAGCACCACTGACATAGAAACATAGGTTTTTTTCGAAAACATTTGACCCAATAACCCACCTTATTTCCCAGAGTCCCTCCCCAGTCAGAGTTAGGAGTTTGAATGTAGGATGTCAATGTATACATCTGAAGGAACATCATTTAGCTTAGTAAACCGTTTTTGAATATTTAATTTTAAAAGAAAAACCTCTCCCTCACCCTTGCCAGTGCTAAATGTTGTCTACCCCTGGTTTGGAACACTGTAGATTTTTGGTGGTTACTGCCTTGCTGTACCCTCAGTCCCTCACCCATGTGGGAACTATTCCTCAGGCAAGACAGAGGCTTGAATTGGGACTTTGTCCCTGTTGAAGTGACTGTGTATTTTAAGACACATCTCCGGGTGAAAATTCCACGACACCAGAAACAAATACTGCATGCTTAAAGCATGTTCAGGTTCTTTCAGGTTTGTTTACAAGGAATCTATGAAGAATTGAACAGAATATTGCGGACCCACCAACTCCCAATTCCTACAGCCCTGAATCACACAACCGGAGGTCTCCAAAGTCAGTTACCGTGGTTAACACATTTTGTGCCCAAAACGTCTGTAGACGTCCTGGGTATTACCGCACGTGCATAGCCCAAGACGTCTGTGGATTTTTCTGATTTTAAAGAAAATCAGAAAAATCAAAACACTTTTTTTTTTTTTTAACACGTGGTGCCAAAGTTTGTGTTTTCGTCATTGAGAAAGCATTTGGCGTTTAAATTAAATAACTCAGAAACTATAAAACATTTCAAAGTAAAAAGTTCCAGCATGTGTCTCCACAGTCAGCTGAATTATAAAAAATGTGAATGGATTTTCTAGGTGAAAGTGATTTTGGGCAGTTTTGCGTGGGCTCTCTTAAATACACAATGCCATCTGAACAATAACAACAACAACAACATTTAATTATGTCTATGTTCTGTTGTGATCAGCACTGAGCAAGGGCTAACTGTGGCCAACGTAAACAATGCTGTACTCCAGGCAAGACAACCAACCTGTACATTCATGAGCCACACTCACTACGTCCCATAACCTGGAAGGACGATTGCCACGATTGAGGACATGCTACATCCCACAGGCTGGAGGGATGCTATTGGATTAGTCTATTATTAGGTTGTGTTGATGACATACATGCGAGGCGACATAAGCATTACACAAAGCTCAGTCAGTCAGTGAAGGTGACGGGTCAGGTTTGGCATATCAGGGAAGCCAGATCCCCCCCACCCCCCCCCACCCCCTCAATCCCCCTAAAAAAATAAAATAAAAATTAATTGAGAACCCCTGACCTAGAGTACACCTACAGGTAGAGTATATAGAAGGAGCTAAAGATCTACAGTTTGAATGAGCCTTCAGACCTGCCAAACGAAGCGCACTTTACGACAATACACAGCAGGATTCATTTTAACTTAACATCCTGGTGTGAAGGAAACCTTAGACTGCAGAGACTGCTGCACCTTAGCCCGGATTAACCTAGTCTTTTCTTGACAACCATGAATTACACAAAGGTGGAAATGTTATTTAGACAGATGCCAGGTTCATTGTAGTGTTGTTTTGGGCAGCACATTTCTATTTTTGTTAGTTTAGTTTTAGTCATATTTTAGTCACCTGGAATGCTTTAGTGTCAGTCTAGTTTCAGTCGACTAAATGTCACGCGATTTCAGTCGACTAAATCTACGGTTGATTTAGTCGGCTAAAATGTATTTCGGTGGGCCTTGATGTGATCGTAATGGCTGATTTTACACTTGCTGAAAATAGCCGATCTACAAGCTTGCAACCAATTGGAAAATGACTTATACTGGGTCTCTTCCCCACTAGTCCCTTCCTACCATTTTAGTCTAGTTTTTATTTGTTGACGAAATTTTCAATATATTTAGTCTTAGTTTTTAGCTTAGTTTTCATTTAGTTTTCGCCAGTGAAAAAAGGTAGTCGACGAACATTTTTCATCGTAGTATTAGTCGACGAAATCAACACAGGTTCATTGTTTACCTGGCATCCTATAGTTTCAATGTAGCGATTATTATTTTGATAGTATATTGTTTAGACTGCTGGCATGTTCTTGGTTTACCCCTTACAGAAGTTTGCTGATGTAATACAATCTCTATAAATATTGGATGTATACTTGCGTGTTTTAACTCATTTTGACCTGAGATCAGATTCTAAAAATGTCTTCTACATCCTGACAGTTTTCTGAAAAAGCTATGTTTCTATGTCAGTGGTTCTTCAATTTTTCAAAAATAGCAGACCTACAAGCTCATAGCGCGCCACTCGGTGGCGCGCTATGAGCTTGTAGATCTGCTACTTAACCCAAAATGGGTTAAGTCACTCTGGATAAGAGAGTCTGCTAAATTATAAATGTAACACTGTAAATAACAACTACCTGGGCGGCTAAAGCGAGGCCAGGTGTCTTTAGGAATGGTCATCCAGGTGCTTCGATGGAACTGCCGCTGTCGCTGGCGAGGTCTGTCAAAGACAAATAAATGAATGAAAACACACCGTACGAAGGCCTTGAACCCTTAGTTTAAACTCAAACAAACTTCCAAGAATGCATTTTACCTTTGATCTCCAAGAACTGCACGAGCCCCAAAGTACCGCTTGAGCTCCGTGTCTGGATTCAGGTTCCTTAAACAAACAAAGGACAGGTAAAGGTATTTCAAATCACTGACGTCTAGAAAATAATAGAAAGCCCAATAGCCCAACAGCTGCACATTATGATATTACCAATCAATCTCAAATTGTGTGAGACCTCACAGTATGGTTCAAATTTGTAATTTGATCAACCGCCTGTTACGGTTACACACTGTTACGGTAATAAATAAACCCTTTATTCGTTATCTTTGTTTGTGATACTTTAGAAATTGAATTATTTTTAGCCTCTAGTCAACATTAAGGTCGTAACACACACTGATCTTTAACTGTTACTGATATACTGTACGTGGTGGCCAGAAATATTCTCTGCTCTTAGATTCCTACCAAGTCACATATATTTACACTGTCAAACTTTTTTCCCCCCTGTTAGCTATGTCAACTATAAAGCTACAATGTTTAAAATGAAACCTTGCCGATGATCGGTAGATATTTGGAATCCCAATGCGAGACACATTGGTTCAAATCAGTGTTACAGTTAAAATTACCTCGGGGGAAGACAAACAACTTAGATTGCAGCTTTAAGTATTTGTTTGAGATGTTTGATGAAGTAATATCAGAGCAGACATTGGTGTGCAGACTCTTTCTATGCTTGTATTATCAGGTTTTCCACGTGTCAACAGATTGTAAAATGTATGACATATTTTACTGAATGCGGGAAAATAACTATCAATTTCAGGGGATGACAGTTAAAATTCTACACCAAATTCTGGCCTAAAAGAGATTTACTAACAGAGAACTAACAAAAGTTTGGGCAGTATTATGCGTGTCTAAGTACCAGGTCTTATTACTTAACTTAAGACCTGGAGGCGTGGTCAATGCTGTTTGGCCACTCAGAATAGCCAAATGGCATTGATCACGCCTTCAGGTCTTAAGTTAAGTAATAAGACCTGGTACTTAAGACATGCATAATACTGCCCTATGTCTTCAACGTAAAAGGTGAAAATGCAATGTCAAAAATAAGTCATATTTTACATTATAGGACTCAATACCAGTGTCTGTCTTTTATGTTTATGCTCTACATTCAATATCTTTGCAGCAAATAGCCTATCTACAAGCTCACAATGCATTGTGACTTGCGGATGTGTGGTACGGATGCTGGTGTTTTAACCCATTTTGGGCGGGAACCCCTTTTGGTGTTTTAACTAAGCATTACGCTACGAGCTTGTAGGTCTGCTATTTTTGAAAAATCGTGAAAATGTGCCTCAAATCTTTGAATATTCTTTCAGAGTTTCAGTTTTTAACTCAAATCTTTGCTTCTGGAGAGGTCCCCTGGAACAACATATTTTCAGATGGGGGGGTCGGCGGCATATTACATATAATCTTTGGGGTCCTTGACATGAAATATTGAGAACCACCGATATAGAAACAGGTTTTTCAGAAAAAAAAATATATTTTAAAAAGACATTTTTAAAATGTCGACGTCAGGCCTAAATAGGTTATGGCTAAGATGAACAACAGAGGGCCTCCTCACTTGTGCTCCACGTATAACACAGGCTTGCTGTCTGAGCCCCCAAGATGCTCCTCGTTCTGCAGGGTGAGACCGTTGGATCGCTCTATGGTCTCCAGCAACGCATCGATATCATCCTCGGCCACATCCTCCTGAAACCAGGTAAGTCGATTGACACCAATTAAGTGTAAAATGACACTGGTACTGTATAAACATGGTGGTCCCACTACTACTAGTTAGTTAAGCGTTATCCATAGTCTGATTTATTCGGTGGTGAGGTGACCACCGCAACTACAACATGACGTCACAGAGCCGCGGTGAAGAGCAATCCACCGCTCTCCCCCAGCCCTTCTCTCCGTTTTTTACTCACCACCGCTCCACGTTGTTACAGCTCCGGTGGTCACCTCACCACCCGAAAATCCAGACTATGAATAGGCCTTTACTGTACTAGTAGTCCACCTACAGTAACATTCATTACTAGCTGACACACAGCAAATATTTCCTGGTAACTTTACCTGTAGCCTCGGAAACCCAGACGTTTTTATTTACCTGTGTGTCTCCTGGAGAAATCTTTTTCTTCTTCTTTTTCTTCTTCTTTTTTCCTTCTCCAGACTGAGAGAAACAAGAGATTAAATTATATTCATGTCTAGATTAGCAAAGGGTATGGTAAAGAAAAATGGAGCACAGACTATTCCTACTCAAATTGACTTTATTTATTTGTTTGTTTGTTTTATTTCACCTTTGCCGACTTCTCTTCTTGCTTTAGACATATTTTCTCTGTGTTTCTATTATCCTTCTTTTCATCGCCAGGCTCATCACTCCCAACGACCTTCTCCGTGTCGTCGTCGGCTGACAGCTTCTCCGCTTCATTCTCTGCATCACAGATCTGTCAAAAGGAGCTTCAGCTATCAATCTGGCAAGACGTCTTATTCTTATGCATTGGAAAAAAACATACCCCCCTTCACATTCCCGTTGGATATCTGACATACTATATTTTTTAAAATTGGAAAAAATTAAATACACATTGCGTGGCTCAATCTCCAAATTCAGTAGAATTTGAATAGCTGTCGCCTGACTAGCCAACCTGTCTTGTCTGGATGATGTTTGTGACCATGAACTGCTTTGTATATTGACTTTTTTTTTTTTTAATGTTCTTTGGTTGTCTTGATTTGGAATTTGTGTGTTGTTGTGTGTGTTGTAGTTTTTTTGTATTTGTTACTCTGTTTGTATTTCTCAATTTACTTCTATATTTGTAAAAAACAAAAAATTAATAAACAGAACATTAAAAAAAAAAAAAAAAGGAGCTTCAGCGGAAATACAGTTACATCAGTGCACTGCTCGCTTCACAGTCACCCTCAAACAATTACATGCTGTACTTGGTGCATGATGAGAAGTGAAAAGCATACCTAAGCAGATCTAAACCTCTGGAATGAACTCCCCAACCATCTCAGAGTTTCTCCCTCTCTCCTCTCACTCAAAACCCACCTCTTCAGGATAGCTTTCCCCAGCCGAGGTCTGGTTAAGTTAGTTCCTAACGCCAAATCAAATGGGTTCAGATCTGAGCCAAACTCCTGAGGAGGCGTGTCTGAAGCCTGTACTGCACGGAGTATCCGGACGTTAAAACAAAACCATCCGTTGTAATGAGCCGTTTGATTGCGAGATGCTATCTAGCTTACATAATGCTTGCCTTCTGATGCAGCAAATGATATGAAATGATTTGTGAAAATGTGTAGAAATAATAAATGCTATGCCCAATGCTGCAGACCGCCGAAGCTTTCTAGGCTCATTTTTGGCTTATACGCCATGAAGTGTGGACTATTATTTTAAGGTAATTCCAATATTTCCATGTACATCATTGCAAGTCAACTACACAACCCAAACATCTATACCAAAGTGTCACTCTGCTTTCACTTTACAAATATATTAGCTGATTATGACTGCAGTGTGCGCACTGAATACCAGAGCCAACCTGGGGATGGACATTGTGTTAACCGTTTTAAATTCCTACTAGCACTATGAGAAAGCTCACTGTAGCATTATGAGCTACACCTGTCACTTATTATACAAAACGTTGTGAGTTGAACTCCACTCCATAATAATGGGATGTTAAAATAAATACCCATCCTCAATTAGAAAAGCATGTATATTGTATATTGGGCATAATTGAGATTCATGTAAATATATTGTTGGACTGCACACACACACACACACACACACAGATTACAGACAGGAGCTACCTGCAGCCGTTCGTATAGGTGCCCTTTGAGAGCGGTTTTGAAGGAGTCAAGGGATTCGCATGTCTGAATGACCGTTGATAGGGCGTTCCACATTTTGGTGGCATCGGAGCGAAATTAATTTAGTCCCTTGTTTGTGCCGAATCTGGGTTGCACATGGTTTGTGGAACTAGTTACACATGGCACATTGTAGAGTAGTAGAGCCAGAAGCAAAAGGCTAAGCTAACAATTAGCTCGCCTTGTTTATCAGTTTATGGACATTGTGAGTTGTGACGTGTCGCACTTTTGGCCCAACCATGTTATACATCCCATCCATACTTTACCAGTTCATAGATATTGCTGAGGTTCTTCTGATTCTTGTTTTTCTTAGCCTTTCTGCTACTGTTATTCTTAGCCTGATGTAGAACGGATTCCTCCTCCTCTAAGTCCTCCACACCCTCCGCAGCACCCTGCTCCTCCTGCTGCTGCGGCTCTTCTCCTCCAGCCTCCCCGAGGTCCAGAGCTTCTTGTCCCCGTTGCTTCCCCCGCAGCCTGCGCAGGGCCCGGCTGGACATGATTATTATTATTCACAGATGAACAGAGAACTTGAATGACAAGATCGAGGCTAGGGTCTAGTAGCGCACTAGCTACATGACAGCTAAATGAGCTAATGCTATATTTACACTGTTTACACCGGTCCGTCAGAGAGGGGGGGGGCGGGGGACGGATGGTCATTGGTGGAAAACTTCTTCTGCCCAACAGTGATTGGTTGGGACCTGGACAGGCAGGTGTGTGGGTGCTGCCCTCCACAGGCAAGGAATACTCATTGTTAGCCCAAACATTTAGACTCTCGTAGAGGTTTTTTTCGATTCTGACGAATGTTTGGGCTAACTCATTGTATTCAGATATATCAGTGAGCTAGTGATACCGAATATATTAATAATATCACCTTCACTTTGTTTTATTATTATTGTCATAGTTCTACAGCTGTAAAACACAAAACGTTGGTGTGTCTGTTGCATCTAGAGTAATAAGGGGGTCTGTTGTGTACTGTACTCTTACTGACCTGTAGACCAAGAAATATAATCACATACAAAATAAAATAAAAAACATATAATACATTTAAAAAGAAAAGCCGACCGTCCGTCCGTAGAGTAGATTAGTTTGTAATTAGCAGAGCCTTATATGGCTCTGGCAATTAGATAGTGGGTAAATAACGGAACGTTTGACCGATACGGAACTATAATGTGCGAATTGTGTTTACACGGAGCGATTTGCCCGCCCGCCACTAAGGCAACGTTTATTGGTCGTTCGGCTTTGCTTCATTTCCTGAAACATTTGTTATTGTTTTCTGGTTGTACTCAGTCAGTCACTTAACTTCAGCAGTTAGTTTTTATATTCATGCAATAAAATAATCCGCCAGTGTAAAATGTCGAAGTGTCCGGATTGTGGCTCCACCAACATAAGTGAAGATGGCTTCTATTCCGAGCATCATAAGGTCTGCGTTGACTGCGGCTCTGTTTTAAATGAAGGACATCTCACAATTGACTACAATGAGGGCACAGGTATGGCATTTCTTAGCCCGTCTCCGGACCCCCCGGGTTGAGCTCCTTTGGGTCCAAAGGAGCTCAACCCGGGGGGTCCGGAGACGGGCTAGGCATTTCTGAGACATGCATGTCTTTAAATGTTTTTTGATTAATTGAACATGGAGACGAGGACCCTTATGTAAACAAGTCTTGTTCTGGTTTTATCCTCTTATAAGCAGATTTTGTATTGACCAGACCTGTACTTTACTTGAACTGTACCCAACCCCCATTCTGCAAATTGTTAATACAATTATCAATCAGTCCAATAGTGACAACTACGTTTTCTAGTGCTGCACACAGTAAAATCCTCAGGTAGTCCATAATTACAAATTGATAAATTAACATGGAGGGTGGAGGCTCTTTCAGTTCACTTTTTATATATACTTTATTGAAAATAATTCAGGGTTTTTACAATGTATACATATATTACAAAGTACAAAAAAATCTATCAAGGCATTTCAATACAAAAAGGTTTCTTCTCTTCCCTTTTTTTTTTCAAAGTTACATACATACAAATTCAGAAACAAATACTTAGATCAGCACCGAGTGTGTGGTTCTGAAGGTGCTGCCATGCGCCAACAGACACCATGCTTTGGTGCCATGTGTGTCTGTCCGCAAGCACATAACACCCCCAAAACCACACACTCAGTATAAACATTTAATTATAAAAGTTTCAGTTCACCATAACCTGCCATTTTAGGTGTGTGTGGGTGAGTGTCCCCATGGTTCCATGTTTAATAAAATAATGGGATATTTGACATAGTTATGTGTACAAGACTAGATGTCTTTACTCTCTGATGGTCTTTGAGTCGAGGTGTCTGTAAAATTATGTTTTAAAAATTACCATACTTGTTTTCCTGTTTTGTTTTTTTTACCCATAGATGTCGGATACAGTCACAGTACAGCTGGGAAACGTCCCTGTGAAAATCTGATTAAAGGTAAGATTTACCAATAATAATAATAATATCTGGGACTTCTATAGCGCTTTTCTAATACCCAAAGACGCTTTACATATGTGGGGGCCGGGGGGGGAACAAGAGAAGGACAACTTTATTAGAAGAAAGAAAATAAGAATAAAACCAGTAAAAAACATTACATGTAACAAGTTAAAAACACATCAGCTGGGGAATGCTAGTCTGAACAGGTGGGTTTTTAGTGCGGTTTTGAAGGTGGGGAGTGAAAAATGAAAGTTCACAATAGTTTTATATTTGCATCAGTGCCGTCAAGAATCGGCACCTTATTTCCATGCACTACTAATATGTCTGTATGCTTGATTTAAAGGCCTGCAGCGAGTCACTGCATTATGCCGGGTCCTCCGGCTCAACAAGGACACGGAGGATCTCTCACAGACGTATTACAAGCAAGCTTATCAACATTCGCATTTCATCAAAGTCAGTTTGGTGAAGAAAGAGGCTATGGTTGGCTGCTGTGTGCTGGTCAGCTGCAGGCAGTACAACTGGCCCATTGCCATGGGTAGCATCGCTGGCCTGCTGGAGGCCGACCCCTTGGTGATGTCAGTGGTGTACCAGGAGATGGTCAAGTTGCTACACATTGAAGCGCCAGCGGCTGGTCTCACTGACATACTGGCAACCTTCGTCCAGGAGTAAGTATAATGCAAGGCTGTTATAAAAAAGTGTGTGTGTGTGTGTGTGTGTGTGTGTGTGTGTGTGTGTGTGTGTGTGTTGTAAAAAAACAAGTGTGTGTGTGTGTGTGTGTGTGTGTGTGTGTGTGTGTGTGTGTGTGTGTGTGTGTGTGTGTGTGTGTGTGTGTGTGTGTGTGTGTGTGTGTGTGTGTGTGTGTGTGTGTAATGCAAGGCTGTTGTAAAAAAACAAGTGTGTGTGTGTGTGTGTGTGTGTGTGTGTGTGTGTGTGTGTGTGTGTGTGTGTGTGTGTGTGATTTAACGGTTACATTTTAACCCATTCTGGACGGGAACCCCTTTTGGTGTTTTAACTAAGCATTTTGTTATACTTTAGCTATTGAAAAATAGCAGATCTACAAGCTCATAGCGCGCCACCGAGTGGCGCGCTACGAGCTTGTAGGTCTGCTATTTTTGAAAAATCGTGAAAATGCAGCACAAATCTTTGAATATAGATATTATATATATGTAATATATATTCTTTCAGAAGACTTGTTTTTTATTTCGACATCAGGCCTAAATGGCTTAAAAATTGTGTACGTTTAGTTACGTTATTTCTTTGATAGGTGAGTAGAGCGAGACAGTTCAGGAGCAGAGCAAGGAGAGGCATGCAAGACCAAGGCAGATCAGTGAACCAATAGCATCCACCGGCTGTTTTCCACGGCACCCGCCCCTCTAGACCAGAAATCACACAGGCTGGGGCAGGCTATGCTAGACCTAAATGTATTTGATCTTATTGCACTCAGTCATTCTCATTGTGCTAACCTAGATGGTGAAGTAATAGTGAAATTCAAAACTGTTCATCATTTTGATGATGAGGACCCACTGGAACCCCCACAGAGAGCCCCAAAGGTCTCCAGGCCCCACTGAGAACCTTATATAAGACCTTTATTGATCCTGCAAGGGAAATTCAGTCACAAAAGATAGCAGCTTAAAACATTTAACAGTTATAGGGCAAGAAAAGTATTGTAGATACATCAGGGTAAAAGACACCACACTCAAAAGAAACACCATCAACTAACAGGTGGCCCACATCGTTGGGTTTTGGGTAGCCTGGTAAACCCCTCCTCCCTGCCAGAAATCATTTCAAGGGGGAGGGGTGGTTTACCAGGCTAGGTTTTGGGGCGAGTCAGACAAACTCACAGATGCCTTTTTATGTTTGTGTGTAGTTTGAACATATTATGTTGAATGGTGAGTTTAGCCTAATTCAGCCATGCCCCTGCTTTTGGGAGAGCTTAACCCATTTAGGCCTGACGTCGAAATACAAAAAAAAGTTCACTCTGAAAGAATATATATTCAAAGATTTGTGCCGCATTTTTACTATTTTTCAAAAATAGCAGACCTACAAGTTCATAGTTCGCTATGAGCTTGTAGATCTGCTATTTTTCAATAGCTAAAGTATAACAAAACACCAAAAGGGGTTCCCGCCCAAAAGGGGATAGACCTCCAGGAATTGAGCTCATCTAGGCTAAACTCAACATTACATGCCTTCAAACTGCACACATCCATGTCTAACTCTGGGTATGATATATGATAAATAGTAATATTCCTGAACTATCCTGTTAATGAGGCTAGTGCTTTTTAAAAATGGTAATATTCCTGAACTATCCTTTTAATGAGGTTTTGCGTTTTGAAAACACTTATTTGTTCTCTTAATTTCAGCTTCAAAATTGGTCCTTCTGACGTTCCAGAGGAATTTGCTGAGAACAACAAGGACTTGACAAAGCGTGCCGTGGCCCTGGCGGAGCTGGCAGGAGATTCCTGGATAGTGACGGGCCGCAAACCCCTCCCCATCTTGATGGCAGCCATCTTCCTGGCCTGGCAGTCCCTGAGGCCCACTCAAATCCGCCTCAAGTATACACTGGATAAGTTCTGTCGGCTGGCCAAGGTGAAAAAGAACGTGACAGCGATGAAAAGAATAACCGAAATCAAGGAGGTTCTGTGTAAACTAGGCAAAGAGATTCCTTGGGTAGTGGAGGACGTGACGCCATATAATGTGATGAGACTGGTGGCTGACATCCTAGAGAACCGGAATGCCCTGTTAAGGAGTGCGCTACGATCACATGAGAACACACTCCTCCCACCCACTTTAGAAGATTCTTCATCTGGAAACCATATACATGTGGAGGAGGAGGCACCGCCACCACCCTCCCAAATCTCCTTGCAGGTGGAGCAGAACACGCCTCGTGTGGAAGCCGATTCCCTTCAGCATGTAAAAGATCCCCGCACTGGTGTTGAGCAGCAGCACGATGTCGCAGCCAGTCAGGAAAAGCAGGCCTCGCCACCGCATTGGGGGAAGAGAGCACTGTTTGCTCCTCCCTGTGTGAAGAATTGTAAGGTCAGGAGAGTCGAGAGGCCAGTGATGAAGGAGGTAACCGGTGACGAGGATATCTCAGACAGTGAGATTGATTCGTACCTCCGCACTCCTCAGGAAGTTAAGGACTTTGCTTTGGCAAATAATATGTTACACTCATCTGAGGATGAACAATCAGAGGAAGATTAAAAACACTGATCTACAATGATCTGAGACAACCTTGTGAATGCTACTGCTTTATAATTATTTTTCGTTGTTTTTGTATTGACTTATTTGCTCTTATTTCACTCCTTTTCTACATTTGAGACATTTTTTTTAAAGAAACCCCCGGGATCAGGACTAAAACCTGCAACGGGCTGTCAGGCTACAATGTAGTCTAGAGACAAATTCTGCTTTATTTGATTGTGTGGAAATACACAAAACTCTTGTTTCGAGAGAGAAATGCACTTTAAATTCAATATAATGCACTGTGAGCAACAATTGTTAGCAATTGTGAAACGTAATAGTTGCATTAGATTAGTTTTTCTACTTCCATGACTTTGTACAATTGTTTTCACATTGAACAAATTCAACATGTCTGTTCAAGTTAGCAGTATTAGAGATAATCTGCTCTCATGTGACAAAGAATGGTGCATTTGTGATATATCTTTCTGTTTCCTGGTATAACATTTCATTATGAAACGGACCAACACTATGAAAGTATTTGATGCAGTTTTTTTCTTTGTTTTTCCATCCGACTGAATAATCGGGGGAAAAAGACCAGAGTAGCGTTGCTACATAACTCATTGTTAACGTCACATTTTACTTTCTACTTGTAGTCAATTGTAGTCAGGAGCCAATCAGTAGCTTAGTATGCAAGTGACTGGGCAAGAAATGCACAAGTTGCTGGTAATCCTCCCAATTTGTAATTGCCAATTCCCTCTGTGAGGTCAGACCTCTAAAAATAGAAGTCACTTAGTCATCACACGTAGCCAGTTACATTTTTGTTAGCTTTTTATATGCGTTTGCGGGGTTGTCCACACGCAAATGCATTGGTCGCAGCCCAATTTACGGTCATATTTAGGCCACAGTGTACATTAAAAAAAAACGGTTTAGTTTTTGGCTGGCTACGTCACTTTAGCTACGGTTGTCATGTGGACGAAGAGATTTTTGTAAACTGGGCCGTGTAGACGCAGAGATTTTCAAAAACGAAAACGAAAAAGCTCACTTTATAAAAAATACCTGTATACTGTATGTGTGGGCGAAGCCTTAGTCATGAGGTTATTCAAAACACAACTGAATGGAACAGATGGGATCTGAACTAGTTACATATTATTATGCTAATGCTAGCCCAGACAGGGAAGATGGGGATGTCGCAAATATAATGGAGGAAATTTGTTTTAAAATGGGGAAGTTAAATTACTGGTATTTCACTGTTAGTGTTAACATAATAGATGAAAAGTAAATTTATTTCTTCTTATTTAGTTGTGCCCACTCCCTCAGTTCACCCTTGGCATGGCACACTCAGGGTTCATGTATTGCCAAGACTTGAATAAAGATGAAGTGAAATGAAACAAACCTAGTGTAATTTTATGTGTGTATTATATGAATGTGAACAATGAATGAATCTACATCCAAAATAATAACATTTAGTATTGTGTTGATGTGTGGTGAACCGTCGTTTTTATGTCAATGATCCATCTACAAGCTCACACGTTGAGAGCTTGTAGAACAGCTGTTTTAGCCATTTTTGACAAAGTATAAAATATTGCGTAAGTGCTTAAACTGTTCCTAATTTTGCCGAGGACCCCCTGGAGGCTGGAACCCCCTCCCCCTTGGGCGTCCCTGGAACCCATGTTGAGAACCAGTGGAGCGTTGAGCGCCCAAAAGGCGAACGTGGAGAAGGTACTCATCATGGGCATGGCAATATGAATAATTCATTGCAACCTTAATTACTAGCTGTAATATAATTATATTTCTTATTCAGGGGAATTCTTGTACAAAAAAGTAGTTAAGACACGGCGGTGGCTCAGGGGTAGAGTGGCTGGATGGTAACCGCAAGGTTGCCAGTTCGAACCCGGGCTCCCCCCTAGTTAGTGTTGAAGTGTCCTTGAGCAAGACTCTGAACCCCAAATTGCTCCTGGTGTGCAGGTTGGTGCCTTGCATGGTTTCCGCCGCCATCGGGGTGTGAATGGGTGAATGTAATGCACAATCTATGTAAAGCGCCTTGGATAAAGGTGCTATATAAATGCACCATTTACCATGTACTAACAAGTTGAATCGGAGGTATTAAGTTATAGCCTTTTTTCTATCAACATGCCTAGTGTGTATGTGAGAGAGCAGGCACGTCCAATGTCTCAGAAGTCACCACAAGAGAAGGAAGTTGTGAATAAGAGAGAACTTGCAAAACCAGAAGCATTACACAGATCTATGTCTAAAAGTAACTATTACAGATACTTTGCATGGAATGCAGGGTATTTATTTAAAACAAATAAAATGGAATTGAAGATATTACATCCTAAGCCTTATACAGTATGAAAATACATAGGCTACTGTACATTTTAATATTTCAGTTCATATAAATACAAATAAAAAAAATCAAATGCATTCGTCTGAGGCCATATCTAAAAGAGTCTACTCTCCCTTGTCCTCTCTCTAAATAGTCCTTAGGCCAGAGGCCTTATTATCGGATATTGTTGCCATAAAAAGGGACAAAGCGACAATGTGATTTTTTGTATTGCTACATGTCTGTAGTTTATGTAATGTCAAAATGGCAGCTGATTACTTGTTTTTGGCCCTTACAGTATATCTGATATAATGTGTGTGCGCGCGCTATAAGTTAAGTCTAGTTGTGTGGTCCTCATTTACTCGTTTATTACATGTTTTCCTGAGTTGTGTTGTGTGCTGGGGTACAACCTTGAGTTTGAGGTGGTTTCTACATCCTCATAAACCCATAAAAAGACGTATCACTCATGATTCTATGATGTTTAATTCAGAAGTTTAAGATGTTCCCTGTTTCCCTGTTTCAGAGAGGCAGGTATTGACTACCAGAAGTAAATCCAGCATGTCTGTTGTTCTATTATGATGTTTGGGAAACACTTCAGAAAGACTTTTAGAAACATAAAAAGATACATTTTGACGACGTTGTGAGCATAGGTAGATCGACTACTATTCACTATTGTTGGCTTAGGTTATACATGCAGTATATATAAGTTTGGGTCTCGGTGAGACACCATATTTCCCTTTAGGGTCTTGAACTGAAAAGGTTTGGGAACCCCTGCCCCGGTTCACAAAACCCTTGTGAATCTATTAATCAAATTAGGATAATAACAGAAGGATAACATAAACATACTGTAACATAACATATCCCTATTATGGTTCCGTAGAACTTGATAGTACATGAAGTGCAGCAACATAGAGCGTCGCAGTCCCGCCCCCTACCAGGGCCCAGGAAATGATTCTCCGTTCATTTTCCTCATAGACTTTTCAGAGAGTATTTATTTAAAGACGGTTACGCCGCGGACAAAGCCAACTCGAGTCGTGACAACTCAATATTTTGTTGTTTTTCTTCTTTGTAATTATTTGTTTGGTCCAAAATATTGTGTTTGTTGTCATGAGTTGTCACGACTCGAGTTGGCTTTGTCCGCGGCGTAACCGTCTTTAAATAAATACTTTTTGAAATGTCTATGAGGAAAATGAATGGAGAATCATTTCCTGGGCCATGGTACACGCTCTATACAGTACAGGGATAACATTACTTCTTATAGTACTCGTCATCAGTCACAGGGATGGGGTTGTCGTAGGCCGCTGCCTCGAGGTCCTTCGCCTGTTTCCTGCGCACGTCTGAGGGTGGCCTTGGTGGAGGGTTCTGAGGAGGGCTTTTGATACCGTCTCGCTCTCCCGGCTTCCGGGTGTCCTTCTTTGGAAGTATGGGCTCCCAGTGTTCACCTCGAATTGCTGCCTATAAAGCAAGACGACCAGGAAGTCACTAACTGCTACACAAACATATCCTTCAGAATCACAGAATGACTGCTGCACCCTGTGGCCCAACCACTTAGTACTTTCTCTCTAGCTCCCTTTCCCTCACAGCATACATGGTCTTAAAGAATCATAAATGTGTTATCTTAACCCATTTTGGGCGGGAACCCCTTTTGGTGTTAGTATCATTGAACTCCGTAAAGGAACTATACAAATGAAATGCATTACTATGTATTAATAATATAAGAAACAAAATAAACAAAAAAGTTACAAAGTGTAAAAATAAATAACACCGACTGAGGAATAGGTGTTACTTAAACTTATGGTTACGTTTTAACTGAGTCATTTTAAGTAATACAATGGATGTCATCCAGCTGAACTTTGTATTATTTTAATCATACAAATTGTGTAGCTGGTATTATGCCACCCACTTGTAATAATGTTTGTGAGTTTAACCAGTCACATTCTTAAAGGCAAGGTTTCGTAAAGATACATGTCTCAATAGAGGTTCCAACAAGTACAGGAACCCTTCCTTGTTCCTATTTCCTTGTTTCAAATGAACCTTTAATAACTAGCCTTATTCATAAGGTGAACTTTGTAAAAATGTGCTCCCAACGGGAAAGAATGCTTGATTGAACTGTGATCCTTTTGAACCTGATGTTGTACATCATTTTTGTCTCCACCAGGCCGAAGGCATGGAGAGAGTATGTTTTGCACTCTGTCCGTGTGTGTGTGTGGGTGGGTCTGTCCGTCCGTGTGTGTGTGTCCGTCCATCCATCTGTGTACAGCTAATCTCCGGCACTGTTAACCTGGTCAATGCCAAATTTTGCACACACACTCCCTGGATGCCAACGATGAACCAGAACGGCCTGTTATAGCGCCACCAGGAGGCCGACTTTTGAAAAACACATTTGTTGATATTACTCCTCCAGATTCAGTCCAAAACTCCCGCAAATCGTTACACACTATCTCTATAGTCATGTGTTCAAGACGGATCTGTCAGATATTTCATATTCCATCCGAATTGGCTAACATTGGTTACAAGTTTGCAGGATTTGCAGGATTCTGAACAAAAACCCTCAAATCATGAACGCAGCGTGCAATTTACGTGAAAACTTTCACAGACTTTCCTACTAGGCTGAGGAATATATCCCACCCTTTTCACATTGGCCTGTTATAGCGCCACCAACAGGTGGATTTTTGCAAAACACATTTTTGGAACAAAATGCCTCAAATCATCCAATTGTCATCCAAGGCGTAAGAAGAAAGGGCACCCTTTTCACATTGGCCTATTATAGCGCCACCAGGAGGCCACAACCTGACCTGCCCTGGTGGAGACCCTTTATCTAGTTGTTCCTTGTTTTTTCTTATGCATTTTCTGTTTTGTAACGTTCCAATAGCTGCCTATGAACTATATATGGATGCAAATTAATATATTCGTGCTAACCTCAGCATGTTTACATCTTTGTTTTACACCGATGTTGAGTAACATGCTGTCTGATTTCTGAACTGGTGCTGGCTTTTAAACTTACCAGTAGGTAGATGAGGCTGGCGATGCCGAGGCAGACACATCCAAGTACAGTAGCGAGCATAAAACCACAAGGAACAGAGAGTCTGTGGAAGAAGAAACAAGTTCATCAATTAGAATAACCAATAAGTGATCAATTGATCAATTGACATTCAAACAATGGTAATGATTAATAGGAATGTCAGCGGAAAAAAAAGCGAAAGACAACACCAACTGTGTCTTTTTTTGGAGAGAGAATGAATGGAAAGAATGCTGCCTGGCAAGGAAAACACTCACAGCAGGAAAAGATACTACTCACGCTGCATGTAAAAATGCTCTGACATAGTAGTTCCTGGTCAGCGGTCCAAAGCCTTTTACCACAATAGTGAAGCAGTGCTGACCCCTAAGATGACAATAGAAAGGTTGTTATATAGTAATAGTAGTTATATAGCACAATACTTGCATTGTATGTAGTCATAGCACTTCATAGTACATATGTATAGCATAGTATATATGTATAGTTTATATGTATAGTGTCATTATATAGATATGGTTCTAGTTACGTTCTTAGCTTACGCATGTTTCATGATAAATGCATTTTATATATGTGATGTATTCCCATGCTTTTTGTTCTTGCTTAATGTAAGTCGCTCTGGATTAAGAGCGTCTGCTAAATGCCTAAATTGTAAATTGTAAGTACAGTAGTAATTCCATTTAGACTTAAACATCCTGGTGACCGCCAGAACTCAGTGTGTTAAATTGATTGATTGATTGATTGATTGATTGATTGATTGATTGATTGATTGAAGTATTTATTAACAGTCTGCAGAATTACAGTACATTTCAAGCACAACTCAATACAAAAACTGTCAACTGTGAGTGGACGACCCAATAAAGAATTACACTTGTTTACAAGAGGGTCCACCATGTTCAATTCATCATAGATGATCACTTACGTTCTCTCCACACTAGTTCCCCTAACTCTCTTGCTTCTGGGGTACTCCAGCAGACACACGAGCGCACCTGCAGCTCTGATTAGCTTCTGTCAAGGACAAACTCTCAAGATAGGATTTTATTGTTTTCTGTAACTGCACAAAGCCAACCCTTTGTTGAGGTGTTTTGTTTCATTATTCTTCTGCATATTGTAATTTTAACTTAAAGGGATAGTTCAGATTTTTTTAACTTAAGTTGTATGAAATACTTGCCATTAATATAGTGGTTGCAACTGTATTCATTGATTGCCCGAGTCCCATGGTGGGAGTTCTGCTCTGGTTTTGGTCAATATTAAGTAGTTCTGGTCATTTTGTGGGGGGCACTGGGGCCACGCAGTAAAAGTAAATGAATCCACAAAACGAACGTAATTTGTATTGTTGACCTATTTCTAAAATATTAGCACGACTTTCGTTCAACTTTGACCCCTCTATCACATGGAACTATTTTTTGGGCGTAGTGATATGGACACAAAAAACATAGTTCTGTGTGATAGAGGGGTAAAAAAAAGAACGGAAGTTGCACTAATATTTTAGAAATAGGTCAACAATACAAATGACGTTAGTTTTGTGGATTAATTTACTTTTACTGCGTGGCCCCCAGTGCCCCCCACAAAATGACCGGAACTACTTGATAGTTCACCAAAACCAGAGCAGAACTCCCACCACAGGACTCGGGCAATCAATTAATACAGTTGCAACCACTATATTAATGGCAAGTATTTCATACAACTTAAATTCAAAAAATCTGAACTATCCCTTTAATACCGGTATTTAAATTCCTATGTGTATTTGTATTCATGTACTTTGTAAATGTGTTTATTATTAATGCGTTGGTTGAATTGTCTTGTCTGTCCTTCTCTGGAGTGATGATGACATTAAACTTAATTTATACATTATCGTATGGTTTACAATTTGACAGAAAACCTAGTTACATCAGAGATGAAAAAGATACATTCCATAAGCAGCAAATTCCCAGCCACGGAATTGTCCAGCTACCGCAACGATGCCACACGCAACGAGAACTGAAAAAGGAAGTGGTAAGACAAACAGAAAGACACGGTTATCTTAAATAATTCATAATCAGTAAAGTCTTTAAAAGATTTTGTTCAAATTCCGACTTTTGGAAAACCTCAACTTCCTTAAACAAAAATAATTTCAACGAGTATATTCTAATAGTTATATTAAGATAATAACACAAAACTAACATAACATTACTAAATTCATATTTATAAATTGTATATAAAGGACAGACTCACTCACTCCCGACGCCAGAGCCTGTTCATTGGCCCACATGGCCCATTCTATTTGCCCCATCGCGGCTCCAACAGCAGACAAGACAGTCAGACCCTCCAAACACGACTGAAAGCAGGTGGTGATTATAGCCTACTGTAATGAGGAAGTTAACATACTTTTACTTATAGCCTACTTTTCATCACAAAGGTAGGGCAAAAAACAGGCAGGCCTAGAGTTGGCCAATCCCCATTCCTCTCGTCATTTCCGAATTATATCACTGCTAAGGGGAGGGCTTTCCCTCTGCCAGTACAGTGCACCCCCCCCCCCCCCCCCCCCCCCCCCCCCCCCCCATGGTGCACCTGCCCTGAGCCATAACAATGTTGCTTTTCATTTTTCAGTGTGAGGTCCATGCAGGGGACACCCAGCGGTCCATGAAAGGGGTTCTCATTCAGCTAAACGATTCATAATCTTCACCATAATTACATTATACACATTAAATACATCTAGAGAACATTACATACATATCTACAGTAATTCTGGACCAAATATGACACCATATCAGACCAAATCATGTCTAACAACAGACAGACTAAATATACTAACAGGGAAGGAGAAAAAGGAGAACGTGGCAGTGAATGATAGCTCCTTGCAGTTGCTATGGGAAATTGCATTTATCTCCCCTTGTGGTCTCCTGATAGATGAGATGATTTTTATAATTTCAGAGTAGTAGAATGAGTATTTCCCCACGTTTGTTCTAGATTTAGGTAGTAGCCTACCAGATTGTGGGTGTCACTTTGGAGAAGTAGGTATGGTACAGGGGCCACTGCCCCTTTGACTATCTTAAGCCATTCAGGGCGGGAACCCCTTTTGGTGTTTTAACTAAGCATTATGTTATACTTTAGCTATTGAAAAATAGCAGATCTACAAGCTGCGAGCTTGTAGGTCTGCTATTTTTGAAAAATCGTGAAAATGCGGCACAAATCTTTGAATATAATATTCTTTCAGAAGACTTTTTATATATATTCGACGTCAGGCCTACATTTAAACACCAATCCCATTTTCATTTTATCAATGTGGTCTTCTACCCTGAGCCATCCCAGACTAGCAAAGTGTCGGAATTGGGTCATGGGCTTTAGGCTGAGTAGTCCAATCCGTTTGTCTGAAGTTTGTAGTAACACTGAGATGTTGGAGAACCAAGAGGTAGGCTACAAGCATAGTCAAAAAATGTAATGGGGGCTCCAAATACTAAGTACAAGTACAACATTCCAAAAATTACATATTCCAGAGAAAGTATGTTTTAGTATCACCAAATGTCTCCCTGCAGAACAAAATATGACACCCATTACATAGAGTAAAACATACTTTATTAAAATATACAGGTACAATATACACGTGTGCTTTTGAAGGTGGATATTAAAACGTACACTGCTAGGCTACTATCAAATTGATTATCTCTGTGACGTCTAGCACAGAGATCTTGATTTAAAAAAATAAACAGTTACAGGCATAATCAATGCATTTCTTCAGAGGTCTGGATGGCTGGTTCACTGTAGGCCGTACTGCAACCCTGCAGTTTGGTTGGGTTTCAGTGCCTTGCTCAAGGACCTCAATTGGTACTACTTGTAGACACAATATGCCACCTTTCAGTCAGTTACATAATTATGGCTGTGTGTGTGTGTGTGTGTGTGTGTGTGTGTGTGTGTGTGTGTGTGTGTGTCTGTCTGTCTGTCTGTCTGTCTGTCTGTGTGTTTCTATGTGCAGGGCGTTGCTGAAAATGAGCACCTGTGCTCAGCTACTTCCCTGGGTAAATAAAGAATAAAACAAATAAAAGAAATTGGAAACAACAACCTCTAACTCTACAGACGAACTATCATTTAATAAGACCTTGTTTAGACTGATCCATCTGCCAATTCTCAATGTAGATGTGTGGTTTATAGGGCTAAAGGGCATCACTCATTCTTCTTAGGCAACCCTTCAGGTCCAAGCAAATGCTGGCTGCGATCCTCCAAAACACACGGGCCTGGCCCAACCTGAAACACATTAACACAATATTTGTTCATATTTTGCAGCCCTAACACGAGGAAGAACTGCATCTTACGTAGATAGCCACAGCAGGCCGTGGACACAAAGGCACAGGCAAATTACAATGAGGAAGGGCTGTCCAAGATGTTAATGTGTGAACAGAACGTTGGTACCTTGGTACTAATAATGTAGCCGATTCCTTTTGACATGGGCTCTAGACCAATAGCTTGCTTCAGCTCTTCAGAAAGGACTGCAGGGTCCACTGGGAGACCCCTTAGAAACCTGTAGAGATGAAGAGCAACGTAACATTGAGGCAGTTAAGATAAGAAAGCTCAAGGTAAAGAACTGTAATGCTGAGTTAAACATGTGGTTATGTATGTATGTATATGTATGACTATGTATTATATATATACTATGTATATATAATACATATGCCTATGTATAATATGTAGATTATAATAATAATAATAATAATAGCTCAAATTTATATAGCGCTTTTCTAAATACCCAAAGCGCTTTACATAGGAACACTAGGAACAGACTTTAATAAGAAAAGAAAATAAAACAAAGCAAAACATAACAGATACAACAACAGTACAGGGTTTAAGAAGATAAAAGGATAAACGAGGGACATCCTATCCAGACCTCAGCTGGGGAAAGCTATCCTGAAGAGGTGGGTTTTGAGTGAGGTTTTGAATGAGAGGAGAGAGGGAGCAGCTCTGAGATGGTTGGGGAGTTCATTCCAGAGGTTGGGGGCCGAAACAGAGAAGGCCCTGTCCTACATATTATGTACGTATGTATATTATGAATATTTCTTTCCGGCGAAAAGTTGTTTTTTAATTAAGAAGGTTATAAATTGTTATACAAGTGGTACAATATACAGTCATGTTTTTAATGAAAAACAAAGAGGGAACAAGTACATTATGAATATTCATGTGCATTTCATATACTGTACATGAGCATCCCTACAGCAGCGGTTTTTGAACATTTTCAAGTCCGGGACCACAAAATGAATGTGTATGTGGCCGGGGGACCCCATAGCAGATCTACAAGCTCATAAAGTGATGCTATTTTGTGAGCTATTTTCAAATTAAATAGCTGTTGTATATGGTTTACAGTAATTAACCCATTTAGGCCTGACGTAAAAAAAAGAAGAACAAATATATATATATTCAAAGATTTGTGCCGCATTTTCACGATTTTTCAAAAATAGCAGACCTACAAGCTCGTAGCGCGCCACTCGGTGGCGCGCTATGAGCTTGTAGATCTGCTATTTTTCAATAGCTAAAGTACAACATAATGCTTAGTTAAAACACCAAAAGGGGGTTTAAATTGATTTTGATGGGATATTAACACATTCTGCTGGGGTCCCTCTAGAACCCCATCAATGACCCCTGGGAGTCCCTGCCTGAACCCCACTTTGAGGACCACTGTCCTACAGTACCATAGTTGGGTGAAAGATACATTATTAAAGCTCAGAAGGTCCACTGAGAGTTAACTCACTGTCCTCCATTGGTCTCTGGGGGAAAGAAATGGCGGACCACTTGTACAAACTCGGCAACATGCTCTTGTAGAATGTAGATCACAGCATTTGGCCCGGCATCAAACGTGTAGGCCACCTAGAGGGACATCAACATACTGAGGTTAAGAGTGCATATATTATAAATGTTTCACACGTTTCCTTTGCGTCATGGTTTCATAACACACCCACCAAGTTTCACATCTTCATTACACCATAACAGAAATTACGTTGAAATGTAGAGCAGGTGCGCTTCCTCCGACTGCCTCCTTGGCCCGTGCGTGCTCAGCTACATTCAATAGTATTTGTTTTTAAGTGGAAATATGCAAGGCTTTAGCTAGATTTATTTATTCTACACTACATCAGGATGCTAGCAGGTTTTGGCCAGAGACTTTGTCAGTCAAACTATTCACAGCCGAATCTTACTGAAAGACAATTCAGTAAAACGGAGAAGTACACAAACCACAGCCAATTGTAAGACGATGCAAAAAGAAAGAAAAAGAAAAAAAGAAAACACATACACATTCACCAGGACAAATAGAAACAGTAAAAACAATATACTCCATTGATGGGTTACAATGCGTTGTGTGAGCCCGCAGAGCTGCTATTTCCACAGAATGTTTGTGTTATTAAGACATGCCCAGAATAGGGACGCTTGTGCTCATGTGATAAAGAAGGAAGAGGTGAAAAGTAAACTGTGACACTTTGAAAGGGGCTGCTGACCTGACATGACACCACATGTCATCTATTTTGCATCATTTGCAGGTTTTCGAATGTGCATGCACACCACTCATCAGGACCATCATCTGTACTACAAATAACCAGTGGTGGAAAAAGTACTCAATTGCTTTACTTAAGTAAAAGTACCAATACGTCAATTTAGAAGTACTTCGTTACAAGTAAAAGTGCGGAATTGAAAATGTACTTGAGTAAAAGTACAAAAGTATCGGCATGAAAATGTACTTAAAGTACTAAAAGAAAAAAAAATGTCCCATTTCACAAGTTCAAAATGTGTACAAAATCTATTGAAAATAGCCAATCTACAAGCTCACAATGCGTCGCGTTGCGACGCATTGTGAGCTTGTAGATCGGCTATTTTCAAATGGCCCGAAATGTATATGGTTGACGTGGTTAATGTAGGTTTTCTAATCAAAATTAAAATCTCCAAAGTAACTAGTAACTAAAGTTTTCAAATAATTGTAGTGGAGTAAAAGTAAAAAATTTGGCTCTGAGATGTAGTGGAGTAGAAGTAAAAGTACTTGAAATTGGAAATACTCAAGTAAAGTACAAATACCTCAAAATTGTACTTAAGTAAAAGTACTTAGTTACTTTCCACCACTGCAAATAACACGCTCTCTCCTCCTGTGGCAACTGGCAAGTACTGTGAGTGCACATATACACAATGTTGCTTCACTATTGGCATTGCTACCAGCCACAATTTTTCCTCTGCCACTTTGCTAAGTTTCTACAACATCTAGTCACTTGTGCACATCTCTCTGAACACATTTCAAAATGCTTTGGCACATTCATGCAAATGATTATGTTACAATTGCCTGCCATTTACTTGTTCTAGCAGCGATGGGAAATATTTATATCGGGGGAAGAACAACTCTCTTTCAATGGGTCTGGATTGAGCCCTCTACTCTCTGATGTAACTTTAGTTTGTAAAGACATGATGGAGCCGTCTATTGTTAGCCTGGTTAATAAACCAGACCGAATCAGCCGTTGGCAAAAAAAAATTTGCCTGCCAGCGGATTAGGGTCTGGCGAGGCTCAGTAGCACGCCTCTTTCCTACAACCGAGAACAGGTCGGGCCAATCGGGACACGGTATGCAATATGGGCGGGCTTTGGTACAGTGACGTTCAATGCTTGAGACCTTTGACTGATAGTAGCTCTGACCAATTGCGTCGAAGAGAAAATGTTTGAACCCGCCCCCCGGGAAATGAAATCCAAGTGGAGCCAGCCCAGACTAATATACCGCGACAGTGTTGTGTGATATTAGTCTGGCTTATTAGCCAGGCTAGTCCATTGTATGGCAGTGGTGGTCATATTTCAGCAGCAAATTAAATGCTGAATGCATACATAATAGGAGAAACACTGCATGCTAACTATTAGGGATGGGTCGGAATCATTTAATATTTGAGTAATCACTTTTGAGGATTCTTTTTAATTTAACTTTGTTAAGGAAGGAAGATAGTAACTACATTTAACTACGGCATATTTGAATTATCATTATTAATTAATAGTACGATAATAACAATCTTTGATTTTGGTCAGTCATGCACATCCAAACCTACTGAACTAGTTGAACCAGTTGCATATGCCGTACACTTATTCAGTTAGACATTGAGAATCTGAATCTGGACAGACAGGAACGTCAGGAGGTGTGGAAAGACGGCATTGTAATTCCCCATAAAGTGCTGCATGTACACTTTTGCCGTGGGAGTTACCTACAGCTTTACAAAATATATATACCTTCCTTTGTGCTATGCATCGCAATGACATTATTTGTCAACAGTACAAACATTAAAGGTGTAAATATTAATCCTGTCGAATGCTCAAATCTTGCAATCAATCTCTCACATACAGTAGTGTAACTTTGTACTGGAAAAAGTGCATTGGTGCTTTGTGCATTTTTAATCATTGTCGTCGGAACCTTAGCCATATTTTAGTTTACATCAAAAAATACTTACAGTACCCTGTAAGTATTTACAGTGTACTGTAAATACTTACAGCACACTGCTATATTGACAACATTTCTAAACATTTGGACTTATCCTCGTTATGGCAGTGACCATTGACATAAATGTGTACTTTTTTAGGATTTGAAGCAAGTCTGGGCTTTTGCAGGCAAACCATTTCGTGAAATTGACAGTTTTCACTCTGATGAGTACAATACATAATAGGCTTTATTATCAAACCAAGCGAAGGTCACGTTTGACGGTCCAGTCATACCACAAGGCCTGAATAAATAAATAAATAAAACCTTGACCCTTTGTCAGGGCAAGAAACACGCAATTATCTCACCCTTATCTCCCCGTGGTGCCGGTTATACTGGTGCACCAGACCGATGACTTGACGAGACACGGCGTTAAGGTAAAATATCGGCGGGTAGGTGTCCAGGCAGGTGGCGTGAAACTGGTTGCTGTCTTTCATGGTCAGCTCAGCAAATGTGGCAAAGTCCTTCCTGCGTACTGCTTTGATCATCTCCTCCATTCTTTGAGGGACCACAGACTCGGCCCGGTGCTGGACGGACAAGAGAGTTCACAGAGTAATTGATTGATTGATTGAAATATTTATTAACAGTTTGCAGAATTACAGTACATTTCGAGCACAAACTCAATACAAAGGCTGTTAACTGTGAGTGGACGACCCAATTAAGCATTACACTTGTTTACAACAGGGTCCACCATGTTCAATTCATCAAAACATTTAGAGACGTACAAATAGACACTTCTATATAGACAAAGAACAGAACAGGAATTCATCATAATGGAGGTAAAAAGGGAAAAGAAACATATACAGTGAGGGAAAAAAATGGAGGGGCGGTGGGGGGGGGGGATTCAGATTTTACGGGGGCCAGTTTCGAATTGCGGCCGTCCGTAGGTGCCCTTTGAGAGCGGTTTTGAAGGAGTCAAGGGATTTGCATGTCTTAATGACTGTTGGTAGGGCGTTCCACATTTTGGTGGCATAGGAGCGAAAATAATTTAGTCCCTTGTTTGTGCCGAATCTGGGTTGTACATGGTTCGTTGCACTCCCTCTGGTGTTGTGGGTGTGGACTTCGTTAACATTAAGGAAGTATCTAGACAGGTACATGGGTATCTTGGTGGTGTATCGAATCTTGTGGACCAGACCCATTGCAAGATGCTGTACTCTGTCGTCGACCCTAAGCCATTCCAGCCTGTCGAAGTGAGCAGGGGTGAGGTGGGTTCGGGGGGCGAGGTCAAGTAGGAGCCTGACCAGTTTGTAAGTAAGAACACTCAAGTCACATTCAAATGCATTTTGATCAATTGTAATGCCAAACTGTAATTATCATATACACTGTTGATAGTCAAATCAACGGTACTTCGGAACAACGGGCGGTCGAACTAATGCCATGGCATTGATCAATAAATGTTTATCTTATCTTATAGTGTCAGTATTACCAGCTCAGTGGCCTTGTGGTTAGAGTGTCCGCCCTGAGACTGGGAGGTTGGGGTTCAATCCCCAGTCGGGTCATACCAAAGACTCTAAAAAATGGGACCCAGTGCCTCCCTGCTTGACACTCAGCATCAAGGGTTGGATTGGGGGTATAAGTCCCTGCGACATACTAGCGTCATGTCCAGGGGGTGTACTTGTACATCAAGCTGCCTCACGCTACAGAAACAGGAGATAGGCTCCTGCCCTATGGGCCTCATGGCTCGGCAAGGCTACTTATAGTGTCAGTATTGACAGAAATCTGACAGAGTGAGTTGTAGGAATGTATGCATGCATACTGGATGGTAAATACCTTAAGGAGATGGCTTGTTTTTACACTGGTTTGCATGCCAGAGGTGCTGCCCACAGGCTTCCGTTCAGCACTTGCCTAGTAAACAAAGGAAATCATTTTAAACCGTGTTAATTATGAGAATGCACACAATGGACCTCATTCACGTAGCTCTTCTTGAAACCGTCTGGCATCTGGCATTTAGTTTTAATCCATTTAGGCCTGAGGCAGATTCTACAAATGCCTTCTAAATCTAACTAAGAGTTTTCTGATTTTCTGAAAAGCATCGGTGTCATTTTCGATTTCAGCTATATAATTCATATAGCTAAAATCGAAAATGACACAGATGCTTTCCCTGTTCTAATGGGTTAAAGTACGGATTATGGATTACATTTCTACTATAATATTTGAGTGTAGACCTACTCGTAAGTAAAGTGGGAAGTATTGTGGGAATTGATTGATTGTGCACATATGAGATTGAATGCAAATGTATGTTCATGTGTGAATCATTGGAAAGAAATCCGTACATCCATAGTACGACGGTGTCACTTGTCAAAAAGAGAAGGTCTACAAGCTGACAAACGCACTGCAATGTCCCGTCAGCTTATATGATATATATATATATCATATAATGTTTATAATGGTGGCATTATAAACATTATGAAGGTGAAATTAAATGAGAATGTGTAGCCTAAACGAGAAGAAGATATTTCACCCAATTCTTTACACCTGTAAACCTGTGATGTGACAATAAAGATTATTCTTAGGGGTGTCCGATGTTGACTTTTTTGCCGATATCCCGATATTGTCCAACTCCTACTTTCCGATACCGATATCAACCGATACCGATATATGCGGTCGTGGAATTAACACATTATGCCTAATTTTATTGTGATGCCCCGCTGGACGCATTCATAAATGTAAGGTTTTCCAAATAAAAATACATTCAGGAAAAATGCACACTGCCAGACTCGGGCCCAGGCCAGAGCGAACGTTTTAACTCAAATCTTTGCTTCTGGTGGGTCCCTGGAACAACATATTTTCAGATGGGGGTCGGTGGCCAATTACAAATCATTTTGGGGTCCTTGACATGAAATATTGAGCACCACTGACATAGAAACATAGGTATTTCAGAAAACTGGACTTAGAAGAATGATTTTTAATTTTCGTCAGGCCTAAAATATTTTTGAGTGTGTTGGATGATCTGATGATCTGAACAACAACATGAAGAACAGAGGGAGCATTATATATGTTTTCCCTTCAGAATTTTTACTTTTAAATGTTGTCAAAAACATTATTAACACAAGAAAGACCTACCACAAGTACAAGGACTCTGAGCTCAGGCCAGTGGCTCTCTGGCTCCACCTGCTGGGCTAAACTGTCCTTGCCATCATCACTGCATCCCATGATCCACTGGACAAATCCACCATACATACTCCTACAGGCACTGCCTGAGCCTTGCCTTGCAATCACAGACAATTCTCCTTCAATGCCGAATACCCGAGCCAGTGTGTACACTAAAACGGAATCGGGAGGAGGGGGGGGGGGGGGGGGGGGGGGGACAGGAACATGTACAACAATGAGATGGGGAGCCTAGGAAACATTTTTGTTGACGTTTGGTTTAAAGACTATCCTAAAAGGGGAAAAATAAGTCTGACATCCCGTTAGTCCAACTTACGACAGGAACATGTACAACAATGAGATGGGGAGCCTAGGAAACATTTTTGTTGACGTTTGGTTTAAAGACTATCCTAAAAGGGGAAAAATAAGTCTGACATCCCGTTAGTCCAACTTACGTGGCCGGTTAAGACTGAGGTTAGACTTAGCGACATACGTGGCCGGTTAAGACTGAGGTTAGACTTAGCGACCTACGTGGCCGGTTAAGACTGAGGTTACACTTAGCGACCTACGTGGCCGGTTAAGACTGAGGTTAGACTTAGCTTACGTGGCCGGTTAAGACTGAGGTTAGACTTAGCGACCTACGTGGCCGGTTAAGACTGAGGTTAGACTTAGCTTACGTGGCCGGTTAAGACTGAGGTTAGACTTAGTGACCTACGTGGCCGGTTAAGACTGAGGTTAAACTTAGCGACCTACGTGGCCAGTTAAGACTAAGGTTAGACTTAGCGACCTGCGTGGCCGGTGTTAGTAATCGGTCGGACCAACAACATTTTACCTTTTAAAAGCCTATTGATGCTAATGTTTCAAACCGAGTTAAGCGATGCAAAAAACATTGTGCTGAGGTTAGTAGCAAGGAATTGAGTCTCTTCATGTTATTATTGTTCTAGTATTTAAAATCAACCATTGATATATGATTACCCAATGGTGTGATCTGCGCTGTTTCACTTATGCACTGGTTAAGAGTTTTCAGCAGATACAATAAATTGATGGTGTGAAACGATACAGTACATAAATCTCACATATGCATACATTACACACTTAAACTTAAGCACTAATCTGCTATATTAGGTGATCAACGCTGTTGCACAACAAAGTATAAATTGGGCTTTACCTAAACAAGCAAAGCCAGCTGCAGAGGAGGCAAGTCCAGCAGCCGTGGGGAAGTTGTTCACAGAGCAGATGTGGACTTTATGAGACAAACCCACACCATCCACACCGGACTTGCCATCACTGCGTCTCTTCCTCGCTAGTCTGCGAACTGAGGTAACACAACACAAAACAATACTTCTCAATGACTTTGCCATATTTATTTATATTGGCTAATCAAATCAACCTTTTTTGCTATTTACCCAAGAAATAGAAAAAAAACACTCACTCTCTCTCAGACATGACTGCAGTCTGGGGTGGTTTATGTCCTCCTCTTTACCGTTGAGCCATATGCGATCCTCCTGGAACGATCTGCTGGAAGCAACTGTTGTGGTCGTTTTCAGCTGGATGGATGGAGAGAGGAAAACAGACACCTATTTCAGAATCAACATTTTTAACTACATTTAGAAGACATTTTACTGGGTAAGGTTGCTTGCTCACGTAACACAACACAACAATACACGACAACATATAGAATGTAATACTACAGACAGTGGTTAAAAATAGAAGCTGATCGGCCTGGGCCGTGGCTCAGTGGTCCAGGCACCTTGGCTGACAATCCAGTCTGGCAGTGTGCCGCGGGTTCGACTCCCGATCCCGACGGCCTTTACTGCATGTCTTCCCCCCCATCTCTCTCCCCATTTCCTGTCAGCCTACTGTCTGTCCCTCCATAAAAAATAAAAAATAAAGGCAAAAGCCACAAAAAAAACATTTACAAAAAAGAAGCTGATCAAAAAAAATCAAGATATAACATTAAAAATCACACCCGTGTGAACTGAGTGGTGCAAGGTCTTATATAGCCTGATCAGCTGTGGTCTGACGTAATGTCAGTGACCATAGTAACCATGCTCATTGTTTTGGTACGAACACGGGTACACGGGTACAAAGCCAGTTGTTGGAGTGGTTTGCACCACTCAAAAACAAAAGCACAACAAAATTCGATTCGATTTTTTTGTTGTTTTGTGGAATACAGTGAGAAACTTTATACACTGGAGAACTTCCGATTCCAAGACAGCCTCTTTACCCATTCAGCAAAGTGTCCTTGAGCAAGACACTAAACCCCTATCTGCTCCCTGGGCACTGTATTGCGCCCACTGCTTTATAATTAGGATGGGTGAATGCAGAGGACAAATTTCACACATGGGCAATTTAATGTACAGGGGGCAGGGGCAAATACCCCCCAAATAACTAAAGGGGATTAAATTATTATTATTTCTTAATCATTTATCAATGCTGTAGCATCTCCGACATGTCAATAATACAATACTAGAGTGGAACAAACTTCACCAGCATGCAAACCTCACTAGCCAGCCGAGAGTATGTTTTGAGCTGAACTTAGACTGAGCTAATTGGTCTGGGAATTTATACAAAACACTTCATTTAAAATGTGTCCACCAATATGACCCAATTAGAAGCATTTCTTTGAAAGTTAATAATAGAGACAAATATCTGAGTGGGGGAATATTCTGTACCTGGTCTTGATGGAGTGTGACGCTCAAAGAGGAGTTATTAATATTCTGTACCTGGTCTTGATGGAGTGTGACGCTCAAAGAGGAGTTATATTCTGTACCTGGTCTTGATGGAGTGTGACGCTCAAAGAGGAGTTATATTCTGTACCTGATCTTGATGGAGTGTGACGCTCAAAGAGGAGTTGATTGGCAGGATATAATATAATATTCTGTACCTGGTCTTGATGGAGTGTGACGCTCAAAGAGGAGTTGATTGGCAGGATATAATATAATATTCTGTACCTGGTCTTGATGGAGTGTGACGCTCAAAGAGGAGTTGATTGGCAGGATATAATATAATATTCTGTACCTGGTCTTGATGGAGTGTGACGCTCAAAGAGGAGTTATATTCTGTACCTGATCTTGATGGAGTGTGACGCTCAAAGAGGAGTTGATTGGCAGGATCAATTCCTCATTTCTCTTCCCCCCTAAAAATATACATTCATAAACATCAAACACTATATAATGATCTGTTCTTAATATATAGTTTTTAAGTTGATTATTTAGATAATAAGGCAGGCAGAAGTGGTGGCCAAAATATTAGAGTGTGCTTGTGAGCAACAGTAGGCAGTAACAAGTTACTTTTAATATTTGATTGTAATATTATCATTTTCCCCCAGTAACGAGTAGTGTCAGGTATTACTCTGCCAAAACAGTAATATTATACCACATTGTAAAAAAATAGTACATATTACATATTGTTGGCTGCCTTTGAAAACATTTAATTTAGAAAGTTCAAGAGAGATTGCTGCTTTATTTTATAGCCTTTTGTGGCTGATTGGTGACTCTTATTATTCCACATTTTTTTATTCCGTTTTTTTTTTAATTCAAGGAACTGGCTAAACAGATTGTATTCTTATACATCTTTTTTACGGGGAGGGTTGGAGTAATATATAATATAATATATATTATATGTTCCAAGTAATAAGTAATAAAATACCGGTATTATTTTTTTAAGGAGTAATAACATGTAATAAGTAACATATCCTGAGTAATACTGCCCAACACTGGTGAGCAAGTGTTTCCCATGCAGTTTAATTCCCCAGACCTGCAGAACAAATCTGGTTCGGGAAGTGAACGACCGTTCTATCAGCCCTCCCTCAACCGTATAACTTATTATATATATATATATATATATATAACGATATTTATTATATATTACAGTATACCGGTATATAACTGTATGATGCCCTCAACACAATTGAAGCGCCCTTGAGCAAGGCACTGATGACTGAACCGCTCCAGTGGAGCTGCTCAGTGGCCAACAGCATAATGATTAATTGATTATATTTGCAGGGCAGAGTTCATCTGACCAATACTACATTGTTTTCATTCCATTTACTCTTCATTTCGGACTTGTAAGTCTAGACTCTATCTGGATATATAGGCCAAATGGAGAAATAACAAGAAAAAGTGGACCGTAGAAAGTAAAATGAGCGTCATCTGATAACTACATGGCTGAGTTCTGAGTTGTCATATGGGGTAGCACATATTGTCATATGTTGTTACCTATACATGTATGTGCTCACAGTTGAGTGGGGAGGAATATATTCAAGATATATCAGACCACCATCACCTCACATCCATTCATTCAAAGTTCAACACAACACAACAACGTGTAGGCTACTATACTCACAGTATTTGACGACAGCTATATTCACTGGAGCGGTGCATGTCACCATGTGTGGGCTGTCCTCTGGCATCGTTGACTACTGCCTCTTTCAGCCCCAATAAAAAATAACTTATTTTTGACAGCTTAAAAGATAATGTTTTTTTTAATGTTTTTGTCAAGAAGTACAGGCATATGCCATGAAATCTGCTGCCTGTAGCTAACTACAGTAATGTTTCCCACAGTCAGTGGTAGCGCTTTTAACCCCTCATCCTATTGGTTGACGTTACAACATATGACTAAGCTCACCACCAATCACAGCTATGCATTATTCGTCGTGGAATCTCGACAGCGAATGAGCGCTCATCAGACCACAGTGGGGTGTAGGGGGACGGTCCGAAAATAGCCGATCTACAAGCTCACACACACCTTGTGAGCTTATACATCTGTACAAAAAAAACTCCTATGACATTTGAATAAACCTTGGATGGCATTATCAGGGTTTATGTGGTTAGGCTATGTCCAATTCTATTAATTGAAAATGGAGGACCCTTTATGTAAACTGTAAACAAGTGTGTGCTTTAGTTTTTATATTGACCTGTACTTTCGTTTGAAATCAGTGTTGTTTTTGGCAGCAAAATTAGATTTTAGTTTTAGTCTGATAGTAGATGATAAATTAGGTCTCCTCTTTGTGATTTATGCCATTTTTTTTAGTAATTTGGTGTAGACAACATTTTTGGCAACTCAACCTTTATTGCTTTTTTGGACAGTTAAGTGGTAAGTGCAAGATATTTATCCAGTAGGCTAATTCTAACTCAAGTCATGATATCAAATTACAAATAAGCAACAACCTCCTGCACTTGCATAGAGCAAGACTGACTATTTTCTTAACTTTATAGTCTACCTAAAAACATGAATAAAGATGACAAAACTGCAAAACAAACACATTTGAAGAGGGATCACTTAGGGCCGATTCATACTCCTATTTTAGAGCTGAATAAAAGTCGGTTCGGCGCTGTAGAGCCTACAATGTGACGTCATTTGAGGTTCGGGGGGGGGGGCGGGTACCGTCCTAAAGTCGGCTCTTCGGTGCTACTGAAATTTTTTGCCGAGCCGAAATCATTTCGGCACTACAGCACCGAAACAGCGGTAAAATAAGAGTATGAATCGGCCCTTACTCTTAAAATACTTGAACCACTTAAACCCTATACAGTATTCACGGCCTCCCCCCGGGGTCTACTTGGCCCAGTTTAACTGTTTTCCCCTCTACACCAAATCTCTTCATCAAAAATAGACAATCTACAAACTCCTGTGAGCTTTTAGATCCATTTTCACAGAACATTTGCCCACAAATAGGGACACTAGGGTTCGTGTGGTTAAAGTAACTGATAGGCCTACTTCAGTGTAAAAATAAGCATTTTAATTTAAGGCTTTTTATTTTTTCTGTAAACTTGTAAGTAACATGCCAGTGGGAGAAAAAAAAAAGGAAATATCAAAGTGCTATAACCAAAGTTAACGTTATTCAAACACTGAATAGCACATCATGTATTATACAGCATTCACAAAAGAGCCTAGGTAAAAAATGCATCCACAGCACTCTGCTTTGCAATTTCTCCAGCTTCTTGTGTTTGAGTCAAACATGGTGGAAAATGAAGAGAAATCAACAACCGCTTATAAGGAGCAAACTTTAAAAGGAAAATGATGAATGGTCCATCAGCATTGAGGTGCAACACATGTGCAAGTGTAGCCGCAATTTGCAACTCTAGATGTTTTTATAATGGGATTAATATAGAGTTGCAATACCCTCCATTGACTCCCCACTCATCCAAATTGCTGTTGCGATCTGCTTGTATTGAACGACGTTAAACCAATATTGCGGCTGTAGGGAAAGCTTGAATTGTCCTTTCATTCTGCAAAGCGTTTGTTTCATAAAAGTCCACCGTAGACATGTTATGACCTACTTTCTGACAAGACGGGTGGCGCTGCTGCCTCCTGCATTATGTGCAAATTCGAAACAGGTGGTACACAGGGCCGTTCAGTGACTTAGGAAAAAGAATCACCTGCACAGAATTTCTTGACAGTAAGTAAGTCATAACATGTCTACGGTGGATTTTTATGAAACAAAAGCTTGGCTGATTGAAAGAGGATAATTCAAGCTTGGCCTACAGCTGCAATGTTGGCGAGTTTAACGTTGTTTAACACAAGCAGATCGCAAAAGCAAATTGGATGAATGGGGAGTCAATGGAGGGTATTGCAACTCTAGATTCATCCCATTATAAAACAAATCTAGAGTTGCAAATTGCGCCTAGTGCAAGGCATGGTTATGGGCCCTTTATTGTATGAGACTGCAAATGTCATGCACATCAATTCTGACTACCAGAATTATGTAGATTCCAGAACCACACAAAACCTGCTGTGGCACCCCAGGACTCAACTATGAGAAATCCACCAGTCAAACAATTCTCTCTATGAACAGAGTCCCAGTAAAACATATCCTCATCCTCAAATCACGCTGTTAAAACAGCTTGGCTCACTCCAGGACCGGCTTTTGAGAGTCAGTAATCATCTTCTTCTTCATCCGAATCCATCACCTTCCGTCTGTTGAACTGAAAAGCACATTTTGTCAAATAAAATGATATAGGCCTGACGTCGAAATAAAAAAAAAGTTTGCTGTGAAAGAATATATATTCAATGATTTGTGCCGCATTTTTACGATTTTTCAAAAATAGCAGACCTACAAGCTCGTAGCGCGCCGCTATGTGCTTGTAGATCTGCTATTTTTCAATAGCTAAAGTATAACATAATGCTTAGGTTAAAACACCAAAAGGGGTTCCCGCCCAAAATGGGTTAAGAAGAAAAGACAAACAAACTGAATTGTCAGCTTCTGTATGAAATAGTATGCTTTAATAATACTAGAGCGGTGCCCGTTGGGCACTGGCCTAAATGGAACGATGCAAGTTGCAAATGAATGCCCCACCCAGTTATGTCTGTGTCCCTTTTATGCCCATATATATGGAGTTCTTTGTCAGGCATGCCCAAATATGGAGTCTATGCAGTCAGTCAGAACATCATTGTGATGTCAGAACAGGCCAGCTCCATATATGGAGATCTAGGGGTTATCAGGTGTGATCAATTGGCTAATTTGGGACCTGTCCAGAGCCTGGGCCCCTAGGGGCCCTGTCCAGAGACTGGACAGAGGCCGCGTGTGTCCATTTGAAGTCGGTGGGGCGAACGGTTCTCGAGTTGCATGGATTACAGACGTACACACAGTGACATGGTGCATTTCTAGATAGATGACTTACTTTGACAGTTGTCTTTTTCTCTGTTTGCTGACTGACTTTTTCAAGGATCTCAATCAGGCCCGTCTCTGAAATCTGACATGGGAGTGAATGCAGAAATTGACATTACATTTACATTTACAATAAAATATAGTTAAAACATGCAAATGAAATATAATATGTGTCAGTAACAGGCCCATACTCTCACCTTTCCTCCCAGCTGTCCATAACGAGCCATTTGTATAAGATAGTTCTCCACTTGTTTGGCTTTGTCTGGCTTCACCAAAGCAAGGTTGTTCACTGAAAATAGAAGCGGATTATATATTATCACCTCCGGTTTAACCCTGAACCACTGAGTTAAATGAACAGTGAGGATTTATGTGTAGCGGCGCCAGTGATTAGATATCTATATATCAGTCCTGTGTGTGAAAAAAGCCATGCCGAGCCATGAGGCCCATAGGGGCAGGAGCCTGGCTCCCGTTTCTGTAGCGTGAGGCAGCTTGATGAACAAGTACACCCCCTGGACATGACGCTAGTATGTCACAGGGACCCTCAGTCTCTGGTATGATGACCCGGCCAGGGATCGAACCCCCGACCTCCCAGTCTCAGGGTGGACACTCTAACCACAAGACCAGTTAGGCTACTGAACAAATATGTTGCACTCTTTACTGCTATACAGGTAATGTGGCATTTTACTGTATGCTACCATCTTTTGGTGCATTATATTCCAGTGCTACTGTATATGATTGTAGGCCTTTACAAGTCATAATTCTGCTTTCCTGGACTTTCACAAATCCAGATTTAAACACAAACATTGTTTTGCTGTCCACCACCTATGACTAGTTTTGAGTGTTTGTGTAAAAAACTAGAGTGTAACTGTAAACACAAACATTGAATGCCATTGACATTGAATGGCCATTTTAACATTGAAGACAAAAGTGAGGACGCAAATTGTGATTGGCCAGAATGAGATGATGTATTATGATAAGGTTCGAGGTTATAAGGTTAAAGGTTACAAACACAACAAAAAATAACGAGAGGCACTTACATCTGGCACGGGCAAACTGGTCGAGAACTTGAGCCAATATAGAGTTTCTCATCTCTGATTCTCTGTGAAAAAGAAAATAATTAAATCAAGAATTAAATCACAACATTCAATGACCTTGGTTTGAGAACAATTGTAGTGGGCAAAATTAAAACTTAGTGGAGCACAAATGCATATAACATTACCTCTGTTTATTCTCTTGTTGTCCTTGTTGGTCATTTCCGGGATCCTGAAAGGATAGGGAATGTCAGGCCTCTATTATAATCTTGTATTCATCGATTACAGTGGTTCTCAAAGTGAGGTCCGGGGACCCCCAGGGGACCTTGAGGGGGTTCCAGGGGTCCCCAACAAAATGTGCCAATATAGTATCCAAATCAGTACAACCACAGTGTGGCAGTGACTCAGGGGTAGAGGGGCCGGTAGAGCGACCGGATGGGAACAGTGTTCCCAGTTCAAAACTGGGCTCTCCCAGAGTTAGTGTCAAAGTGTGCTTGAACAAGACACTGAACGTCTGATTGCTTCCGAATTTGATGTGCAGGTTGGTGTGTTTCCTCTGCCATCGGCGTATGAACTGTGTGTGTGTGTGTGTGTGTGTGTGTGTGTGTGTGTGTGTGTGTTAGTTACACAATCTATGTAAAGCGCTTTGGAAAAAAATTCTGGTCCATTGACTATCATTGCTCACGTTCATTATGACACGTGAACGCTGTTTCATACGTGGACGCGTGCAATGATAGTCAACGGCCACTGCGTTCACGATTTGGCCCAATCCATCCTTGAATGCACTCTGTTCCTACCCGGAAGGAGGAGTGAAATCGCCTCATGCACTTTTGAGCAACTTAATGCAAGTGGATGGGAGGAAAACTCTGGTGCCGTCTCTATTAATATATACTCTAAGATTTGATCTCGTCCGCTTGTCACCAAAAACATACACAATGGATGTGTTTGAGGGAGACACTTTAGAAGTAGTGTCTGTGTTTGGGACTGCTCGTATGCGAGGCTGCAGCTGGGTGCATCTCAAACAGTGTGGAGACTTGTTTACAAACGAAACCTCGCAAGATGTCCCTGCGTGAGTTGGGAACGCCGTAGTACTGCTTCAGTATATCTCCGACTAAAATAGTAACTTTATAAATCTATCTTAAAAGACGAAAATAAAACTGCATGAAGTTTCCTCACTTTCCTGATGTCATAAAATGTCAGAATCAGCTTTTGTTGCTTTGGTTCATGTGCTAAAAGAGTGACTTTGAGAGCTGTTTCCCTGTTACAATGGAAGTCAATGAGAGACTATTTTGTATTTCTTAAATTGCTAATAAACAACACAACGGAGCGAAATAACTCATGGAATTAGTTTAGTAGTTTGCCCATAATATGGTAAGAAAACAACCCAAACCTCTCAAAAAGTGGTCTTACCCTTTAACTGCCTTATTATCCCACTGCTATTTTTAACCATGTCATGTCTCATGTGTACATATGACACAGATTACACACACATGGATACAGGGTAGGTGGCACAAGGGACATCTGTGCACATTGAAATTGTCTATTTCGTCCAAAATGTAAAATCTTAAGTTATATAAAAAGGTATACATTATGTGAACATGCACAGTACATCCTTATATGAACAAATGTCACTGTGATCTTTCAACTACATGTTTATGGCCCAAAATGACATGTTTTGTAGCAATTGAAAAATATTAGACCTTAATTGTTGAATATTCTTGTTTTTAAACATTAGACCATATTTAAAATATTTAACATTTTGGACAAAATAGCCAATTTTACAACGTGCCTAGATGTCTCTATACTAGTGCCCATCTGTCGTCGTCCCCAACACACACACACACACACACACACACACACACACACACACACACAGAGTGAGAGAGATTATTCTGATATCATAATCACACACACAATGTCACACTAGCACACACACCTAGTTGCTTGTTCATTGCGCACCCCCCCCCATCTGTATGCTTCCAAATGTGAATTTATTATTATTATTAGTAGGCCTAGTAGTATTGTTATTATTTTTGTGTTTAGTGGTGACTGAGACACCAGAGACCTAGCCCCTCTCGGAACCCTCGTAAAAGGTTTCTGACATTTGGAAACATCCAAATGTCAGAAACCTTTTACGAGGGTTCCAAGAGGGGCTACCAGAGACCAGACCCTGGCTGTCCCTTAGTTTTCTCCCTTCCTTCATTCATGACAACTCAAGCACTTGGAAACCGTCAAAACAAAGACACAGCAGTTTCAAACTGGGGTAACGCTATCCTACACTCACGAACCCCCTATCACTTTGTTTGCACAAATCACGTTCGTTCAAAAAGGCATGTGAAAAGGTCGCAAATCTCGCAACATGCTCCGATCAGTTTGTTTGGATAATGATAATAATAACCCACATGAAACAAAAATAAACGCTACATATAAGGGCGTAGACAAGACAGAGCATGTCAGATGCATGTTGTTGGGTTGGCTAACACTTTAGCTAACTAGGCTAACGCTACAGGGAATATGAGCTAAATAGAGCATGTCGTGGTGCAGCTATACGTGCTCGTTCTTACCCCGTGTTTTGCCTGCAGTTCAGCCATTCTTTGCGCTCTAATTGCGTCCAATTCTTCGTCTGCCATGACTGTAGAGAATGCTCCAAAACTCAACTGTCACTTTGTTGTGTCACGTTTCTGCTCTACAGGCCCAAGTGTCTCTGTTCAGGCAGCCAGGAAGTGTAATCAACGTCAGAGAAAATGTCTAGTATAAAGCAGTCGAGCACAGAGCTTAGATCACATGCATTGTTCTCATTATTAGTGGTTGCACTTTTAAGTTTAACTTCAAGTCATGATGCAAAGGGGACCTTTGTTAAAAGTGACTTCAAGTCAAAAGTGACTTCAAGTCAAAAGCTTACTATATGGAAATATTCAGAATCTAGACTATTCTACAGATTAGAATATAAGTCACTACAAAAGGTGAATCATGTTATTTATTACAAATTAATACATACACATAACAAGAACACCCAAGGACAATTAAGGGCCTTTTCCAGCAGATGTATGTCCTGCTGGGCCTGGATCATGTCAATGTTCATGAACATATTATTATGCTGTTCATGTATCATTGTTTATGTTGTTGTTGTGTTGTTGTTGTTGTTGTTGTTGTTGTTGTTTCTTCTTCTTTGTGGTTGGACTACTCAGAACAGAAGCAATGTTCAGTAATAATAATAATAATAATGTTCAGTAATAATTATAATTTCTTATGACATAACTATACATTAATTGTACTGAATACCTTATGTGCCAGCTAGCATGAAGATAATTAAGTAAAGTAAGTATAAATTGTACTAATTGCACTCTGATATTCAATGTATTAGGCTATAACATGACATCACACTTGATCTTTAACTTAATCTGTAGTCTATACAAGTGGTTCCCAAAGTGGGGTCTGGGGACCCCCAGGGGTACTTGAGGGAGTTCCAGGGGGTCCCCATGAGCTAAATGATATTTAGGAACCAAATGGACCCTTATGGGTCTGTAACTCAGAGATTGTACAAATGGAACCAAATGGACCCTAACGGGTCCATTTGGTTCCATTTGTACACTCTCAGAGTTAAAATAACATTGATTTTACAATATAAATTGGGGGTCCAAGAGATAGAAATGCCATTACATGGGGGTCCGTATAGAGCCGTAAACATCTTCTCTTATGGGGGTCTCTGGCATATCTTTTCAAATGGGGGTCCCATTTAATTAGTGTCAATTTGGGGGTCCTTGGCATGAAAAAGTTTGGGAACCACTGCTGTAAGGTCATTAGCTCCCTCTATATGTACTGTATGAGAAACGACTGAGCAGCAGAGGAACATGGAACTTCTGACTGGGGTCCGTTATGGTGAAGACAACCTGCAACAAGAGGAGAAAACCTGTGAACAAATATACATGGATTTTTGATTGATTGATTGAAATATTTTAACAGTTTGCAGAATTACAGTACATTTCAAGCACAAACTCAATACAAAGGCTGTTAACTGTGAGTGGACGACCCAATTAAGCATTACACTTGTTTACAAGAGGGTCCACCATGTTCAATTCATCAAAACATTTAGAGACATACAAATAGATACTTCTATATAGACAAAGAACAGAACAGGAATTCATCATAATGGAGGTAAAAAGGGAAAAGAAACATATACAGTGAGGGAAAAGGGGGGGGGGGGGGGGATTCAGATTTTACGGGGGCCAGTTTCGAATTTCAGCCATCCGTAGGTGCCCTTTGAGAGCGGTTTTGAAGGAGTCCTTTGTGCACACAGAAGAGTACGGTACAATGTTTTGCGCAACCAACAGAAGCTGCACAATCATGAATTCAGTTTGAAATCAAATCTCGGAGGACTGAAGAATTAAGCCAATGAAAAAAATGTTTATGTGTCAAAATAACAAGCTGAACCATGATTTGCTCACCTCAACGTAGGGATAGAAACAGGTCTCTCCGAGGCTCTCCCAGTACTGACCAGTCTCAAAGCGCATCTTGTACACACCAGTCGTGAACCTTTCTCTCGTGACAATTCCCGGGCAACGTCCATCAGCATTAGTTGCCCTATGATAATAATTATAATAACAATAAAGAGTGGTAAACGTGTCCATTGTCAAGTACAAATGAACTCTTCATAGAGCATGATAATATATATTACACATACACATGTCGTATTGATTGATTGATTGATTGATTACTTTATTGAAAAATACATTTCAAAAGGATAGAGTCACAAGAAAGCCGTTAGGCTTGTTTCCGTTGTGGTCCTCTTGGGGAAAGGGGAAGAGGAGCAACAATACAATACAGACAAAAACAAAAATACCTTTGTATTTTGCCAGGAGACAAAAAAAAAACATAAAACAAAAACACAAAACAGAACAAATTCTTCTCATGTGTTACCCTTTTGTGATCAGATTCCACACTCCATTGGTTGGGTCTAGTTGATGAAGGCTCAGGCCCATGTTGGACCCAGGGATCCCCATTCCAGTGTTCAAGACATGGGTGGTGAGAGGACTACCTGGCACTGCTATTTCCATAGTCTAGACATCAACAATGAATGGGAGCCACCAGAGCATGCATTAAAGTACTATAAAACACACAAGATAACCTAGAGCAGTGGTTCCCAAAGTGGGGTATACTGAGGGAGTTCCAGGGGGTCCCCAGCTAAATGATAGTTTGGAACCAAATGGACCATTATAGGTCTGTAACTCAGAGAGGCCCCTTTTCCACCGGTTGGTTCCCAATGGGAACCGGTTCAGTTCTTTTTGGTTTTTAGTCCATGAGCCAGAGCTCCAAAATTGGAACGTTAATGAATTGAGTGGGCAAAACCATACCTATATTAGATTGTTATCACCATGAAACTTCCCCAATTGAGTACTTACACGAAGACAATGATTTATTGTATTACAAATTTTACATTTTTGAGTGGTGTAAACCACTCCAACAGCTTTGTACCCGTGTACCCGTGTTCGTACCAAAATAATGAGCATGGTTACTATGGTCACTGACATTACGTCAGACCACAGCTGATCAGGCTATATAAGACCTTGCACCACTCAATTCACACGGGTGGGATTTTTAAATATGCAAATGAGGCATTATGTAGGAAAATATGCAAAATAATCGGAAATATGAAAAAGCTACTACTGTGGAAGGGTTATCATGTATTAATTTACTTGTATTGATCCTATAAACAATGTAATATAGGTATAGTTTGCCCACCAATTTTGGAGCTCTGGCTCATGGACTAAAAACCAAAAAGAACTGAACCGGTTCCCATTGGGAACCAACCGGTGGAAAAGGGGTCAGAGTGTACAAATGGAACAGGTCCATTTGGTTCCATTTGTATACACTCTGAGTTAAAATAACATTGATTTTACAATATAAATTGGGGGTCCCAGAGATAGAAATGCCATTAAATGGGGGTCCGTAGACTAATGCATGTCAAACTGGGGGTCCTTGAAATTAAACGGGTTGAGAATCACTGCTAGAGCCGTCAAAATCTTCTCTTATGGGGTCCCTGGCATATCTTTTCAAATGGGGGTCCGCGGGGTAATTAGTGTCAATTTGGGGGTCCTTGACATGAATACGTTTGGGAACCACTGAGGGTACAGGAACAAAAATGTCACAGGCTGAAACTGTAAAATGATCTGCTTTATTATCATGCAATTATTAATTATAAGGAACCAAGACCACAGTAGGCCCCACACACACACACACACACACACACACACACACACACACACACACACACACACACACACACACACACACACACACACACACACACACACACACACACACACACACACACACGCCCACACACACTGTAGATCCGCTATTTTTGCTATTCCTCATACAATGAAGTATATCACTTAATGTTATATTATATTGATGTAGGCTACATTTGAATCCAATACCACTCAACATTCCTCTCTCTGCTTTACTCTGCTGCTCTCAGCTCACACACACAAGCAAGCAGCCTCAATTCGCCTACACACTACACATTACACACTACACACTACACACTACACATTACACATTACACACTACACACTACACAAAGATTATGTAGCAGAAGGACTGTATTAGTGATGGGAGTTTAATCCGATTCTATAGTTGTTTTTAGATTAATCTGCATCGGTTTGATTAATCAATCAGACCGATTAATTAATCGGTCCGATTAATCAGTCTGTCTTTACTGATAAACAAGCCCAAAGTAACAGCTTGAACAGATCTACAAGCTCACAATATTAAATAAAAAGGAATTAAAGTTAAATCTGACTTGCCTAAGCCTCCAGTGCAGATACGCTGTTACATGTAAAAATTATTATAATTTTTCAATACAGAATGTTATCATATTGACATCGGTAATCGGTTATTGGCCATAACAACAATTAATTATATCGGATATCGATATCGGCCAAAAGGTCTCATCGGCACATGCCTATAGACTAGATATTTGCCCAGCATAATGGTTACATTTTGCCATGCTTACCTTATTTTCTGCCAGAATGTGACTCTTTAAACGTTGCAGCCTTTGAACACTCATGTGCACAAATGATCAAAACTCAAACTAGTTTCCGATTTTCCTCACTGTCCTTGCTTTCACAGGGTCTTGGGTCATCTGCTGTGCCACATGAAATGGAAGGGACTTGCTTATCTGTTTGGTTGTTATGTTGTGCAAACAGTAGTTGTGCAAGCTCACCCCTTCATAAACCATTCTATATTTTAATATAGGCCTATACTCAATGAATTAACAAAATAACTTGAAACTGTATTGAGACGGAGATTCTTTAAGCTGATAATGTAATATACCAAAGTAATTTAGCAGTTACTTTTTTTTCATTATGTTGTTGACTTATTTGGTACCGCACGTTTGACTGCTGTGGCAATGACCTCTACAGGCTACAACATGCTGTAACCTCTGGGACATAATCTGTCAGTGAGAGAAGCACGTTTCAGCAATTGTTTCTAATTAGTATGGCACATTTACATTGCAACTGTTTTCCCATACAATATAACTGTATAATTAACCCATTTAGGCCCGACGTCTAAAAAAGAATATATATTCAAAGATTTGTGCCGCATTTTTACGATTTTTCAAAAATAGCAGACCTACAAGCTCGTAGCGCGTCACTCGGTGGCGCGCTATGAGCTTGTAGATCTGCCATTTTTCAATAGCTTAAGTATAACATAATGCTTAGTTAAAACACCAAAATGACATAATACAAATTCAACCAATGGCGGATCTGAATTAGAATTTGTAAACGGTATTATTAACACATTGTAATAACCCACTTGTATGATTGTCCCCAACATTGAATATGAAATAATTAACATGCATTATGTTATGTTAAGCTTATGGCCCGGATGCATAGTAACTTCACAAATGTCAGCATTAACACACTTTGTTGTTACTTTCCATTCAGCCCTAAGTAATTCATTATCTTTTTGAGCCTGAAAGTACAGTAGCTCATCCTGAGTACTGTAGCATATAACTGTTTGCAAAGTGGCCTATTGAAGTTTGCTGCCTTCCAGGTGCATGGCCGATAAAAAATACTAATACCCATGGTTGGTCTATGTGTCACAAACGGAGCACAGCGTGCAGCCGGGTGTCTTCTGGGTGTAGCAGGGTGTTCTCATGGTATAGCAGGTCCTATGGATGTTGGTTCTGGGTGGGTCTGGCATCTCTCTGTTTCTCCAGTAGGATGTGCTCCCTGGCATTGCTTGGTGTGCGCCGTGGTCATGTTTGGAGTCCTTCAGATTCTTTGCAATGGTGCGGAGGACTGTTGCTTTCAGGATGTGCACAACATGGTTATACAGGCTGGTGCAGGGTGAGGTCGGGTGCCTGGCAAGTGAACATTTGGGCTTCATCGATTGCATACTCTCTGGCTGGGTATAGTAATGTGGAGGAGGCGTTTCTATCACTCCTTGACAAACTTGCATGGCCACTTTGTGTCTTTGTGTCATTTGCACCAGTATGGATGATAATGTGAATGGAGAAGCCAGGTGGTCACCAGCTCTCTTTCGGGTGAATGGTCCACATTATGGCTGACTACTGCGAAACTATGCCCGACTGTCTCTTTATGGATGAGAGTCAACTCTGTTTTGCAGTGACGTGGGACATTTTGTCAACAGCCTCTGACCTCATTGTTCAGCCAGGAATTGACACTGAACACTACCTCTCTCTCTCTCTCTCTCTCTCTCTCTCTCTCTCAAAGAACACTCCACAGGCATTTGTAGTCATTATGAAAATACTTTTACTACATTGACATTCAGTGCTTCCATTTAACTTCCGTTGTTAATGCAAACCAAAAGTATCTAACACCGCTACAATTGTAATAAAAAAAAAAAACAGTCTCTTAAAAAAAAAAAGAACCAATAACAAACACCAAAACAAAATGCAAGGTAAAAACCATACAGCTGACCGGTTACAGGAAAGTTTACAATAATACACAATATAACACTTTGACCTCGACATTTCCCCTGCTTTTAAAGTACCAGAACATAGTTGAAGAGACAAGGAAAGCGCATTGGCAAAAAGAAGACTTCATATCAAAGCAGAAGATGATAAAGTGTGTAATATCTTTCCGAGCTGTCCAAGGTCAGGGACACAACAGAATAGGCTACACACTCACACGCACACGAAAAATAAGTTACAGTTGGAGGCCATCGATATTGTCCTTTTCTTTTTGCTGAGGTTTGCGTGATCTGCGCAAAAGGACAGTTAACCCATTTTGGGCGGGAACCCCTTTTGGTGTTTTAAACATTATGTTATAATTTAGCTATTGAAAAATAGCAGATCTACAAGCTCATACGAGCTTGTAGGTCTGCTATTTTTGAAAAATCGTGAAAATATTTATTTCAGAAAACTGGAGGATTTAGAAGGATTTTTTAAAATTTTGAGGTCAGGCCTAAATGGGTCAAATGATAAGGGACAATATCGGTGGCACCCAACTGTACTTCACTACTGAATGACTAGGACATGACTTTCTGTCACATCCGTGAGGCGGGTCCCAAATACATTTGTAGATTAGATAGTAGATTCTGAAATACCCTGTCATCATTGGAAAACTCTCTTAAAAAGTAACAGGTATTTAATTACAATAGCTATAGGCTTTTTTATGAACACCAGTCTCTCTACGCAAGATTCCCATCATTGACCTTCGTTTCAAAATGGCAATATTCTGAGTCGGTGGTTAAGGTTAGCATGATCTTCAAAGCCCATATTATGTTACTACTTGTACTTTTCCAGTTTCCTTATGATTTCCATTCAGATTAAATACACCTTGCATAGCTCACACATCTCTTTCCAGGGAAATAGCATAACCACGACCACTAGTAGCAAGTGTTATGTTGTGAAAATGACAGGCAATGCCATGACGATGCAATATTATATATTTGAATCTGTTTTAGCTGTCAGATATAATTGCTGTCTGTCTAGTATTGTGAATATGAGTGTGCAATTGTCTTCCCCACGACTGGGCTGAACCTTTATTGGATAGATAATCCATCCGATAGATTGCAAAAAGCAAGGGTAGAGGAAACAATATGTGACCAGATTTGACTGAGAGACTGCCATCGCGCAAATTACAGCTTTTCACCAGAGGAGAAAAACTTTCTTTTCCAAAATGAGTAAATAGCACAGGCAGACTTCACATACTAGAGCATGTCTGAAATAAGTGTCAGAGCTGAAATCGACATGTAAATATGAAATGTTTAAATATGTAGCTAGGTGTAATGTTAGAGACCACAGAAGTGAACCTTTCAAGCCTGTTTTCTCAACTCGCTGTTTTCTGCAAGACATTACTCTATAAGCCATATCTCAAACTGGTGGGTCAAACTGAACAACCAATATGTCAATTTGAAGCTATGATTCCCTGCTTTCATATGACATGAAAGAAAAAATAAAAAAAAAATCCAATGGCAGTCCCTCAGTCAAATTTAGTCACATATGTCAAGAATAAGATAAATAAAAGCCGTAAATGTGTAAGATATTGTGCTAACAGCCTAGGCTATGATGTTGTGGTATATAAACAGTGTGGCAGGGAGTAGAGCTGCTGATACGGATGGATGTTGGATCAGTGCAGGGACTGTTCCTCTCTTCCTCTGTGAGTGGCACTCAATTCATCTCTTCTCTCATTTCATCCTCACATTTCATCCTCAAGGTCAGAGCTGTGGTTACTCATCTGTGACAGACAGACAGACAGACAGACAGACAGACAGACAGACAGACAGACAGACAGACAGACAGACAGACAGACAGACAGACAGACAGACAGAATTTTAGCTCATAATGCACATAATGTTCTTATTACAGTTATGTTTTTATCTGATGTTATACACTGACACCACGCTAGACAGGAACGCCCAAAAACTTCACATCCGGTTTTAGCCTGGGGTAAGAATTTTCTATGGCTGCCAATGCAACTTGGTCCAATCCTTAATCACATGCGGACAAACATCTATGCCGATGCTATCTAACTTGCGGAGGTAGCGTGCCTGTCCACGGGCAACAGATCTTTCAACGTATGGCATTGCAAATACGTTTGATAATCGCTACTCTGCTCAATATTGTTTTTAAAATGCCGCAAATTGCATTGCAGTAAACGAGAGCAAATCACAACTTCCCCAGGGGGTGGGCGGAGTCACAGTTTGAGGCGCTGATTACGCGCCGTGGTGTCAGTGTATAGCAAACAACGACATGTCATGTTTCATATTCATTGGCGCGTGCAACCGCTAAATCAGTGATTATGCAAGACATGATGCAGACTATAGAGCGTCGCAGTCCCGCCCCCTCGAGAGACCCGGAAAAGAAATCCCCGTTCATTTTCCTCAGACTTTTCAGAAAGTATTTATTTAAAGACGTTTACGCCGCGGACGAAGCCAACTCTTGTCGTGACAAATCATGACAATAAACACAATGTTTTGGGCCAAACAAAGAATTAGAAAGTATAGAAAAAAACGGCAGGTTACAACAATTTTGTTGTTGTTTTTCTTCTTTGTAATTATTTGTTTGGTCCAAAATATTGTGTTTGTTGTCATGATTTGTCACGACTCGAGTTGGCTTCGTACGACGCTTAATAAAAGGTCTTTAAATAAATACTTTATGAAATGTCTATGGGAAAAATGCATTGGGATTCATTTCCTGGGCCTGGCGTCGTCATGAAAGGGGGTGGGACTGCGACGCTCTATAGAGCGTCGCAGTCCCGCCTCCTACCCTGGACCAGGAAATGATTCTCCGTTCATTTTCCTCATAGACATTTCAGAAAGTATTTATTTAAAGACGTATACACCGCGGACAAAGCCAACTCGAGTCGTGACAAATCATGACAATAAACACAATGTTTTGGGCCAAACAAATAATTAGAAAGTATAGAAAAAAACGGCAGGTTACAACAATTTTGTTGTTGTTTTTCTTCTTTGTAATTATTTGTTTGGTCCAAAATATTGTGTTTGTTGTCATGATTTGTCACGACTCGAGTTGGCTTCGTACGACGCTTAATAAAAGGTCTTTAAATAAATACTTTATGAAATGTCTATGGGAAAAATGCATTGGGATTCATTTCCTGGGCCTGGCGTCGTCATGAAAGGGGGTGGGACTGCGACGCTCTATAGAGCGTCGCAGTCCCGCCTCCTACCCTGGACCAAGGACAGTCTAAGAAGGATGAGACGCGAAGACCGTACGGGCGACGCCATGTTGCTTATGGTGCTCCATGGAAGGAAAGAAACATGCGCAATGGGCTATATGCAGCCAACACTTCCGCGTTCAGCTTCCTTGGTCTCAACTGCGCATGTTTCTTTCCTTCCAAAGCAACATGGCGTCGCCCGTACGGTCTTCGCGTCTCATCCTTCTTAGACTGTCCTTGCCCTGGACCAGGAAATGATTCTCCGTTCATTTTCCTCATAGACATTTCAGAAAGTATTTATTTAAAGACGTATACGCCGCGGACAAAGCCAACTCGAGTCGTGACAAATCATGACAACAAACACAATTTTTTGGGCCGAACAAATAATTAGAAAGAAGAAAAAAAACGGCAGGTTACAACACTTTTTTTGTTGTTTTTCTTCTTTGTAATTATTCGTTTGGTCCAAAATATTGTTTGTGTTGTCATGAGTTGTCACGACTCGAGTTGGCTTTGTCCGCGGCGTAACCGTCTTTAAATAAATACTTTGAGAAATGTCTATGGGAAAAATGCATTGGGTTTCATTTCCTGGTCCAGGGTAGGAGGCGGGACTGCGACGCTCTATAGACTAGCATGGCACGCATGAGAACAGAGCCATCACTTCTAGAGGTTAATTTACCGTTATAGACTCATTTACCGTTATAGACTCATTTACCGTTATAGACTCATTTACCGTTATAGACTCATTTACCGTTATAGACTCGGTATACCAGGCTTTCATTTTCATCTGCGCAAAAAAAAAATGAAAGCCTGGAGGAACGCATTGGCCGCTCTGGTCTAAAAGTGGGAGGAGTCAACCCTTCCGGGTGGGCGTCGTTCCAAATGATGTGACGTAGCGCTGCACTAGGGGGGGGGGGGGGGGGGGGGGGGGGGATAGGAGGGGCCGGGGGTGACGGACAGCTTGTAGGTCTGCTATTTTTGAAAAATCGAAGAACGACTGACATAGAAACATAGCTTTTTCAGAAAACTGTCAGGATGTAGAAGACAATTTTAGAATCTGATCTCAGGTCAAAATGGGTTAATTAATTCACCGTGTGATGGTCATCATCCGTGGCCTCGCCTAGTTCGGGGCTCTCTCTCTGGATGCGATGGCGAGGACTGGGTGGAGAGAGAGGGGGGAGTAAATGTTCGGGGCTGCTGTCAGGATATGGTGAACCGCCCGGACTGTCCTCCCTCAATGGAGACCCTGTGACATAACGCACGCACACACACACACACACACACACACACACACACACACACACACACACACACACACACACACACACACACACACACACACACACACACACACACACACACACACACACACACACACACACACACACACACACACACACACACACACACACACACACACACACACACACAAATGACGTTGACACTTTGACACAAATTTGTTTACATTCTCTGTGAATGAAACAAGTGTTGTGATTTGGTCGAAGAATATGGTATCCTGGGGAAATACATCTGACGGATGTTCCGGCCCGTCACTTCCACTCTCTGCCCACAACCACACCAGAGGGTCGCCATGCAACTCCTTGCAACCATTATTTCCAACGGCATGTTGCAAGGAGTTGCATTGGTGCGGTTTGTTTTGTTGCAAGGAATTGCGAGTAGTTGCAAGGAGTTGCAGCTGGTGTGGGTTGGGCCTTAGGTTGTCATCAGGCTCTTCTCTTCTCAGATGAGGAATGGTGGTCTTGGTGAAGCTATGCAAGGTATCTGGGTTGTAAAGCCTGATATCTTGGTGCGTAGGAGTCGTACAGTATATGGTATTAAGGGGTCTGGGTTGTAAGGCCAGCCGCCGGACACCTTGGTTCATATGTGTTGGTGTTCTTGAATCTTGAGCCCCTGCAATCACCTTGAGCCTTGTGTCTTGTGTCTTGTGCCTTGAGCCTTGAGCCTTGAGCCCCTGCAATCACCTTGAGCCTTGTGCCTTGAGCCTTGGCTCGGTATCTCCAACGATCCCAAATCCACAGTCTACTGGAGGCTGGGACCGAGGATAGTATGCAATGTAGCATGAGCTGAACTGTGATTTTGGTCTACTTTTGTGGAGACAGAGATACAGAGACATGTAGGCTACAGACAGAGACAAACAGAGACAACCCTCCTGTTCTAGACGGCTAGGCCTATATTCGAGCATACTGACGTAAAAACAAGGCACCAATAAATTGCTCCATGGTTAACGGATACAATAGAATAGACTAGAGCTACTGACAGGCTGAATGACTGAGTGGACCTTTAATGGCAGATGCCTAAGCAGTATTGCACGCAAATGGCCACATGAGGGCAGCAGCAGCAGCTCTTTCAAGGACATCGCTGATAGGCGAGAACATTGTTCTCAAATCTCAGTCTGTTCAGCATGCTCCACACACAGCCACCCAAACAAATGAGAAATAAACAGTGATCTCTCCACTAGCCTTCACAATGCTCCTTATTCTCATAAATAATTAAATATTGACTCTCGCCAGCCTTATTCCTGCATGTGGACTCACCTCTGTGGTCATTCCCTGCCTTTGTGTCCATCCTATCCAGACTGTCGAGCAGGCCATCGATCTGCGTCTTTATCAAAGTCAGTTCCTTCTTAATCACCTGCAACTCCTCCATACGCACTGGAAAGGGCAGAGAGTAGAGAATTACAGCAGCAGAAAACATCTCAGGGAGAGCTTTAAATGACATTCTACACAATTCGATGATTGCGGGCAATCACTCGATATGAATAAGCCGGCACCCTTCCACTCTTATTTTGTTTTAAAGTGTCAACACACGCACACTTCTAGTGGGCAATAAAAAAAATGTAGTGTAGCTGAGTAGCCCTAGCTGCCTGTACCCCAGAATCCTAGTATCTTCTTAATTGGATGTATTGATTGATTGATTGATTGATTGATTTGATTGGTTGGTTGGTTTATTAGACAGAATGTATAAACCGCAACAGAGTACAGTCAAACACTCAGTCCAAAGGGGATAGCACCAAATAAGGTCCTTGAAGGTCTTGTTTCCATTCAAGACCTATATGCAATCAATTCAGAGACAGAGATGTAGAGATGTTTGGTTTCTCACGAGACCAGGGTTGGTTTGAATCCATGTGGTTACATTGCATTTGTCTCCACAACAGTTTAGATTACTGCAATTCCCTTTTTACGGGACACATTAAAGCAGAAATACTTTCAGATTATTTTAGCAGTGTATTTGAGAATGAACCTGAAGGGCATGTTATACCTGAATTGCCAAGAGTGGAAGTTCAGCATGCAGAACGCTTTATAATAACAACCGAGGACACCAAAACAACTGCTACAGAGCATGAATATTTACAAATCACCCAGATGGGCCAGATGCAATACACCCTAGGATAGTAAAAGAACTAGCCTGTGTGATCGCTGAACCAGTAACGATGCTATTTAACACAACTTTGGAGGAAGCAACTTTACCAAGTGGTTGGAAAGAGGCACAAATCAGTGCAATATTTTAAAAAAAAGGAAGTAAGGCACTGGCAGGGAACTACAGACCTGTCAGCCTGACATCTGTTATATGTAAAACAATGGAAAGATTAATTAGGGGACACATTGTAGATCATATGAAGGCCAACAAGCTCTTTAGTAACAGCCAGTATGGCTTTATATCGGGAAGATCAACCACACTTCAACGTCTCACGTTTCTTGATAAATGGTCAGCATCTTTAGATAGAGGACAGTCAAAAGCTTTTGATAAAGTTCCCCATAAGAGATTAATATTAAAATTAAGGTCTTACTGTATAGACAACAGAGTTATAGGTTGGGTACAGGATTTTCTTAGTAACAGGAAACAGAAGGTGGTGGTTAATGGAGCCACTTCAGATTGGAAGTCAGTGACCTCTGGAGTCCCACAGGGATCTGTATTAGGCCCTGTGCTTTTTGTTATTTATATAAATGATCTACCAAGTGAGATACAATCCGATGTCTACCTTTTTGCGGACGACACAAAAATATTTAGAACTATAACCAATGACCAGAGTACCAGCAATTGGTGTGACAGGTGGTTACTGAAATTAAATCCAGATAAATGTAAACAGTTGCACATTAGGAAAAAAAAGTGACAACTTGGCTAATTATACAGTCGGAGATCTAGTGATGCATCAAGTAGAGGAAGACAAATATATAGGGGTGGTGGTTGATAATTCACTAGAATTTGAAATGCACATCTCTGAAAAAGTAAAAAAGGCAAACTCCATGTTGGCGATAATTAGAAGAACCTTTTTAAATTTACGTAAAGAACTATTTATGCCGTTATATAAATCCTTGGTGAGATCACATCTTGAATTTGCAAGCTCAGTCTGGTCTGGTGCCCTTACAAAATCAAATACATAGAGAAAATAGAGAAGGTTCAGAGAAGGGCTACTAAATTAATACCAGGGTTGAAAGAAATGTCATATGAAGAAAGGTTAAGACACTTACAGTTACCAACGTTAGTGTACAGGAGGCACAGAGGAGATATGATCGAGGTCTATAAACTTGTTCACCAGATATATGACTTTACAGCCGAGCCTGTTGTCCAACAGGTATGAGTTGAGAGGGAATTCTCTTAAACTCTTACCACTAAATTGTCATTCAGAAAAGAGTTGTCAGAGCATGGAATAAACTTCCGGAGGAAGTGGTCCAGGCTCCTTCAGTCAACACTTTTAAGAATAGACTTGACAAAGTTTGGTCAACAAAATATTTTTTGTATAACTATAGGGCTGGCTTGTAAGGTCATAAACTGGTAAATACGGGACTTGAAACTGTATTATGTATAGATAGAAGAAAAAATAAAAAAACAAAGGGTGCGGGTCAACATGAACTTTGTAAAAAAGAAGAAAAAGAAAAATATGATTGTATATATGTATGTACTTGTGAATTTGAATATGTATTTACCGGTATGTCTGTTATGAGTCTGGCGTAGAGGATTTCATCCTGTGCTGGAAATCTTTTCAATACATTTCAATAAATTGATTTAAAACCTTTTTACTATTTACAAGGTTTGAAATGGTTTAGCTCCTAAATACAGCTGTATATCCATATACCACGGATACTTATTTGTTGTTTCTCAATGTGAAGCTTTTAGAGTATACCTGGTACCAAATGTGCAACAGTGTGTCAATATAATAATATTGACGTGACTTGACCTGAAGTGCGTGTGTACTGTAGGTAAATGGTGCATTTATATAGCGCCTTTAACCCATTCAGGCCTGACGTTCGAAATTTAAAAAAAAAAGTTTTCTAAATCATGACAATTTTCGGAAAGATTTGAGGCACATTTTAACGATTTTTCAAAAATAGCAGATCTACAAGTTCATAGCGCGCCACTCGGTGGCGCGCTATGAGCTTGTAGATCTGCTATTTTTCAATAGCTAAATTATAACAATGTTTAAAACACCAAAAGGGGTTCCCGCCCCAAAATGGGTTAATGGTTAATGTGGTTAAACACTAACGTGACATGGATGCGTTCGAGGTCTCAATGGATTATCCAAGGCGCTTTACAGAGATTGTGCATTACATTCACCCATTCACACAGACATTCATACACCGATGGCAGCGGAAACCGTGCAAGGCACCAACTAGCACATCGGGAGCAATTAGGGGTTCAGTGTCTTGCTCAAGGACACTTCGACAGTGACTCTGGGGGAGCCCGGGTTCGAACTGGCAGCCTCACGGTTACCATCCAGCCACTCTACCCCTGAGCCACCGCCGCCCCCCTAGGTGTCAAGTGAGAACATCATCTAAGGCAAACGCATCTAAATCACAGCCTCTGTCGGCTTGCTCACGTACACTTGGCCGTGGTCGTGCTGGTGGAGTGGGCCCTGGAGCTCTTGGCGTGAGCTCTGTCTCGGCTGCGTCTGTGCCCAGAGGGGAAGGAAGAGGAGGAGCGCGAGCGCTTGGCCAGGCTGGGTCCTTCGTGGGAAAGAGCGGGCAGGGACGCAGGCACGCGCTGGTAGTCATACACCCTAGAATGGCAAGACATATGATATGTGTTAAACAAGTATCCTATACTGAAAGTCTTTGACATACACTGCAGGGTGTTTGTAATGATTTAAAAAAAAATTATGGCATGGCAATTGGCTATGCAAGAGGCTACCTTGTCTGTCTGCTATAATCTTTTTTTTTTTTTCTTATAATTTTTTATCCCACGATTTTGTGACCCATTTTTCACCCCAGTGTCAATTATCTAATGTGATCCTGGGCTCTACACACCCTCCGCCAACCTAGTCCCCATATATGGGGGACATGGGGAGAGCAACGGACTTGAACTCATGCTTCCTTCATGCCTGAGTGTCCAAGTTGCTCCTTTACACCTGACAGGGGGGAGTTTCCCTGGTTGGACATAGTGCGCGGAAGGAACACGTTATTCCAACCAGTTCCTTTCCCCTCCATCAGGCGGCCCGGCTGGCCAGGGGGAGGCAGTTTAGAGACCAGGATTACTGCATGTTTTTTGTGAGGGTACCTACCCTAGAGGACACGGGGAGAACATGCAGACTCCACACAGAAAGGCTGCTATAATCTTGCAAACCGCTGGTCTGTACCAGTTCCAAGTGTCTTGTGCAGTACCTCCACTAATGTTTTCCCACACATGTTTTGTAGTTTTAAAGTTCATAATGGAATGGTCTTGGATCGTGCTGAAACCTTGCCAAATCTTTGAGTCATACATACGTCATATGTCATAATAGACTAATGTCACAAGGTCAGGTGGCAACATGAAGTGCGTGATCCACAGTGAGCCATGCGGTTACCATATATGGATATGGATTCATAGATCTACATGATGCCATTTGTTTATGAATGTGCGCTTTTATGTAGTATTGTCCAACTGTATACAGCAGCCACACACACACACACACACACACACACACACACACACACACACACACACACACACACACACACACACACACACACACACACACACACACACACACACACACACACACACACACAAAAGGCGTTAACATATAGAACCGAAATTAGGGGAAGGGAGCTGGGAAAGCCCTGACAATGCAGGAAATGAGTAAGGAAAGTTCAGTTATTTGAAGGATAAATACAGTAGGCTATAAACCCATATATAACATGCTCCTCTATCTTTGTTCTTTATCTAACCCATTTTGACCTGAGATCAGATTCTAAAAATGTCTTCTACATCCCGACAGTTTTCTGAAAAAGCTATGTTTCTATGTCAGTGGTTCTTTGATTTTTCAAAAATAGCAGACCTACAAGCTCGTAGCGCGCCACTCGGTGGCGCGCTATGAGCTTGTAGATCTGCTATTTTTCAATAGCTAAAGCATAACGTAATGCTAACACCAAAAGGGGTTCCCGCCCAAAATGGGCTAATTCAATTCCTCAGTTCTCATCCCTCAGTCTCTCTCCCTTGCTTGCTCCGGACAGCTCATATCCCTATCTTCCACTGCATCTAATTGCTTCTGTCATGGCAAATCAAAAACTCTCAGTCAGGCTTGAAGGGAATGTGACAGAAGGGTGTATGACACTCACACTGCGGATACTGTGGATAGTGGTTACAAAAATGACAGCATTGTGTGTTTTCTGTGTTTGGATGCTGACATTACATTTGTCTGTGCAGTGTGCGAGTGTGTCCTTTCCTATCTGGTAGATAAAAAAAAACATTGTGTGTGTGTGTGTGTGTGTGTGTACACACACGTGCGTGCATGGAGGGGGTTCTCAGTGAGTTTGTACATTACATTTGTCTGTGCAGTGTGTGAGTGTGTCCTTCCTATCTGGTAGATAAAAAAACATTGTGTGTGTGTGTGTGTGTGTGTGTGTGTGTGTGTGTGTGTGTGTGTGTGTGTGTGTGTGTGTGGACTGTGCGTGCATGCGTGCCATTCTTGCCTTTGTGAGTGTGTCCTTGTGTACTTTGGGTGCTTTAAGTGCTTTAAGTAAATATCCATGAGTGCTCAGAAATTATGATCATTACTGTTGTAAAGTATTATGAATATTTAAGCGTCCTTATAAGTATAAGTGTTACTGTATTTTTAGCAATACATTAGCATACTGTGTCTTACAGTAGTTCACAGAAAAATCCTCTGCGTTAACCCATTTTGGGCGAGAACCCCTTTTGGTGTTTTAAACATTATGTTATAATTTAGCTATTGAAAAATAGCAGATCTACAAGCTCATAGCGCGCCACCGAGTGGCGCGCTACGAGCTTGTAGGTCTGCTATTTTTGAAAAATCGTGAAAATATTTATTTCAGAAAACTGGAGGATTTAGAAGATTTTTTTTTAAATTTTGAGGTCAGGCCTAAATGGGTTAATACATCCATTATTTGTAACTCTGAAAGTGTACAAATGTAACCAAATGGTTTCAATAATTGTACACTGTCTGGGGGGGTTACATGAACACTGAGGATTTGACTGTGTTGACGAGCAGGTCGTGAATGGGCACGGCATCATGTGCAATAACCCATTTTGACCTGAGATCAGATTCTATAAATGTCTTCTACATCCTGACAGTTTTCTGAAAAATCTATGTTTCCATGTCAGTCGTTCTTCGATTTTTCAAAAATAGCAGACCTACAAGCTCGTAGCGCGCCACTCGGTGGCGCGCTACGAGCTTGTAGGTCTGCTATTTTTCAATAGCTAAAGCATAACGTAATGCTACCACCAAAAGGGGTTCCCGCACAGAATGGGATAAGGAGATAGCCACGCATGGAGCAGTAAGCCTCAGTGCGAACTGCTGAGGAGAGAGAAAAGCACCTCTGATGTTCCATGTAAACACTTAGTCTCAGTGTGGCTTTAACCCATTTTGACCTGAGATCAGATTCTAAAAATGTCTTCTACATCCTGACAGTTTTCTGAAAAAGCTATGTTTCTATGTCAGTCGTTCTTCGATTTTTCAAAAATAGCAGACCTACAAGCTCGTAGCGCGCCACTCGGTGGCGCGCTACGAGCTTGTAGATCTGCTATTTTTCAATAGCTAAAGCATAACATAATGCTAACACCAAAAGGGGTTCCCGCCCAAAATGGGATAAAGTGGATTTACCCACTGAGGTGTTCACTATAACCACAGCTCATCTCTCTCTGTTAGGATGCCCAAATGTTTGCACAATCCAATCCAATTAAAAATAAATCCAATAAAAAAATGTGATCCAATTAAATCCGATTTGATTCGATTCATTTGAATATTTATCTTCTATATTCTGCTCATAGATTCATATAGAGTACTTCATCTAAATGCAGACGGACAGACGGACGGCTACATGCATGCACGCACGCACGTGCACACACCCACCACCAAGGTGTATTCATCTACTCCCATGAGACCATAACGCATTTTGGGCGGGAACCCCTTTTGGTGTTAGCATTATGTTATGCTTTAGCTATTGAAAAATAGCAGATCTACAAGCTCATAGCGCGCCACCGAGTGGCGCGCTACGAGCTTGTAGGTCTGCTATTTTTGAAAAATCGAAGAACGACTGACATAGAAACATAGCTTTTTCAGAAAACTGTCAGGATGTAGAAGACATTTTTAGAATCTGATCTCAGGTCAAAATAGGATAAGAGAGGCTTTGAGTATTGCCTGTGTGGGGAGGAGACACAGCAAGACCAAAGAGCTGAGGGAGTTGGAGGCAGACAGACAGTGTCATTTCAGAGAATGGAAGCTCAGGCTCAGACAATGAGAGACTATGAGGATTAGAGGTGTGTGTGTGTGTGTGTGTGTGTGTGTGTGTGTGTGTGTGTGTGTGTGTGTGTGAGGGCGTGCAGGGGGTTCTCAGTGAGTTTGTGCTTATGCAAACTGTATATTTTTTCTGCTCCTTATGTGTGAACTTGGGAGACAGTCTCTCCATACACACACACACGGATAACAGCTCAGGCAGAGACACAGCTTATTTCTGTGTGGTCTAATGCGCGCACGTGCATGCGCGTACGTACGCACGCACGCACGCACACACACACACACAGAGACACACACACACAGAGACACACAGAGAGAGACACACACACACACACACAGAGAGAGAGACACACACACACACACACACACACAGAGAGAGAGACACACACACACACACACACACAGAGAGAGAGAGAGAGAGAGAGAGAGAGACACACACACACACACACACACACACAGCTGTCAGTAGAGTTAGCCAGCTACACAGGGCATAATCATGCACCGTGCTCAAAGCAAATTGAAAATCATTGGCGAGTGTTTTCTCTTGAGGAAAGAATGGAAAAATGCAGAGGGAGGCAAAACTAGAAAAGCGATTAAAAAAATGACAGCGTAAACTCACAGCAACGAACCACAGAGGTATACAGTATTTGTACGTGAGAAGGCAGAAAGCGACAAAAAATAAGGCCTGAGGTGTGTATGTGTGTCTACGTTTGTGTATAAGTTGTGCGAGAGCGTTTGCTGTGACAACAGCCTTTTTAGTCAGATGTGCTGAGCACTGTATTTATTGTGTGAAGCTTCCGAGACCTCACAGTACCTGGGGAGATGGAAAGGTCCCGCAGCAATTTCAATATAGAATCAGACTTTATCCCATTTTGACCTGAGATCAGATTCTAAAAATGTCTCCTGACAGTTTTCTGAAAAAGCTATGTTTCTATGTCAGTCGTTCTTCGATTTAAAAAAAAATAGCAGACCTACAAGCTCGTAGCGCACCACTCGGTGGCGCGCTATGAGCTTGTAGATCTGCTATTTTTCAATAGCTAAAGCATAACATAATGCTAACACCAAAAGGGGTTCCCGCCCAAAATGGGTTATAAATGGACGAGAGTCAACTCTGTTTTGCAGTGACGTTGGGACATTATTTTTTGTCAACAGCCGCCTCTGACCTGATTGTTCAGCCAGAAATTGACACTGAAACACTACATCTATAAGGACCACATGGGAGCGGCTCTCTTTGAGCTTCTGTTCCGTTTGTCTGTATAGATGTATACTAGGGGTGGGACGATATGGGTTCCTCACGATACGATATATATCGCCCTCGATAACGATAATATCACGATATTCGATATATTGCGATATTTGCGATATATTGTATGAAATTTCATCAACGATATATCACGATATCTGCAACTACAAAATACTTGCAACTGAAAAAATGCAGCATTTTGTATTCCCACAAAGCTGTTTGGAGACTTTGGACAAATCACCATCCAGTAATTCAGTACCTTCTTTTCTAAACATGTTGTTCATCACTCATTATGAACAACATTTCAAATTAAAAACAAAAGAAAGAATTATTTTAATAATCAATATCGATTATTTATTGCGGGAGGACGTATCGATATATATCGCCATATCGATATTTCAGCACACCCCTAATGTATACTGTATACTGTACTGTTCATCTGTGTTGAGGACCCCCTCTAAATGAGATGTTGCATCTCAAGGGGTTTATCCTTTCAATAAAGTTATATAATAATAATAATAATAATAATAATAACCTCTCTCTCTCTATCTCTCTCTCTCTCAATCCAAGGACCTGGGATGGCTTCAGTAGCTCAGATTTATGTTATTAAAAGTGGTTCTGATGATTGGAGACTTAGTTTTCGCCTGAATCCTCAAAGATGACCACACAGCACAAACCGAAGCATGTGTTTAGTATAGCCTACCGTAGGTGTGTTTGAGCATGCATGTGTGTATGCATGTGTCCACCCCTTAGCCTGGAATGAGTAGTAATAGCAATCAATGATTGATTGATTGATTGATTGAATACTTTTTTGGTCAGAAATGTAAACACATACTGTATGGTACAGTACATTAACCCATTTAGGCCTGACCTCAAAATAAAAATAAAATCTTCTAAATCCTCCAGTTTTCTGAAATAAATATTTTTACGATTTTTCAATAGCTAAATTATAACAATGTTTAAAACACCAAAAGGGGTTCCCGTCCAAAATGGGTTAAAGCTAAAAGGACAACACAAAAACGTCCTGGGGCCTTGTTTCCATTATGGTCCTATATATGTATTCAATTCATATAAAAAGTAAAACTAATTGTTTTCGGAGGTCTGAAGCGTAGCTTTTTAGTGACATTGAGGTGTTGGAGAATCAAGAGGTGGAAGCGTAATCAAAATGGCATCGAATGAGGGCTCCAGCTACAGTCACGAGAGCAGTTTGGTTGACAAAAGAGGAAATCCTGCCCAAAGACCTTGTTCTGTGATGGACTTTCTTGATCACTTTTGATGCAATGTTTTCACCCGTCACCTGTTTGGTGTCAAGAATAGAGCCGAAATAGGTAACCTCTTCTTTGAGATTGCTATATTGCCAACTCTGACCTTTAACCCCTTTTGGGCCCTTTTGGTGTGTTAACCGCTACCATTATTTAATCCCTCCGTCGCGTCCTGCCAGGGTTTTATCGCGCGTGACACTTACTTTGAAGAGCCAAATATCCGTAATCGCATTTTACTATGAAACCATTCCGTGTGTGTTGACGAAGCTGGTGCTTGTTCTCTCGGTCGGTGGTGGAAAAAGTGGACCGCGAGTATCACAGCGCCTGCTACAGGCCGTTGAAAACGCTTGTCTGGGACAAAGCGACCCCTGCAATGTCGCTTCTGGAGATAAAGCCGTCTGAAAACAGAGCAGGCAATGTAAGTGGATTCGCGCGCATCTTCAAAATGGCCGCGGCCATTGGCTCAGAAGCATAACAGAGCTAACGAACGGTAGCTTTTAATACGATCGTATTAAAACATGCATTAAATAATACATCAAAACGGCTTTTCCGGGTGTGGCACGGTACGCTATTCTACGTGTCTATGTTCCTGGCGGGCCTCGTGTTAAACATTATGTTATAATTTAGCTATTGAAAAATAGCAGATCTACAAGCTCAGAGCTTGTAGGTCTGCTATTTTTGAAAAATCGTGAAAATATTTATTTCAGAAAACTAGAGGATTTAGACGTTTTTTTTTTAATTCCGAGGTCAGGCCTAAATGGGTTAAATCATTTGCATTACTATTATGTGCAAATGTATCCGAGTTCAGAACGGAGGGCATCCTCAACTTGCATTTTGTCCTCGCCTGAGACCAGGGGCCGAGTACTGAGTCATCAGCGAACAAGAACAAATTGCAGTTGGCTGTTTTCATGTTGTTAATGTACTGTAGGATATAGATAGGCCTTCTCTGTCACACAAAGACTCCAAAAGTTCCAACACATATACATACAGTACCTGTCATAGTAGTCTTCCTGATAGCTGTCATAGTCCAGGTCAAACTCAGATCTGCGAGAGAGAGAGAGAGAGAGAGAGAGAGAGAGAGAGAGAGAGAGAGAGAGAGAGAGAGAGAGAGAGAGAGAGAGAGAGAGAGAGAGAGAGAGAGAGAGAGACAAAGAGAGAGAGAGAGAGAGACAAAGAGAGAGACAGACAGACACATTTGAGTGAATGTGTGTTAGATGGATGTGAGATAGATTAGAGACAGGGTGAGTGAGTGAGTGAGTGAGTGCAATGGACATTGATATTCTGACTTTACATGTAAGAAATGTCACAATTATGTTCAGAACATGGGAAACCCACCATCATCAACTATGCCAAATTGTCAGGCGTGTGAATATGGTTACTAGAGCGATTGGGCCATGCATGTACAGTACTTAGAAATAAAGTCAATGACTAGAGACTAATGAAGCTAAAGCATAAAGAAATCACATTCAGCATTTCTCCCTAATGCCAGTAGTGTCGCACGCACACACGCACGCACACACGCACGGATCCAGATTTCAGACACACCAGTGCAGCTCTCTCAGTGAGAGCAGTGGATTCTTGTGGTTTGTTTTTCTATAAACATATCAGAATATACAGCAGGGGAACTATATACAAGATAGGTTTAACATGTCAGAATATACAGCAGGGGAACTAAACAAGATGAGGTTTTCATTGCTGGAATTAAAGGCATTAGTGTTTCTCAGAATCTCTTGCCAACAGCAGAACCACATTGGCTGACTTGCAACGAATCCTGGTTGAGGAATGGGACGTCATCCCACAGCTAAATGTGGCTAGGTTGGTGAACAGCACGAGGAGGAGGAGGTGCCAAGATGTTGTGGTTGCGTATGGATCCTCCACAGTCCCCACACTATACCAAGGTCCCTTAAAATTAATCAAATGTAAAACTAAAATGGCCAATATGTGTTGTATTTTCCTCACTGTGTCATTACTGTGGGAGAGTGCAATCATCCAATGTCCACCAAAGGATCTCAACTCAACACAACAGTGAATAGAGAGGGTATATGCGCATGCATAAAGTGGAGTGGCAGGCCTGGGCCGTGGCTCAGCGGTCCAGGCACCTTGGCCGGTAGTCCAAGTCTGGCAGTGTGCCGCGGGTTCGACTCCCGATCCCAACGGCCTTCACTGCATGTCACTCCCCCATCTCTCTCCCCATTTCCTGTCATCCTACTGTCTGTCCCTCTATAAAAATATATATAAAAAAAAAGGCGAAAGCCACAAAAAAAACATTACAAAAAAAAAAAAAAGTGGAGTGGCAAATCGAGTTGCAAAGTGAGTTTAACATTGTTTAACGTTGTTTAATGCAATCAGATAGAACTTTTCTGTTTGGATGTATGGGCTGTCAAGGCCAGAAAGTAGTTTTTTTTTTTTCTCCACTCAGTAGGCGTTCCCGGCTTCCCGCATAACTTCCGGGTATGATGATGTCACGAGCATATACCCTCTCTACCAACAGAAAGACTATTGATGATATTCACACAGCTGCCATCTTGCCAGCAAGGTGATACCTAGGTGACACTTCCCATAGACAGCCCATTCATCCAAACAGAAAAGTCCTCTCTAATTATATTAAACACCGTCAAAATCACCAACATTGCAGCTGTAGGGAAAGCTTGAATTATCCTCTTTCAATCTGTAAAGTTTTTGTTTAATAAAAATCCACCGTAGACATTTTATGAGCTACTTCCTGTCAAGAAATTCCTTGCATATGATTAATTAAGTACCAGAGTTTGGAAGCACTCGTTATCAGTAAAGCAACCTCCTGCTGCCTCCTGCTTTATGTGCACATTCTAAACAGGTGGTACGCATGGCAGTTGAGTGATAGTCAACGAGCACTTCCAAACTCCAGCACTTAGAAAAAAATCATCTGCAAGGAATGTCTTGACAGGAAGTAGCTCATAAAATGTCTACGGTGGATTTTTATGAAACAAACACTTTACAGATTGAAAGAGGATAATTCAAGCTTTCCCTACAGCTGCAATGTTGGTGATTTTGATGTTGTTTAATATAATTAGAGAGGACTTTTCTGTTTGGATGAAGTGTCACCTAGGTATCACCTTGCTGGCAATATGGCAGCTGTGTGAATATGGCTAATTGCAGGGGATTTTGGCACTTTTTGGGAGAGCGTGCGCTACCCACACACATTCCATGAATGCTCGATCTTTACAACATGTAGTAATTCACCATTTTATCCAAGGCTTCGCAGGGTGAGTAACTGACAGAAAGAGAAAAAAAAAGTCATTTTGGAGGTGAAGTATTCCTTAAAGGAGAATTCCATGCTAGAAGGCTTTCTTACCTTTATTTGTAGTTGTTACGTCCCCACCAAAGAGGTCCAGGTGTTATTTTGTGCAAAAGTGCATTATTGGCTATTTCCCCTACCATAAGCCCTCAATGGGGGTTGGTTTTTTGTGCTAATTCGCTTATTTCCATCGAAATAACTAGTAAAGTGTGCCGCTTGGGATACTATTTACATTATGAAGAGAGGATATATTAAAAAAAAGATTTTTGAGCGATGGAAATAAGCGAATTAGCACAACACCCCATAGCCCCATTCAATTCAATGCAATTCAATTCATTGAGGGCGGTAGGGGAAATGCGCTTTTGCACAAAATAACACCTGGAGTTGGTGGGGACGTAACAACTACAAATAAAGGTAAGAAAGCCTGCATGGAATTACTCAATTAACATAATGAAACCTGTTAAATTGCTGCAGTAATTTTGCTGTTAGAAGTTTGCAGTTTCTTTTAACAAACAATATCCTTCACTTTAATGTGTTAGAAGGCGGGGTTGCCAATCTAACCCCAGCTGTGTTACAAAGGTCCTCCTAACAGCACCAGTTACACTACACACCACTACCCTTTCAGCTGAGAAACAGTACAGTAGGCTATATTCATACATCTGTGTCTAAGGTTAGATCATGTCTGTAGGAGTGGAATTTATTTAGTGAAGACAGTTGACAGGTATAAGCACAGTTGTTTAGATATGAATTACTTTCAAGGTGAGTATACCAGTGCAGTTCTATTGTACGTGTATTTCTGTGATATAGTGTGTGTGTGCGTGTACATTTGTGTGTATGGGCAGCCTATAGTGTACAGCCAGAGGCAGATGGACAGCAGGGTCACTGAAGGCTAATTCATTTCTTTTCATAATTTTTTCAGATGCCAGAGCAATTGAATCTAGCTATAAATCATCTCACCACAAGTGAGGGAGGGAGACAGAGAGAAAGAGTGCGTGTGTTTGTGTGTGTGTGTATGTGCGTGCGTGCGTGCGTGCGTGCGTGCGTGCGTGCGTGTCAGCCTCAGGCCAGAGGTTTCCTCCCACGTGCAGTCGTGCTAAAACAGGTGGCATTCCCTATAGATCGTAACGGTGAGCGAGTGAATGAGTGAGCGAGCATGAATGAATGAATGCGGATCCATTTTTTGAGTGGTGCAACCACTCCAACGAACAGCAATGTCCGTGTCCGTGTTTGTGTGTGACTATGTGACCAGTACCAATGAGTACCAAAAGTGGCACTGTTGTGCCAGAAACGGAGAGAGAGAGAGATAGTGCTGCATGTTGCCTGCTAATGAGAGAGAGAGAGAGAGAGACAGAGAGGGGGGTTTGCACCACTCGGTTCACACGGGTGTGATTTTTTGTTAGTTGGCTAAGAATCTATCCACATGGAATTTAAATCAAATTAACAATACGTTTGATTGTAAAGTGTATTTTAGAATAATAATTATCTGGGTATTTAAAGCAATACAAAAAATGGTGTTTAAACAAACTCCTTGAGGGTGATTCCTGAGCTATAGAAAGTGGTATTTTACAAATGTTAATTAATTCCTTTCTTAATTAATTCCTTTCTTAACTTGTCAAAGTGTTTTCTTCCCCTCCGTCCAACTAATGCCATATTGCAATTAACTTCAGAATGCCTCGTCTCTGTCATTAGCCATGCAATTCCCTGCCTACTTCAGCTACTCAGGTGTTATCACTTCCCTCGTCAGCTTGGCACTTGACTGGACTTTATTAGCTTATGCTCATTCTTTGCCAGTGTGTAGAAGAGCATGTTGTTACTGCGTTTCTGCTTTGGCTCCTAATATAGCCTTTTGATTTTCTCATGTGTTTCTGTTTCTGTAATTGTTTTATTCCTAAATTGTCTATTCCCGATTTCTTATCACCGCTGACCCCTTAGTCTTTATACTGCACGCTATTGAAATCACATTATTAAGCGTAAAAGTATTATTATGAGGATAGTCTTGTTGCCCCACTCGGGGTGTTGCCCCTATGCACAGTGTGGGGTGTTGCCCCCCCTCGGGGTGCTGCCCCTATGCACAGTGTGGGGTGTTGCCCCTATGCACAGTGTCCTGTTGCCCCCCTCGGGGTGTTGCCCCCTCAGGGTGTTGCCCCTATGCACAGTGTGGGGTGTTGCCCCCCTCGGGGTGTTGCCCCTATGCACAGTGTGGGGTGTTGCCCCCCTCGGGGTGTTGCCCCTATGCACAGTGTGGGGTGTTGCCCCCCTCGGGGTGTTGCCCCTATGCACAGTGTGGGGTGTTGCCCCCCTCGGGGTGTTGCCCCTATGCACAGTGTCTTGTTGCCCCCCTCGGGGTGTTGCCCTATGCACAGTGTCTTGTTGCCCCCCCTCGGGGTGTTGCCCCTAGTATGCACAGTGTCTTGTTGCCCCACTCGGGGTGTTGCCCCTATGCACAGTGTCTTGTTGCCCCCCTCGGGGTGTTGCCCTATGCACAGTGTCTTGTTGCCCCCCTCGGGGTGTTGCCCCTAGTATGCACAGTGTCTTGTTGCCCCCCCTCGGGGTGTTGCCCCTAGTATGCACAGTGTCTTGTTGCCCCACTCGGGGTGTTGCCCCTATGCACAGTGTCTTGTTGCCCCCCTCGGGGTGTTGCCCTATGCACAGTGTCTTGTTGCCCCACTCGGGGTGTTGCCCCTATGCACAGTGTCTTGTTGCCCCCCTCGGGGTGTTGCCCTATGCACAGTGTCTTGTTGCCCCCCCTCGGGGTGTTGCCCCTAGTATGCACAGTGTCTTGTTGCCCCCCTCGGGGTGTTGCCCTATGCACAGTGTCTTGTTGCCCCCCCTCGGGGTGTTGCCCCTAGTATGCACAGTGTCTTGTTGCCCCCCTCGGGGTGTTGCCCTATGCACAGTGTCTTGTTGCCCCCCCTCGGGGTGTTGCCCCTAGTATGCACAGTGTCTTGTTGCCCCCCCTCGGGGTGTTGCCCCTAGTATGCACAGTGTCTTGTTGCCCCACTCGGGGTGTTGCCCCTATGCACAGTGTCTTGTTGCCCCCCTCGGGGTGTTGCCCTATGCACAGTGTCTTGTTGCCCCCCCCTCGGGGTGTTGCCCCTAGTATGCACAGTGTCTTGTTGCCCCCCTCGGGGTGTTGCCCTATGCACAGTGTCTTGTTGCCCCCCCTCGGGGTGTTGCCCCTAGTATGCACAGTGTCTTGTTGCCCCCCTCGGGGTGTTGCCCTATGCACAGTGTCTTGTTGCCCCCCCTCGGGGTGTTGCCCCTAGTATGCACAGTGTCTTGTTGCCCCCCTCGGGGTGTTGCCCTATGCACAGTGTGGGGTGTTGCCCCCCTCGGGGTGTTGCCCTATGCACAGTGTCTTGTTGCCCCCCCTCGGGGTGTTGCCCCTAGTATGCACAGTGTCTTGTTGCCCCCCCTCGGGGTGTTGCCCCTAGTATGCACAGTGTCTTGTTGCCCCCCTCGGGGTGTTGCCCTATGCACAGTGTCTTGTTGCCCCCCTTGGGGTGTTGCCCCTAGTATGCACAGTGTCTTGTTGCCCCCCTTGGGGTGTTGCCCCTATGCACAGTGTCTTGTTGCCCCCCTCGGGGTGTTGCCCCTAGTATGCACAGTGTCTTGTTGCCCCCCTCGGCGTGTTGCCCTATGCACAGTGTGGGGTGTTGCCCCCCTCGGGGTGTTGCCCCCCTCGGGGTGTTGCCCCTAGTATGCACAGTGTCTTGTTGCCCCCCTCGGCGTGTTGCCCTATGCACAGTGTGGGGTGTTGCCCCCCTCGGGGTGTTGCCCCCCTCGGGGTGTTGCCCCTATGCACAGTGTCTTGTTGCCCCCCTCGGCGTGTTGCCCTATGCACAGTGTGGGGTGTTGCCCCCCTCGGGGTGTTGCCCCCCTCGGGGTGTTGCCCCTATGCACAGTGTCTTGTTGCCCCCCTCGGGGTGTTGCCCCTATGCACAGTGTCTTGTTGCCCCCCTCGGGGTGTTGCCCTATGCACAGTGTCTTGTTGCCCCCCCTCGGGGTGTTGCCCCTAGTATGCACAGTGTCTTGTTGCCCCCCCTCGGGGTGTTGCCCCTAGTATGCACAGTGTCTTGTTGCCCCACTCGGGGTGTTGCCCCTATGCACAGTGTCTTGTTGCCCCCCTCGGGGTGTTGCCCTATGCACAGTGTCTTGTTGCCCCACTCGGGGTGTTGCCCCTAGTATGCACAGTGTCTTGTTGCCCCCCTCGGGGTGTTGCCCTATGCACAGTGTCTTGTTGCCCCCCTCGGGGTGTTGCCCTATGCACAGTGTCTTGTTGCCCCCCCTCGGGGTGTTGCCCTATGCACAGTGTCTTGTTGCCCCCCTCGGGGTGTTGCCCTATGCACAGTGTCTTGTTGCCCCACTCGGGGTGTTGCCCCTAGTATGCACAGTGTCTTGTTGCCCCCCTCGGGGTGTTGCCCTATGCACAGTGTCTTGTTGCCCCCCCTCGGGGTGTTGCCCCTAGTATGCACAGTGTCTTGTTGCCCCCCTCGGGGTGTTGCCCTATGCACAGTGTCTTGTTGCCCCCCCTCGGGGTGTTGCCCCTATGCACAGTGTCTTGTTGCCCCACTCGGGGTGTTGCCCCTATGCACAGTGTCTTGTTGCCCCCCTCGGGGTGTTGCCCTATGCACAGTGTCTTGTTGCCCCACTCGGGGTGTTGCCCCTATGCACAGTGTCTTGTTGCCCCCCTCGGGGTGTTGCCCTATGCACAGTGTCTTGTTGCCCCCCCTCGGGGTGTTGCCCCTAGTATGCACAGTGTCTTGTTGCCCCCCTCGGGGTGTTGCCCTATGCACAGTGTCTTGTTGCCCCCCCTCGGGGTGTTGCCCCTAGTATGCACAGTGTCTTGTTGCCCCCCTCGGGGTGTTGCCCTATGCACAGTGTCTTGTTGCCCCCCCTCGGGGTGTTGCCCCTAGTATGCACAGTGTCTTGTTGCCCCCCTTGGGGTGTTGCCCCTATGCACAGTGTCTTGTTGCCCCCCTCGGGGTGTTGCCCCTAGTATGCACAGTGTCTTGTTGCCCCCCTCGGCGTGTTGCCCTATGCACAGTGTGGGGTGTTGCCCCCCTCGGGGTGTTGCCCCCCTCGGGGTGTTGCCCCTATGCACAGTGTCTTGTTGCCCCCCTCGGCGTGTTGCCCTATGCACAGTGTGGGGTGTTGCCCCCCTCGGGGTGTTGCCCCCCTCGGGGTGTTGCCCCTATGCACAGTGTCTTGTTGCCCCCCTCGGGGTGTTGCCCTATGCAGTGTGTACTGTGCGTATGCCTGACGGCAGCACTGGCCATGACAACCCCAATTACCCCATGCAGCCTGAGCTTGAATTGGCAAATTTCCCACACCTGCCATTTTGATTAAAGTCAGTCTACTTCGCAGTCACAGTCAGTTCTCCACAGCTTGGACTCACAGACTGTCACGTGCAGCATGTGTGATGTGTTACGCCCCATACACACCTTCACACACACAATGTGTGATGTGTTACGCCCCATACACACACACAATGTGTGATGTGTTACGCCCCATACACACACACAATGTGTGAGTGCAGCCACGTTTACCACTGACTGCACAAGGACTTTCCAGAACTGCCGATCTCCCCACTGATCTCTCTCACACACACACACACACACACACACACACACACACACACACACACACACACACACACACACACACACACACACACACACACACACACACACACACACACACACACACACACACACACACACACACACACACACACACACACACACACACACACAAAAACCTGTCAGCCCGTCCGTCAGTCCGTCACGCCTCTCGACACGCTCCATATATGGCCGTCTCCATATATGAAGATCACGACACTGACCTCATCAAACCCTGGATAGCCGTACATGGAGAAGACTGGATCATCACCTAAGATCTGCATATATGGAGCCAGCCAGCAACTCTACATCTGACCTCAAACCTCAAACCCTTAGATCTCCATATATGGAGCTGACCTGTTCTATGACATTCCATATGTTGATCCTTCCCCATCCATCCTTCCTCTTCGATGTCTCCCTTTTGACCGATACCTGTCCATTTAAACTCTAGACGCACGCAGCTGCGCACGGCAGCCGGTGAAAACTAGAGTTCTCAACAGGCCCGAAATTTAAAAATAATAATAATTAAGGCCCGGCCGGCCCTACCTGGGCCATAACTGGGATGGCCCGATCGAGGCCCCACCTGGCCTTACTAATTAGCACACATTTTACGCCCTACCCGGCCAGAAAACGTCAATTAACCCATTTTGGGCGGGAACCCCTTTTGGTGTTAGCATTATGTTATGCTTTAGCTATTGAAAAATAGCAGATCTACAAGCTCATAGCGCGCCACCGAGTGGCGCGCTATGAGCTTGTAGATCTGCTATTTTTGAAAAATCGAAGAACGACTGACACAGAAACATAGCTTTTTCAGAAAACTGTCAGGATGTAGAAGACGTTTTTAGAATCTGATCTCAGGTCAAAATGGGTTAAAAAAAAAGAAAGAAAAAAAAAGGTCCATATATGGGCATTCCCAGACCTCGCCCTTTAGGCCGTCTTACTGGTGTATTAACCCATTCAGGCCTGACGTCGAAATTAAAAAAAAAAAGTTTTCTAAATCATGACAATTTTCGGAAAGATTTGAGGCACATTTTAACGATTTTTCAAAAATAGCAGACCTACAAGTTCATAGCGCGCCACTCGGTGGCGCGCTATGAGCTTGTAGATCTGCTATTTTTCAATAGCTAAATTATAACATAATGTTTAAAACGCTAACGCTAACGTGACATGGATGCGTTCCAGGTCTCAATGGATTAATGATATCGAGCCGCATACATTTGATCTGATGTAATCCGTCATGCATAGCACATCAGAGAGCACGCTCAAGGTATCGGAAATCAATGAGTTCCAGTTATTTCACACACACCACTCCTGCTGCTGCCATACTGTAGTTTAATTCTGCCGTGCTGTTTTCCTTCTCCCAATCTTTTCTCAGCCTTTCAATTACGAGCTTAACTTCATTATTATTATTAAGGTTTCTTAACTGAAAGCTGCTTAAGTAGTGCCCGACGGTCAAGCTGGACTAAATGAGGTCATATGGAAGCTAATTTTCAGTTTCTTCCTAAACCATTACAGGAATCATTGCTGTTGGTGTGAGCCTGAGGGGAGGGGACGTGCAGAGAGTGTTAGAGAGGTAGGGGCTGAATTCCCACAAGAGGGCACTTTTGGACAAAAATAGCAGATCTACAAGCTCTCAACGCGTCGCGCTGCGACGCGTTGAGAGCTTGTAGATCAGCTATTTTCGGGGCGCAACCCAGCACTCTTTAGCTATATAGTGGCGATGCGGTGTGTAACGACATGTTTTTATTTCATTTCAACCTTTATTTAGTTCTCGGAGAACACACTGAGGGCTGAGACCCTCTTTTTCAGTGGTGCCGAGATTACAACACTGTACAATGGGGGGGACAAAGAAAACAAAACATAGATGAATAAAGTAAATTACTGGTAATACTAATAATAAAGGAACATTACATAGTGATCAACTCAATTAAAACGGGTACAGTTGATATTTACCAACGTTGATATATCAAGTTGAAAGCGATATAGAGAAGGAAGAGAGCTGTACTTTAGTGAAGTTTGTAAGGTGTTCCAAGTGTGTGGGGCAGCGCACTTGAAAGCAGATTTTCCAGAAGTGGTGGAGGTATGTATGGTCTCAAGCATCAAATAATCTTGAGAGTGTGTATGATAAGAAATAGTTTTCCATTGTAAAAGAGAGTTTAAATAATTTGGAAACAAATTTGTTCAACGCAAAATGCTGTGTTCAAGTTCAGGAGACTGAATGCATGCCTTCCGGTATAGCATGGAAAGGAGGGGCATTTGCATTTCTGTCACCATGTAGTAAATGCTGCATTCGTGGTCTGGAGAGGTGCAGTTGTTTTACAGACGGGTAAAAGGCCGGGGCAGGGGCTGAAGCCCCCTTTGATGTCTATGTGTGCACTGTGCATGTCCCTGCTGAGGGGAGTATAAGCACAGGCAATATTATTGATTCCAGTCTCTGTAATACTCTGAGAGCCTCTCATCGATCGAACTCTCACACTTTAACTTTCATATTACCATGCTATTGTGTTGAAATATCAACCTTCTGTGTGTTGTGTGTGTGTGTGTGCAAGCCACCCAAAAGATGCCTTATTGCAATTCCCAACACTCAAGGTATTTTATAAATCCTTACACTGTAGTTTTAGCTGCGTGATCATAATAATAATGAAGCTGCAGGCCAACAATGGAGGTTCATGCCTTGTATATATGAATAAAGACGGCACCGGTTTCCTCCTCCCATCCACTTGCATTAAGTTGCTCAAAAGCGCATGAGGCGTTTTTGAGCGGGTAGGAACAGAGTGCATTCTGGGATGGATTGCCCCAATAACATGAACATGTTTGCGCGCGTTCACGTATGAAACATTCGTTCACGTGTCATTGGCCCAATAACATGAACGTGAGCAATGATAGTCAACGGGCTCGAGCTGCAATGAAAAATTCGGCCACTATGTCCATTTGGCCTCAGGGTTTCCTCCGGGTGCCGTCTCTATTAATATATACTCTAAGGTTCATGCAGGTTTGGCGGGTGTTCACTGCCGGCCATGTGCGTCAACCCTGACCTCAAACCTGAGACCGCTTTCAACTTCCACTCGCTCGAGACGTACCGGTCAGGGACGTGCTGGCCATTGGGAAATTCGGGACAACTCCCGAATGGCCGGTCCAGTCCAGGCCGGTCTGGGCCAGCCGTTTTTTTTCTTCTATTAATAAAATAGAGGGCCTCCGCAACTCCACTTCCCGGGCTGAATTATGGGCCCACCACGTCCCTGGTACCGGTATAGTTCTAATGGTACTTCCGGCAGTCTTCCTGGTGCTTTTAACCCATTTTGGGCGGGAACCCCTTTTGGTGTTTCAAGCATTACGTTATACTTTAGCTATTGAAAAATAGAAGATCTACAAGCACCGAGTGCTTTTTTTACTGTTTTTTTTTGTGGCTTTCGCCTTTATTTTATATTTTTTTATGGAGGAACAGACAGTAGGCTGACAGGAAATGGGGAGAGAGATGGGGGGAAGACATGCAGTAAAGGTCGTCGGGATCGGGAGTCGAACCCGCGGCACACTGCCAGACTGGATTACCAGCCAAGGTGCCTGGACCACTGAGCCATGGCCCAGGCCTGAGCGAACATTTTTAACTCAAATATTTGCTTCTGAGGGGTTCCTGGAATAACATATTTTCAGATGGGGGGGGGGGTCGTGGCCAATTTCATATCATTTTTGGGGTCCTTGACATGAAATATGGAGCACCACTGATATAGAAACATGAGGTATTTCAGAAAACTGTCAGAATTTAGAAGACATTTTTTTAATTTTGACGTCAGGCCAAACTCCCTCCCTAGCTTGTAGATCTGCTATTTTTCAATAGCTAAAGTATAACATAATGCTTAGTTAAAACACCAAAAGGGGTTCACGTCCAGAATGGGTTAAGAATTTACCTGAGGGGGCTTTGGCATAGCGGCACTAGCGTTACAGTAAGACATAAGACAAACACTTGGAAAGGGGAAATGGAATTGGTATAGGGTTTATTTTTTTATAATAACTTGTCAATCAAATAAGTCACCTTAATTCAAGTGTCAGATGCCATTTTCTTTATATTTAAATTAAATATATTTGTAGGACCATGCCATGATCTACCTGCACAGCCTTAGGCCCTTAGTGATCTACTGGATCGCGATCTACCTTTTGGGCACCCCTGGTTTTAATGGTTAATGTAGGCTAATTGCATGCAATACCAATACCAATCCAAGTGCTGCTTTGATTGACAAAGCTACATTCTTTTGAATCTGCCATGTCTATCCCATTCATGTGATGATTTGGTGGAGAATTATTCCTCAGCAAAAATGAGGACATCTATTGACTCTGTGACCCCACTTGGTAAAGGAGGTCAGAAATATAAGCCCAGAGTTAAGTCGAGAAGTGACGAGACAGCACAGCTCAAGAGAAACTGCCACGAGGCATTGCGAGTTCTTATATTATATTTTTAAGGAAAGGTTGATAGGGTCAAAGCAGTCAGTCAAGCATATTATTTCTAAATAGATTTTTCCAGACACTACAAAAAAACTGCAGAGTTGTGTTTGTAATCCATCACTATTGCCCTGTTAACCATGCCTTGGCTGTTCATTCTACAATCATTATCCAAATGTACTGAGTTGACATTCTACAATCATTATCCAAATGTACTGAGTTGACCATATCTTTTAGGGATAAGATAACCACCAATATTAAATTGGTCATCCTTAGGGTTCCCCAATAGGCGGCCCCCACGGAGCGCCCCCTTGTGGCCCCTGGAAGAATTTAGGGGGTCCCAGATATAAATGGCATTAAATGGGGGTCAGTAGCCTATGCATGTCAAACTGGGCATCCTTTTCAAATGGGGTCTTGCCCTGAAAATGAATTTTCAGGGCAAGACCTCGACCTTGTGCGTGCGGACTCGGCCCCCAGCCTGGTACCCTAGTCAAAATATGGCCCTTGAGGAAAATTAATTGGGGAACCCTGGGTTAAAGGGACACTTCACCCCTTTTGCAACCAGATCTTATTTTAATGATGTTTGGGAGACAAGAAACACTTTCCTGGGGGGTTTTTATGTGGCTAATACGTGTTTTTAGATATTTTAGTATTTCAACGTGTCCATGCGGACTCCATTCAACGTGTCCATGGACTCCATGATGTCATGGATACTGGGCTCACTTCCTTCCTGGACTACATGTTGTCTTACTGAGGCATCTAAATGACGGAGCGGTTGCGCAAAGACCCGCTTGTTTAATGCAATGTATTTTTGCGTGTTATAAGCATTTTTTGTTGAATTATTAATGACAAGTATCCAAACATTAGAAAGTAGGCTAGCCGGCGTTGTATCAGATTGTGAAAATATGGCGCGCTACGAGCTTGTAGGTCTGCTATTTTTGAAAAGTTGTGAAAATGTGGTGCAAATCTTTGAATATATATTTCAGAGCGAACATTTTTAACTAAAATATTACTTCTGGGGGGGGGGGGGGGGGGGGGTTCCCTGGAACAACATATTTTGAGATGGGGGTCCGTGGCCCAATAGAGATAATTCTGGGGTTCCTTGACATGAAAAAGGTTGAGCACAACTGACATAGAAACATGGGTTTTTCAGAAAACTATTAGGATTTAGAAGCCTTTTTTTCAATCGACATCAGTCCAAAATGGGTTAAACAGTGCTGCCGGGCGCACGTTTTTTATTCCTAGGATAGCTCAGGAAAGGAGCGCTCGTAGTAGTTCATCCCCGCCCTACTACTAGTAGCCAAGGAAGGCGCGGGCGGAACTTCACCTTCTGATACAAACACAAAACCCCATTCTGCCAGCTGCCTCAACTCGCCTGCCGGGCGGGTCTTGGCGCAACTGCTCCGTCATTTAGATATATGCCTCCGTAAAACAGCCCTCCCCCTATCCACAAGGAGGAGGAGCAGTGCACCAAAGCATTATGGGAATTGTAGTCCAGAAAATAAGTGAGTCCAGTGTCCATGTAATGACATCATGGAGTTCATGCACACTTTGAAATACTAAAATGTCTAAAAACACGTATTACCAAAGGTGTAAAAGTAACAAAGTACAATTACTTCGTTACTGTACTTAAGTACAAGTTTTGAGAATTTGTACTTTTGAGTATTTTTCTTTTTCTGTACTTTTACTTTTACTTCGTTAATACAAGGAAAAAATCGTACTTTTAATCTGCTACATTAAAATTGGACACCTTTCGTTACAAATTCAAATCTTAATCGCATATTTCCGCGCAGTGCGCGCACAACATGCGAAATATGCAGGGCTCGCTTGATTTCAGTCATTTCACAATCCCCACATTTTCAGCATAACGTTTATAAAGTCATCGCCTCGCCCTCACTCATTCGTTCACATTCACACAGAGAAGCATGGTGGTGTGGTGAAAAGCTGGACAGAAGCGCACGTCTCTCTCTCTCTCTCTCTATGGACTCACTCAGACATTTACAGCGTTGTGAGTGTCATGGCCGCCCCAATGCATTTCCAATGGAGGTCACATGGTCTGTTGTATGGCTTTCAGCTGTGTTTCGACTGCCCCCTCCCCCTCACACAACACAAATGTTGTGTCAAACCATGTGACCTCCATTGGAAATGCATTGGGGCGGCCATGACACTACACAACATTCATCCAACAAGCATACAGCAATGCAGTAAAGGTCTGAGCTCAGCCTAAGGTGCGGTGAATAAACAGCGTGCGGTGTGTGTGTGTGTGTGTGTGTGTGTGTGTGTGTGTGTGTGCTTCTGCATCGGCTCTGTTTGCGTCAGCTCGACAGCTCGTCATCATAGCTGTTATTTTGCAGGGCTGTGTTGTGAACACATACCGGTAGGCCTACAACACAACTCACCCACCCAGGTGATGACAATACTAATCACTGTAGTCTTACCGCACATTGCATCAAAACGTCTGTCGAACGGGACGGTCGTTAAAGTTGATAGCTGTTTCAACTTTCTCCCTCGTGTTTCTACTTTATTGAAATAATGTCATCCACATTGCGTAGCCTATACTGCAGGCTTTGTTGACTAGAATTAGAAGATATTTTCAAGCTCTGGCTCTTGATCGATTATTTATATGGAGAAATCATTATGATGTCTGTTTTGCAATGGAGAGAGAGCCATTGGAAAACCATTCAAGGACCCCTAAATTAATATGTATTTGACTGTGAAATATATTTTGTGTGAGCTTGCACCCTGAGGGTGCGTGTATGTAAACAAAAACATTGTCCTAACACAAACATTAAATGCCATTGATAATGAATGGCAAGCCACTTTTGACAGGATGAAACATTTTGGACTTAATTTCTTTGTAGGCATTTTGAAAAGCATTTTGTACTTTTTACTTGTACTTTTATACTTAAGTACTTTTATACTTAAGTACTTTTGATACTTAATTACATTTAATGTGAGCTACTTTTATACTTTTACTTAAAGGACAACTTTAGTTTTTTTCAACCAAGGTTCATGTTTTAGGTTGTTATTAGAGAAAGTAAAAGATGAGTTTTTTTTTTCATTTGCTGCTTTCTTTCGTTTTAGGGATTTTAGCTGTTTTTGACAGAGGGGCGGGGGCATTCGAGCATGGGGCTAAATATGTATTTTTTTACAAAATATTATGGTGATTTATTTTTGTATTATTTACTATAGTCCTAATAGACCCCAGGAAATTACATCTGGCCACAGAAGATCACAGGATCTACTGAATGTGAAGGTAGCCTACTGGGGGGAAGCCACTCTGTGTGTCATAGGCTCAATATGCCAGTTTGACACATTCAGTAGATCCCGTGATCTTCTGTGGCCAAATGTAATTTCTTGGGGTCTAGTAGGACTATAGTAAATAATAAAAAAAGAAATCGCTATAACATTTTGTAAAAAAATACATATTTAGCCCCATGCTCGAATGCCCCCGCCCCCCTGTCAAAAACAGCTAAAATCCCTAAAACGAAAGAAAGCAGCAAATTAAAACAAATTAACACTCATCTTTTACTTTCTCTAATAAGAACCTAAAACATGAACCTTGGTTGAAAAAAACTAAAGTTGTCCTTTAAGTAATTTTCTAATTGGTTACTTTTACTTAAGTAACTTTCAAGTAGAATAACTGTACTTACTTAAAGCGCAAATAACATGCATTTTAAAACTGCTTTTAATATTTAATATCATATTGTCTATGTCCCTCAAAGTTATTTCTAATGGTTTGAGACTCAATCACCACTCTGATATAACCAGTCCTTGTCATTTCTTTCTGGACTTTGAAAGCAGTTTTAGCTGCAGTACCACAATGTCCTGAGGTGGTGGGGGTGCTGATATGCAGATTATTTAATATTTGAGTCATTATAATACTGATGCTAGATATAACCAGGCTTGTTTCCATTCCATGCCAGCTTAGAAAATCAACAATGGTGGACAATGTAAACAAGTGGAAATGCTAATTTGGAACTAAACACTGAAGAAGAGGGGGAATTATACAAAGTAGGGTGACATTGATGACATCACGATGAGGACAAAATCAGTTGAGCTGTTCCTGAGAGCAATTTCCATTAAAGCACCCATATGATATGAAAGCCTGATTATTCAAAATTGGTTATTTGTGGGGATAGAAAACACATATGGGAGCCCCAAAAACACAAAAGAAATTGAAAAAGTTAAATTGTATGTTATAGGTCCTTTAAGTAAAATATTTTTGTACTTTTTCCACCACTGCGTATTACCCACATAAAAACCCCAGGAAAGGGTTTCATGTCTCCCAAACATCATTACAATAAGATCTGGTTGCAAAAGGGGCACTCTAAAACATTTTCACAAGATTTAAGGATCTCTTAATCACTTAAAGATGAGATTTTTTTTGTTTGCATTTAACTGCCTGTCAGAGGAAGTTCTCAATCTCTTAAAGGGGTAGTTCACCCCAAAATAACTTTTTTGAGGGGAGCTAGCCCACCTATGCACAGCTTTGTGTGTTTGTAGCACAGAATGGGATTATTTGATTGGTTATTTGACGTGGTTATTTGACGTGGTTTGACATGGTTATTTGACGTGGTTATTTGACGTGCTTTGACGTGTTTTTTTGGATGATGTATGATAAGAGCGCCCCTCACTTCACACGAGTGTGATTTTTTTCTTCTTCAATTACCCACCCCATGAAGCCTTAATGAATTCATGGGGAATTTTTTGCATTTTTCATTTCTGATCCAATAGTCCAATATTTCATGAATTAATGTTATGTAAATAGGAGGCCATAAGCTTAACAAAAGCCAGCGAAAACATTTGCCACTGATCGGTCCAAAAGGAGAGAGAGAGAGAGAGAGAGAGAAGCGAAGTGAGAGGCATTGCCGGGGAATCAAGAAGAGTGTTTGGCACTCGGCAGTTTCATCTTCAGAGCAGCTTGCTCGCCCTCTCCAGTGAGAGCCTCTGAGCTAATCTCTCTCTCTCTCTCTCTCTCTCTCTCCTTTGGTTTGATTTAATCAGTGTCCCTCTTAACCCATTTTGACCTGGGAACGATTCTACAAATGTCTTCTAAATCCTGACAGTTTTCTTGAAAAACCCATATTTCTATGTCAGTGGTTAACGTTCGCTGTTAAAGAATATATTCAAACATTTGGGCCACATTTTCACGATTTTTCAAAAATAGCAGACCTACAAGCTCGTAGCGCGCCACCGAGTGGCGCGCTACGAGCTTGTAGGTCTGCTATTTTTACAATAGCTAAAGTATAACATAATTAAAACACCAAAGGGGGTTCCCGCCCAAAATGGGTTAACTCACTCCATTTCAGTCTGGCTCACACTGTCTTTTCATTCCGTCTCTCTCTTTCTTCATCCACAGAGGGGGAGCACGTATGTCATCAACGCTCCCTTGGATGCAAGAATACAGTACTTAACCCATTTTGACCTGAGATCAGATTCTAAAAATGTCTTCTACATCCTGACAGTTTTCTGAAAAAGCTATGTTTCTGTGTCAGTCGTTCTTCGGGTTTTTCAAAAATAGCAGACCTACAAGCTCGTAGCGCGCCACCGAGTGGCGCGCTACGAGCTTGTAGATCTGCTATTTTTCAATAGCTAAAGCATAACATAATGCTTACACCAGAAGGGGATCCCGTCCAAAATGGGTTAAGCAACAACATTAATTCTAATGCTAACCCTGGACACAGAGTAGTGACCTTCTGCATGTGATATAGAAAGGGCTACAGAAAAACACACATCCGATTGAATCAGTGACGATTCAATGAATCACTTCAATGATTCAATGAGGGAGCAAATACTTCCACATGGTTAATATAATGTCTGCAGCTACTGTACTGTGTGTAAGCTATAAGAGATAAATGGTAAATGGTGCATTTATATAGCGCCTTTATCCAAGGCGCCATGCAAGGTACCAACCAGCACATCGGGAGCAATTTGGGGTTCAGTGTCTTGCCCAAAGGACACTTCGACATGTAGCCAGGAGGAGCCGGGATTCGAACCGCCGACCCATGGATCATTGGACGACCTGCTCTACCTCTTGAGCCACAGTCGCCCCAGAGCCACCATAAAAGCTCCATAACTTTATTTCCGACAACATACATTATGTTTAAACTACTGATGTGATTAAAATATGAAACAATATATTAATTTGAATATATTAAAACATGTGTGTACTACTGTATATAGGACTAAATAGAGAGTATGCATATGCATGATTTTCCCATCAGGACACGCCCCCCCTCATCTAGACTGAGTGGCAAAATAATTGAGCAGCATGGAGTGTTGAGTTTGGAAGCGCTCGTTGGAAATCACTCAACCGTCCTCAGGCGTCCTGTGTACCACCTGTTTCTAAATGTCACATAATGCAGGAGGCAGCAAAATGGTGTGTTATTGAAAACAAGCACTTCCAAACTGACACTTATAATAATAATAATAAAATAATCAAATGCAGGGCATTTGACAGAAAGTAGCTCATAATGTTTATATGGTGGATTTTTATTAAACAAAAACTTTGCAGATAGAAAGAGGATAATTCAAGCTTTTCGTACAGCTGCAATGTTGGTGAGTTTAACATTGTTTAATGCAATCAGACAGGACTTTTCTGTTTGGATGAATGGGCTGCCAAGGCCAGAAAGTAGTTTATTGCCACTCAGTGGGCGTTCCCGCATAACTTCCAGGTACGATGATGTCACACGCATACCCTCTATACAGCCCGTCTAGAACATCACACACACACACACACACACGAGACATTTTTCCTGATCAGTTGTTCATTACAAGCCCGTTTGCTCACTTTAAGCCATTCTGGGCGGGAACCCCTTTTGGTGTTTTAAACATTGTTATAATTTTGCTATTGAAAAATAGCAGATCTACAAGCTCATAGCGCGCCACCGAGTGGCGCATTTTTTTTTATCGTGAAAATGTGGCACAAATCTTTGAATATATATATTCTTTCAGAGTGAACGTTTTTAACTCAAATCTTTGTTGAACAACATATTTTGAGACGGGGGTCGGCGGCCAAATACATATATTTTTTGGGAGTTCTTGACATGACACAGTTTGAGAACCACTGACATATAGAAACATGGGGTTTTTCAGAAAACTGTCTAAAAGCATTTAGAAGACATTTTTGTAGAATCGTTCCCAGGTCAAAATGGGTTAAACTCACTGGGGCTGCAAATCATGAATTCTCAGGGGTGCACTTGAAATTGAATGGCAGGCGACTGTGGCACTGCTGGCACCCTTTGCCATGAAGTCGCTTTACTGGAGACATGGGCGTGTGAAGTGAGGCGTCGAGGACAGGAACAGACAGAATAATAAAACAAAATAAAAAGAGGGGTATAGGGGACAGAGACAGACGAAAAGGAATGAGTCAGAGTCTCCCCCACAGCTGTCAGGGTGTGGACATTCCAGACAAGATACAATGGCCTCGTCTCCATCAGCTAAGCTCGGCCCTCTCCAACTGGGGCCAGGCCTGGCATAATACAGTATTGGTATGGCTTCTGTTTGATTAGCCAGCTAGCCAGAGAATGCTGGAGGTGAGAATAATGAGGCACGCAGGCTGGAATGTCATGTTCCATGACTAATACAAAGGGAAGAGTGAAACAAGTGATACTACAAGTGTTGCTTGCATGCTTCATATATGGGCCTTGAATCACCTTGACTCAGTTCAACTAGCAAAACGAGAATGTTCTCCTATGCGAGGCAGGGTATACTGTACACATTATATTGTGAACATATATAGCCATTATTCCTTTGTGAAACATCTTGGAGAAGAGCTTTGATCATGGTGTGGGTTGAGCTGAAGAAACAGGTTAGAACACAGTGGGGACGCAGACTGTGAATAAGAGAAGACTGGCCTCACGTACGTGGTTCAACCCAATCAGCAGTGAGAGGAGAGGAGAGGAGAGGAGAGGAGAGGAGAGGAGAGGAGAGGAGAGGAGAGGAACCGTCTTAACACTGAGCATCTGGTCCCAGGAATTTTAGTCATGCACTCCATTCTTCTAATATTCTGTCATCTGTTTTAATTACAGGGGTACAAGCCATGGGGGGGGGGGGGGTTGGGGGGGGGTGAATTGGGGTAATAATACAGCATACCCATCTGTCATAGGCTCACAAGGGCCAAAGGGGGGGATGGAGGGATAGGGCACTGCATGGGCTACGGATTCACAGCTGCCAAGAGCAATGGGTGATGATGTTCTGTCTAATAAACAGCATGTGGCGAGCTACGGGCTTACCAGGAGGCCAGCGCTCACAATCAGAGGCATATTAATAGAAACTCATCAGTATAGAAGTGGAAAATGTTAACCCATTTTGACCTGAGATCAGAAAAAATGTCTTCTACATCCTGACAGTTTTCTGAAAAAGCTATGTTTCTATGTCAGTCGTTGTTCGATTTTTCAAAAATAGCAGACCTACAAGCTCGTACGTAGCGCGCCACTCGGTGGCGCGCTATGAGCTTGTAGATCTGCTATTTTTCAATAGCTAAAGCACAACATAATGCTAACACCAAACGGGGTTCCCGCCCAAAATGGATTAAACGCTAACGATGGTGCTCGATGGTGGCATTATTGGCAAGGAAAGGCAATGTAAAAAAGTGTGTTGCATTTCATACACAAAGGGAATTCCAAGGGCTTCCTTTCAAAGCGACGGTGTCAGAAATGCTGTCCAAACTGCTAATCAACACACCTTTGCTTATTATATAAAGAAATTCCACCAATTCCACCAATGGACCCTCCTGGTGGAGATCATGTAAGTGCAGAGAGAAGTCCAACATGTGAGACAATGACATCTATTTTTCTATGGAAAATAACTTCTCCTAACCACTTACTAATTACTAATTAGCCTCGTCTTAATCCTGGAATACATTGTCCCTGCATCAGTTATCATGTGTAACAGAGTGTTGTTTCAGCCCAGATTCTTTTCGGCCTGCATTCTCTCTGATTGGCTAAGATTGGCTTCCAAAGTTTGCAGGAGCACTCAGTTTTAAACGGCGGGAACCCCTTTGTGTTTTAACTAAGCATTATGTTATACTTTAGCTATTGCAAAATAGTGCTACGAGCTTGTAGGTCTGCTATTTTTGAAAAATCGTGAAAATGCGGCGCAAATCTTTGAATATATATTCTTTCAGAAGACTTTTTTTTTTATTTCGACGTCAGGCCTAAATGGGTTAAATCATGAACACAGCGTGCGATTGCCGTGACATCTTGCACCACATTGCCACCAGACCGAGCAAGAAATGCCACTTGAAAATGTTCAAACCAGCCTCATGGTGGCGCTAAAACAGGCCGATTCGTGTTTTTACCTCTAACTGCACCGATCTGCGTACAAAGTCAAAGTCGTACGATTTGTCACACACGTTACCGCAGTGAAATTTGTTCTCCGCATTTGACCCATCTCTTGGAGCGGTGAGCCGCAGCCAAGGAGCGGTGAGCTGCAGCCGTGCCGCGCTCGGGAATCATTTGATTAGTAGATTTGACCCCCCAATCCAACCCATTGATGCTGAGTGTCAAGCAGGGAGGCATTGGGTCCCATTTGTCTTTGGTATGACCTGGCCGGGGATCGAACCCCAACCTCACAGTTTCAGGGCGGACACTCTAACCACAAGGCCACTGAGCTGGTACACTTTGTATGCACACTCCTAGTGCTATGAAAGGCAGATTTTTCACATCTGCCTTTCATAGCACCACCAGGAGACCGACTTATGTAAAACATTTATTTTTACATTACTCCTTCAGCTTTTATCCAAATTTCACACAAATGGGTACACAATGAGCTCTCATGTGATCAAGACGGATCTGTTAAGATTTTTCATATTCCGTCTGCATTCTCGTCTGCATTCTCTCCATAGACGATGCAGACGTTTTGCTGTCCAGGGGCAGTTATACTTATACTGCTGATGTGATGTTGTACTGTAAGACATAGATCAGTGTACTGTGTAGGTAATGCTAGGTGGATGTTGTACTTGTAGACACAGGTCAGTGTACTGTGTAGGTAATGCTAGGTGGATGTTGTACTTGTAGACATAGGTCAGTGTACTGTGTAGGTAATGCTAGGTGGATGTTGTACTTGTAGACACAGGTCAGTGTACTGTGTAGGTAATGCTAGGTGGATGTTGTACTTGTAGACACAGGTCAGTGTACTGTGTAGGTAATGCTAGGTGGATGTTGTACTTGTAGACACAGGTCAGTGTACTGTGTAGGTAATGCTAGGTGGATGTTGTACTTGTAGACACAGGTCAGTGTACTGTGTAGGTAATGCTAGGTGGATGTTGTACTGTAGACATAGGTCAGTGTACTGTGTAGGTAATGCTAGGTGGATGTTGTACTTGTAGACACAGGTCAGTGTACTGTGTAGGTAATGCTAGGTGGATGTTGTACTTGTAGACATAGGTCAGTGTACTGTGTAGGTAATGCTAGGTGGATGTTGTACTTGTAGACACAGGTCAGTGTACTGTGTAGGTAATGCTAGGTGGATGTTGTACTTGTAGACACAGGTCAGTGTACTGTATAGGTAATGCTAGGTGGATGTTGTACTTGTAGACACAGGTCAGTGTACTGTGTAGGTAATGCTAGGTGGATGTTGTACTGTAGACATAGGTCAGTGTACTGTGTAGGTAATGCTAGGTGGATGTTGTACTTGTAGACATAGGTCAGTGTACTGTGTAGGTAATGCTAGGTGGATGTTGTACTTGTAGACATAGGTCAGTGTACTGTGTAGTAGGGCATTAAGAAACTAGTCGACTAGTTTACTAGTCGACAAGTAAATCCACTAGTCAACCTTGTTGGTACTAGTTGACTAGTTGATAAGAAAAAAAAAAGAAAAAAGTTTTTATTTTATTTATTTTTTTATTTTGTAGGCCTCAAGATCAAGTAGAATATAGTTATAGTCACCATGTACACAGTTTTCAATGTACAAATATTTATTAAAATATATATATATATATATATATATATATATATATATATATATATATATATATTTTTTTTTACATAATAGGTAGTTAAACAACTAGTTGACTAGTCGACTAGTAAACTAGGCAACTAGTCAACTAGTAAAAATGACTAGAAGTGAATGCCCTACTGTGTAGGTAATGCTAGGTGGATGTTGTACTTGTAGACACAGGTCAGTGTACTGTGTAGGTAATGCTAGGTGGATGTTGTACTTGTAGACATAGGTCAGTGTACTGTGTAGGTAATGCTAGGTGGATGTTGTACTTGTAGACATAGGTCAGTGTACTGTGTAGGTAATGCTAGGTGGATGTTGTACTTGTAGACATAGGTCAGTGTACTGTGTAGGTAATGCTAGGTGGATGTTGTACTTGTAGACATAGGTCAGTGTACTACTGTGTAGGTAATGCTAGGTGGATGCACCGCCACGGAGAAGTCCAGAACATTCACAGAAAGTGAATGCATCTATGTTCGATACCATCAGAAAATAGGAGAACAACAGAGGCGGCCGGGGGGGGGGGGGGGGGGGGGGGGGAGAGGCGTGGAAGGGAGCGGGAGAGTCACATGGGAGAGGGATGGAGGGAGGGAGGGGAAGGAGTGATGAGGTGACCGCAGGCAGGATGATTCGTACCGGAGAGATAAGGTCGTGGAGCTGGGCGATGGTGACACCATTAGCTCCGGGCGGGACAGCCAGGATGACCACGATCACATAACTTGACAGAAAAAATAAATACATTTCCATTTGGGGGTTTGTGTGTGTGCGCGTGCGCGTGTGCGCGCGCGCGCGCGTGCGTGCGTGCATGCGTGCGACAGGAACAGGGTATGGCGGCGATGACAGAGGCTAGGGGGGTATCTGTCCATATTCTCTGTGGTCTGTGTGCATTACCAAAGCAGGAGAATTATCCCATTGATGCCGGCGCTCTCTCTGTGTCTCATCAGCTATTGTTATAATTTAGCTATTGAAAAATAGCAGATCTACAAGCTCATAGCGCGCCACCGAGTGGCGCGCTATGAACTTGTAGGTCTGCTATTTTTGAAAAAACATAACTATTTAAAAAAATAATGAATCAAAATTTGAAGGTTTTCAGAAACCTTAGGTCAGGCCCTAGAAGGCGTTCCCAGATTCAGCCTCAGGTATCAATGGGTTATCTCACCTCTCCTGCAGGCCTATCACTCTGCAGGGCCTGTGGCCTCCTCTGCTAATGGAGTCATCCCTACTATAGCCCCACCGACCGCTTGCATCTCTGGCAGACGAACGAACACAACAGTAAAGAACAGAGGAGAGAAGCAGCGACGATGGGGGATGAATGCAGAGAGGAGAGAGAGAGAGAGAGAGAGAAACAAGGGAACACTGGATAGTGAGTAACAACAAGAAGAGAGGGGGGGGAATATGAGGAAAATAAAAGGCGTAAAGAAAGAGAGAGAAATGACAACAACAGCGTAGTGTGCGGGGGAGGTAAGGAAAGCTGAGGAGGGAGGAGGACGGAGGAGGAGGGGGGGGGGGGGGGGGGGGGTGTGCTGTCGCCCCCCCCCCGGCGTGAACAATCCATCTCAAATTGATCTTCCAGCTTGCCCCAGCAGGGCATTTTCGAATCAATCTCAAATTGATCTCTGTGCCAGAGGTCGGGAAAACTAGCAGTGGAGCTTATCAGAAATATAGTGGTGGCCGGGGGGGGATCTGACAGGGAAACTTATCACACTGCACAACGGGAAATGGGCTCCGAGGCCTGGGGGCAGCATGAGGACGAGCCTAGCATGCAACCCTCCTCCTCCCCCACTTCACATCGCATGGCGTGCACGCGCACCAAAACACGGAACACGGTCCAGACACACTTTAACACATTTAGGCCTGACGTCGAAATAAAACAAACGTTCGCTCTGAAAGAATATATACCTATTCAAAGATTTGTGCCGCATTTTTACGATTTTTCAAAAAATAGCAGACCTACAAGTTCATATGAACTTGTAGATCTGCTATTTTTCAATAGCTAAAGCATTGTTATGCTTGTTATACAATGCTATGCTAAAGCTTTAGCATAACAATGCTTAGCTAATGCTAACACCAAAAAGGGGTTCCCGCCCAAAATGGGTTAAAATGTCTCAGCATGTGCCCTGCATGCACTGACAAACACAGACACACAGACACACAGACACACAGACACACAGACACGTGCCCCGGCAATATTCAGTGAACACGCATGAAAGGGGAGGAAGGCTTCAAGGGCATACAAAATGCGCAGTAACCCCCACACACACACACACACACACACACACACATCACCTACGCAATCACGCATGTGCCGTGCTCACATGTGCGTACGTACATGTCCGTTGAGGTTAGCGTATACTATACACTGCCCCGGTGTTGGTTCACACCTAGGAGACTAACTCAAAGAAGTTTAGTGAGAGTGGTGTGTATCGAATCGATGTGCTCTGAGTTTGGACAGGTGCGATTCGATGTCCTGGAGGTCTTAACCCATTTTGGGCGGGAACCCCTTTTGGTGTTTTAAAGCATTATTATGTTATACTTTGGCTATTGAAAAATAGCAGATCTACAAGCTCGTAGCGCGCCACCGAGTGGCGCACTACGAGCTTGTAGGTCTGCTATTTTCGGAAAAATCGTTAAAATGTGCCTCAAATCTTTGAAAATATATTCTTTCAGAATATATATTAACTCAAATCTTTGCTTCTGGGTGGTCCCTGGAACAACATATTTTCAGACGAGAGTCGGTGGCCAATTACATATCATTTTTGGGGTCCTTGACATGAAATATTGAGCACCACTGACATACTGTAGAAACAGTGACGTTAGACCTAAATGGTTTAATGACTCATAACACATTTAATCTCTCCTTGCGCATTGCTCTGTGAAAAGCCCCAGGACGGATGATCAATACTCCCACCCACCATATACTGTATACTGTGTGTACTGTAGACCAAACCAGTCAGCTTTAGGGAGTATAAACTGCCTCTCCATCGCCCTGTGAAAGTAAAACTATACAATCTGTTTCAACACATAAACCCTGGCAGATCTATACAAACTCACAGCATAGTCACAACTGGATGTGTTGTGAGCTTGTTGCGAACGCAGTGAGCACTAACTATGAGACCTAGCAGAACATGTCTGTGTGTGTGTCTGTCTGTCTGTCTGTGTGTCACGCTGTAACACCACCCGCCCGCCACCAGAGGGCGCAGCTGTATCACACACACAAAAAAAACACACACACACACACACACACACACACACACACACACACACACACACACACACACACACACACACACACACACACACACACACACACACACACACACACACAACTTAACTTAAAAAAAAAAACTTAAAAAAAAGAAAAAACACACACGCACGCACACATACACACACTAAAAAAAACTAAACTTAAAATAACTTAACTTAAAAAAAATCTTAAAAAATAAAATAAAAAGAGAATTAAAAAAAAACCTTAAAAAAGTACGTATTTTATTCTAATTGTTGTTATTGCAATTTACAAGCTGCGTTGGCTTCCCGCATTCGCGCGTCTTACTTGTACATCACATATTTCCGGCAACAATATTTGGTGTAGAGGGGGAAAAAAGATGGGGCCTGCCTAGTATAATAGATCCCTGTGGATTCTGGTTAACCCTTAGACAGATTACTACTGGAAAACACGTGGAGTTATGCATTAGTTCTGTCTGACTTGTACGTGATTTTCCGTAGTTCTCTTTTTTTATTAATACCAATTGATTAATTCGGTCCGCACCTCTGTATAGAGTATTGAGCATAAATATCAACTACATTTCCCAGAAAACCCGTGTCACGTGACACACGTGTACGCTTTGCCATTGGAAGCTGATCCCACACCCCAGTAAACAGTGGGGGCGGAGGGAGTTTTCATAGTTTTCAGTGTTCAGCCCGTTTGACGTCTCGCCCGAGCGATTTTCTATCAGAAAAAGTTGAAAGCAATAATATTTATTTGAGCGAGTTTTGTGGTAGTAGTATTGATCCATACGCGTCCCAGTCGCCTTCTCCAGTCCCCACCAGCCCGGTCGCTGGGACCGGTGGCTGGGCTTAGAACCGGAGCGGGGACCGGCCACTACCACTCATTGTCTCCTCATCGTCGTCCGATGAGCTATACCGGGAAACCATTGAAAGAAGACGATCAACCCGGAATGTTTTGAGGTAATCTTATTGTAGAAAATGCCCTTCTATAGTGATCAGAAATCATGGACAAAAGAAATCTACAAGCTCACAACGCGTCGCGCATAACCACGCGTTGCTTCAGTAAACGATGCATGTTTGTTCTCCGTATTTGTAGACAGTAAATAAAAGGAGCGAACATTACTCTTCAGATCAGATCGCCTAGTATATGGCACGCTACAATATAAAATAATTGTACTGCCATGCGTGTATGGCTGCATGCCTGCTACGATACATTTGTACTGCACCGACCGACACTAACCCCCCCTCCAGCCATTAGCCAGCACCTTTTACTGTCTACAAAGACGGAGAACAAACATGATGATCTACAGGCTCAAACAGGTCACATGCGCGACGCGTTGTGAGCTTGTAGATTTCTTTTGTCCATGAGTTATATGAGCTTGCATGATAATCGCATTCATTGTATTGTATACAATTATGATTTTACATTGTTTAGTGTGTCACCGTGTGATGATGATGATGACGATGATGTCAGATAGCCTACGTCCCCCCCCCGGCCAATAGCCAGTACCATTTCTGCATTGTTTGCTAGCAACTAGCCAACAGCCAGTGGAATGTGGCGACGCGATGGTGCTGGATATTATACCCGCGAGCACTCATTGGTGTCATTCTAACGTCGCCTATTATTTTATCGTGATACTAGCAGCCAGCTCTACAAGCTCAAACAGGTCACATGCGCGACGCGTTGTGAGCTTGTAGATTTCTTTTGTCCATGAGTTATATGAGCTTGCATGATAATCGCATTCATTGTATTGTATACAATCACACCCGTGTGAACTGAGTGGTGTAAGGTCTGTATGACGTAATGAAATCATGTCTGACGTAATGAAATCACACCCGGGTGAACAGGGTGAACATAGCAACCATGCTCATTTTTTCTGCACAAACAAAGCCAGTTGTAGGAATCACACCCGGGTGAACAGGGTGAACATAGCAACCATGCTCATTTTTTCTGCACAAAAAAGCCAGTTGTAGGAGTGGTTTACACCACTCAACAATCATGATTTTACATTGTTTAGTGTGTCACCGTGTGATGATGATGATGATGACGATGATGTCAGATAGCCTACGTCCCCCCCCCGGCCAATAGCCAGTACCATTTCTGCTGTTTGCTAGCAACTAGCCAACAGCCAGTGGAATGTGGCGACGCGATGGTGCTGGATATTATACCTGCGAGCACTCATTGGTGTCATTCTAACGTCGCCTATTATTTTATCGTGATACTAGCAGCCAGCTACAAACACCATGTAATAGTAGCGTGCACTGACAACAGCTAAATGTTTATTTTTGATATATTTAGAACTGACATCAGATGAGGAGGAGGATGATGATGATGATGAAGACGAAGAGTCAAGACTGCGATGGAGTTCTCCGACACTGAACCGGATTCATTCATTTCAGGGGGGCAGTTTTTTTTTTTTAATTATTATTATTTAGCCTACACACACACACACACACCGTCAAGAACAACTGGAATGCAGTGGTTTGGGGACAACTGTTTTGTATGTAGGCCTATTTATTTTCTGTAATATTTATTATAATTTTATTATGTTAGTAGTCGTAAAAAATAAAAGACGCTTTTACAATGAGTTAGACCTGTCATGGCTATTTTGTTCACTATTGTGAGGTTTATTGTATATGACTAAGCGAGTTTCAACTGTGATTTACTCTGTAACGGTAGATGGTAATAACTCAATTTCTTTTTTATAATACAGTATACATTCAAGTCTATATTTTGATACATTTCATGGGCACCAAGTCATATCAAAACAATGTCCTTGGATGTGTTTTTTATCAAAACTGTGTTTCTTCATAATAGGTTTTTGAGATACATGCATGAATAGACAAGGTACTGGTAAGACTATGTAAACATAGTATATATCAAAATGTGCGTTAGAATGTCTAATTTTACCCCAAAAAAGAATTGAGTTTATATGATATTCCAATTCAGAGATATGGGGACTTTTAGCTGGATAGGTCAGATTGATCATGACTGACCATGCTATTTATAGATGGCAAAATATCTACAGTGGTACATGTGAGAAACTTTTTATTTTATTTTAATTGAACTAGACAACTCACCCTTTAAAATGAGATATTGCATGGCTATGTACGCCCAGCAGAAAAAAAGTTATTTAGAAAATAAAACTTCAACCGGGCATAACTTTTTTTGTTGTCCTAGAAACACTACCCAGTGTAAATGCAGGCTCTTTTAAATGGCTTCCAACACAAAAACTAAACATTTTATCAACTCAGTTCATTTTTTTCCTGGAAGCAGACAAGTCAAGCTTTCTCTGAAGGTCTTTCGTTGTCACACATTCACAACAGAGAATTTTCAATAAATCATTCAAAAACGGGATTATGCCATAGAGAAGTCTACCTACTATATAGAAATCCTTGAAACGCTCAAAGAGTTAACTAACTTTATAAGAGCTTAAGAGGTTAAAAGTGCAGCTCCTGCTTCACAGAAGCCAGTGATCCGGCACTGACAACTCCTTCTACTGTTTTATGGAACTAGAAAGAATGCTCCTCAGGGCACAGGTCTCCGCCAGGTCAGGTTTTGTTTAAAGGACCACTTCACCACTTTTCAACTTCTCTTCCTATAATTGGTCCTAACTAATGTTCATGATAAAATACCACCATTTTTTTCTACTCAGTCTGTGTCTCATAGGAAGGCTGTGGGCAGTTCAGAAACCCGTCCACCAGTGACATCATCAATGGTGAATCCAAGCTAATAGAAATGGCAGGCTTTCTTTTCCTGAAAAGTTGCAATGCAAAAGTTGAAGCCATCATTCTCACGATAATACAAATCTAAATATATTTTAAAACAAATCTTGTTTTTTTTTTAAATCTGCCTAATGATGATGTCACTGGTGGACGGGTGTCCGAACTGCCCAAAGCCCTCCTATGAGACACAGACTGAGTAGGAAAAAATGGTGGTGTTTTATCATGAACATTAGTGAGGACCAATTATATGAAGAGATGTTGAAAAGTGGTGAAGTGGTCCTTTAATGACTATAGAGATACTGTGCACCGATTTGCTTGATGTTTTGACAAAATCTTTAGGAGTACTGTAAAAAAAAAAAAAAGTGTTTTGCAAAAAACCTGGTAACACGATAACAGGCCCATGTGGAAAATGTGGGGCAGCAGGTTCAGCTCTGGCATCCAGGGAGTGTGTGTGTGCACAGTTTTGCTGCCATCAAGCCAACAGGGCCGGAGATTAGCTGATCATACACGGAAGGATGCACGCACGCACGCACGCACGCACGCACGCACGCACGCACGCACGCACGCACGCACGCACACACAGACAGGGTGCAAAACATAGTCTCGGCTATTCTGTATTTAAGTCCGACGTCATTTTGTAGTGCTACGTTACGTCCGGGTCCAAGTGGCACCAGCTCCCGTCCGCATCTCATTGTAAATAGAATATCTAAACGCGTGAATCTTTTTACAATGACGTTATTTTTCAGAAAGGAAGCCATTGAGGGTTAAAATCTTAATGCTTCCAAGAAAATATATGATGTGGAGACAATAAAGACTATTATTATCATTATTATTGAAGGTGCTCAGTACAATATTTCGGTGGCATATTTAGAATGTGTGCAGGCTTGAGTATGTTGAATCTAGTTTGCAATTAATGAGGATTTAGTTGACGCAATGAAATAAAATGGCGATAGTATCCAGTGTGGGGCAGACGGCCTGTCACAGCCAGATTTGGGAGAGCAGCAGCTTTGTTGTTGCGAGGAAAGCGGTAAAATTAGACTTTCGTGGTTGTTTTCGTCTCAGATTTAGTCAGACGGAGCGTCACAGTATAACTCTATGGGGACACAAAAGCGACACAAAAGTAGGACCCGGAAGTATCTCTGGAGGGGGCGCTCACGTCACGGCTAAAATACTGAATATGTTTTTGCCTATTTTAGTGATTTGAGCTTTTCTTGTTTTGGTCAAGGTAAATCTTTTAGAAATATAAAAAACTAAAGAAAAGTATAGATCGTCCCAAGAACAACTTAACCCATTCTGGGCGGGAACCCCTTTTGGTGTTTTAACTAAGCATTATGTTATACTTTAGCTATTGAAAAATAGCAGATCTACAAGCTCATAGCGCGCCACCGAGTGGGGCGCTACGAGCTTGTAGGTCTGCTATTTTTTTGAAAAATCATGAAAATGCGGCACAAATCTTTGAATATATATTCTTTCAGAAGACTTTTTTTTTTATTTCGACGTCAGGCCTAAATGGGTGTACAGCATTGTACAGTGTTTTTAACACTTGTACTTCATTTACTTTACACCTGCTCGTTTTGCACTTCAGTTCATCACAGTCTGTGATTACAGTCTCCTAGTCTGTGGGCCTGAGGGATTGTGGATTTTGTGGAGCTTTCTCTACCCCTCCTGCAGCCGTGCAGGTTCACCAGATTGAAGCCGACAGCGACCTTATATGGAGCGCGGCCGACCAACTGCAACACCGAGAACAAACTATGCCCAGTTCGTTCTGGTGAAAGAGAGAGAGAGCCAAATAACAACGCGGAGATAGAGGGGAAAAGCAACACCGACAGTGAGAGGTGGAGGGGGTAGTGTGTGTGTGTGTGTGTGTGTGTGTGTGTGTGTGTGTGTGTGTGTGTGTGTGTGTGTGTGTGTGTGTGTGTGTGTGTGTGTGTGTGGTGGGGGTGTATGTCTGTGTTTGAGCATGTCAGCGTTTGGGAGGCAGCGGGAGACCCTATTCTCTGGCCTAGCTTGAAAACTGTCTGTCAGCACAGAGGGGTAATGGGGTTGAGCAGTGGGAAGAGTGGGAGTTGGGACTTGTGTATTGTGTGCGTGCGTGCGTGCGTGCGTGCGTGCGTGCGTGCGTGCGTGCGTGCGTGCGTGCGTGTATTTGTGTTGTATTTGTGTCTCTGTGCAACCACCAACACGCCCCAGGGCCCGCTACATATCTGTGACCCCATCGGAGCGGTGTGCATGCTCAGGACTACGGGGGGATAATGGAGGGGGGGGGGGGGGGGGGGGGGACAACTCCAAAGGCTTAGTTAACAAGCGCGCGTGTGTGTGTCTGTACGCAACCAGACCCCCCCCCCCCCGACCCAGTTTCAAGGGCGACCATGGGCTGACAGGGCCTTCAAAGATGTCACAACTCATGGATTTGATTGTTTAACAAAGATTGGGAAGTCCAGTGTGATGCGTTGTCATGGAGACCCAGGCTTCCAAACTGGGTTAATTTCGTTGTACTTGTTGCAATGACAATAAAGATCTATCTATCTTGTCATGGAGACTGCAGGCTTCCAAACAGGAAGTCCAGTGTGATGCGTTGTCATGGAGACCGCAGGCTTCCAAACAGGAAGTCCAGTGTGATGCGTTGTCATGGAGACCCAGGCTTCCAAACAGGAAGTCCAGTGTGATGCGTTGTCATGGAGACCCAGGCTTCCAAACAGGAAGTCCAGTGTGATGCGTTGTCATGGAGACCCAGGCTTCCAAACAGGAAGTCCAGTGTGATGCGTTGTCATGGAGACAGCAGGCTTCCAAACAGGAAGTCCAGTGTGATGCGTTGTCATGGAGACAGCAGGCTTCCAAACAGGAAGTCCAGTGTGATGCGTTGTCATGGAGACCGCAGGCTTCCAAACAGGAAGTCCAGTGTGATGCGTTGTCATGGAGACCCAGGCTTCCAAACAGGAAGTCAAGTGTGATGCGTTGTCATGGAGACCCAGGCTTCCAAACAGGAAGTCCAGTGTGATGCGTTGTCATGGAGACCGCAGGCTTCCAAACAGGAAGTCAAGTGTGATGCGTTGTCATGGAGACCGCAGGCTTCCAAACAGGAAGTCAAGTGTGATGCGTTGTCATGGAGACCCAGGCTTCCAAACAGGAAGTCCAGTGTGATGCGTTGTCATGGAGACAGCAGGCTTCCAAACAGGAAGTCAAGTGTGATGCGTTGTCATGGAGACCACAGGCATCCAAACAGGAAGTCAAGTGTGATGCGTTGTCATGGAGACCCAGGCTTCCAAACAGGCAGTGCATGGTGTGAAAAGTACTCACAATTTGTTTTACTTAAGTAAATGTATCAATACTGCAATGTAGAACTACTCCGTTACCAGTGAAAGTCCAGAATTGAAAATGTACTTGAGTAAAAGTTCAAAAGTATTGGTATCAAAATGTACTCTAAGTACCAAAAGTAGAAACGTATACACAATGTGCAGAAGGTCTCATTTCAAGTTTTCAAATGTGTAACACTTTTGAAAACAGCAGATCTACAAGCTCACAATGCGTCGCAATGCGACGCATTGTGAGCTTGTAGATCGGCTATTTTCAAATGGCCGAAATGCACCTATAGGGCTGAAGTGGTTGCTGTAGAGGCCTATGTCTTGTAATAATAATCAAAATCTACAAAGTAAGTCAAGTTTTCAAATAAATGTAGTGGAGTAAAAGTATTGTAAATTGGAAATACTCAAGTAAAGTACAAATACCTAATAATTGTACTTAACCCATTTTGGGCGGGAACCCCTTTTGGTGTTTGCATTATGTTATGCTTTAGCTATTGAAAAATAGCAGATCTACAAGCTCATAGCGCGCCACCGAGTGGCGCGCTACGAGCTTGTAGGTCTGCTATTTTTGAAAACGACTGACATAGAAACATAACTTTTTCAGAAAACTGTCAGGATGTAGAAGATATTTTTAGAATCTGATCTCAGGTCAAAATGGGTTAAGTACAGTACTCAAGTAAATGTACTTAGTTACTTAAGTTTACACCAATGCAAACAGCTCTGTTGCTCACACCGTTCGGCCACCACCACATCTCTCTAGACAGACTGTTGTTGACTCACACACATTTCAAATGCGTCCAAAAGAGGCACTGTTTTTCCTTTTTTTGACGATGGTTTCCCAGAGTGGCCACCACCCAATGACCAATAAGTTGCACAAAGTATAGTGAGATATTAGCCGTTTCCGTCCATAGGACGTCGCCACACGTCCTAGGGGTCCCAATCGACGCATACATCCAACGTCCTCACACGTCCTAGCGCATCCTCAATGATACGGGGCGAGATAAGAATATTCTGAATTTTTTCCTTTTTTTTTATTTGTCAGTTCGCCTTTCGGCTACCGTATGCTACACTCTAGGCAATTGTTAGCTTACCATTGACTTGGCCGTTAGCGCGGCAGAAAGAATGACTCGTCTCTCCTAATCCAGGGCGCTCTCCGTGGTGTTGAACGGATCGATATACTAGCGCTTCATTTCTGCTCCTCATCCGTCTCTCCCGCAAAATATGAACGCTTTTTGGATCATATATCGTATAAACTAAAACGATCGCAATGTAAGCTAGCTATGTAAAGTAAACTTTTTTTAGTGGATTGTTTCCGGGTCATGGGTTTCCGAGTAAAAGCAGCCATGTCTTTCCGGCGCCCCAGAGCTCCTATTTTGAAGGACTTCCGGCACTGATTGTGTTAAAAGATAGAGAAGATATTAAAGTGGTGCAATAAACAACAGAATATGGGTATTCAACTGGATTAGGCAGGGGGGCAAAAAAAAAAAACCCAAACAAAAAACTGTTTGACTGTTTGTTGTGTGCTATAGGCCTATACAGTTGGGTGCCACCGATATTGTCCCTTATCATTTGACCCATTTAGGCCTGACCTCAACATTTTTAAAAATCCTTCTAAATCCTCCAGTTTTCTGAAATAAATATTTTCACGATTTTTCAAAAATAGCAGACCTACAAGCTCGTAGCGCGCCACTCGGTGGCGCGCTATGAGCTTGTAGATCTGCTATTTTTCAATAGCTAAATTATAACAATGTTTAAAAAAAGGGGTTACCGCCCAAAATGGGTTAACTGTCCTTTTGCGCAGATCACGCAAAACTCAGCAAAAAGAAAAGGACAATATCGATGGCCTTCAACTATATGTCCAACAGGACAGTGGCTCTCAGCCTGTGTTTTCATAGCCTCGAAAACCCAGACGTTTTTATTTCCAGGGAGGAAAAAAAAGTCTGGGTCCCAGTCCACTTCAATTCGGCATAGAGTAGCGCAAACATCGCTCACTCTCTGCTGATTTCTGATCGTCTGCACCTTTGTTAAATTGACACACACACGCACGCATGTACACACACACACTCCTCTCTCTCTCTCTGTCGCTCTAAGTAATTAGTCTCATGTCGCGCAGCTGCGCATAGTTTCTCCCGGCGGATCCTGCCGGGAGCTGCCTATACCATAAAAAGCAATAGGTGAGTTCCAGGCTAGTGTTTTCATACTTAAAGAGAAGGGAAAACAAAATCACACTTCACATGTGATGATGTCAACAACATGATGTCCAATCATATGAGGACATACCGTGCACAGACAGACAGACAGACAGACAGACAGACAGACAGACAGGATTTGTTTTTGGGCATTAGCCATTAGTCATTCAGCCCAGGACGTTATTGAGGACGAATGAAACGGGATGAAGATGCGGAACACGGGCAAAATCACTAAAATTTTAACTCATTTAGGCCTGACCTCAAAATTAAAAAAGAATCTTCTAAATCCTCCAGTTTTCTAAAATAAATATTTTCACGATTTTTCAAAAATAGCAGACCTACAAGCTCGTAGCGCGCCACTCGGTGGCGCGCTATGAGCTTGTAGATCTGATATTTTTCAATAGCTAAAGCATAACATAATGCCAACACCAAAAGCGGTTCCCGCCCAACATGGGTTAAGAGCTAATGGATGCAGGAGGAGAATTATTTCTTTGGTGTAATGGTCTGGGCGACATCCACTGAAAACTAAACAGCTACAAATGGATGGAGGAGAGATGGCATGATGTGATGCTGGAACGCACTCCAAACTCATGTGCTCTTTAATGTTGATGTGCTGCCTGCAGCTAAATGGTATTTGAAAGCTAAATTAGGCCTCACTCAGACCTTTACTGCATTGCTGTATGCTTCTTGGATGAATGTTGTGTAGTGTCATGGCCGCCCCAATGCATTTCCAATGGGAGTCACATGGTTTGACACAACATTGTGTTGTATGAGGGGGAGGGGCGCAGTCGAAACACAGCTGAAAGCCATACAACAGCTTGTAGTCCAAAAACCATGTGACTCCCATTGGAAATGCATTGGGGCGGCCATGACACTCACAACATTGACAGCGGCCATGACACTCACAACATTCACAATGCAGTAAAGGTCTGAGTGGGGCCTTATTCTAAAAGTAGTGAGAATTTTAAGTAGAGAGGTATTGTAATAGAAGACAACATTTCTAGCCGTTTTGTTTCTTTGTATAGGCTACTATAAAAAAGGTCTTTACTTTTGCTACCTGAACTACTTTAACACCAACTGATTTTGTTATGAACATCACCATCACAAGTATTCATAATGTTATGTCCTCCAACAGATATAAAAGTGCACAGGATTGTAACTGTTGCCAAGGCAATTCCACCGTCCGGGTGGACTTAAACCCTGTTGTTGTTAGACCATCTGTAAACCATTCCCCCCCCCCTATCAGTAATGTGATCTATTACATTGCATTACCCACACTGAACATCATTTGCTGTTCATATATTCAGAACTGGTAAGGACTAGTCTCTTTAACAAACCGTTATGATTCATGACCTCAGCTGACTAAGTGACACAACATTTATCTGCACAAGCATATTGATAACCATGACACGATGATTGTCCACTAGTGTATCGGAGCCACTGACTGTATGTGCAATATGATATGAGATGCACGCTTGTTCCTGCTCGTCATAGAACCACTGTCCTTACTGTATATATTTCTCTGTAATAAACTTCACAGATATGTGTAATACATCGCTGTGTTGGCATAACATGTTCTCCACGCCTGCGACTCAACGGATCCTCACCCACCACCCCAAGGTTTAGACGGAGACTTCTAGAGGCCTTATAGATGGTCGCCCAAAGATCACAACAACAACCAGTCACACATTATTATTTTTTGTATTATTATAATTTTTATCCCACGATTTTGTAACCCATTTTTCACCCCTGTGTCAATTATCTAATGTGATCCTGGGCTCTACACACCCTCCGCCAACCTAGTCCTCATATATGGGGGACATGGGGAGAGCAACGGACTTGAACTCATGCTTCCTTCATGCCTGAGTGTCCAAGTTGCTCCTTTACACCTGACAGGGGGGAGTTTCCCTGGTTGGACGTAGCGCGTGGAAGGAACATGTTATTCCAACCAGTTCCTTTCCCCTCCATCAGGCGCCCCGGCTGGCCAGGGGGAGGCAGTTTAGAGACCAGGATTGCTGCATGTTTTTTGTGAGGGTCACAAATTTCTTAATGGGAAACCAATTAAGAAATTCACAAAGTCACAGAATCAAAAACATTCCTCCATTCTAAATAGTAGCCTCCATTTCCTTATCGGTTGATTAGCTAATAACAAGCTGTGTTTTAACGGTTATGAAAAACATTCAAAAGAGTCTTCCTGTAACAAAGTACAATCCAATAATTACGTTGGAATATTGAATGTGTTCCAGGGGCCACAAGAAAGCTCGCCATGTTGGATTTGGCCCGCGGGCTGCCAGGTGAATATCACTGAATTAATAGCAGAACACCAGGGCTGCCTTTTCTACCTCCATACAAACTGATGACTGAATTATCGTAATTAAAGATTCAAGGGAAAACCTTCCCAGACCTTGCTTGAACTGTGTTGTCAAATGACATGCACGGGAAAGAAGATGGCTGCTTGAACAGCTACGCTCGAGCACCATTGCCAGTTGCCACCATTTAAAGTCCCTGTCCTATATGTCCATAGGACAGGGATTTATTTTGCTCTCTTTGCGCTCATTTAATAGTCCATAACCTATGAATTATGCATACGAGCCCTTACCCGTTGTGAGATATTGACTGAATTATAGTATGATGATGATGATGATGATAGTATGATGATGTTTGATACTCCAGAATGTACCTATATCCACAGAGAACATCCAAAACACACACCGTGCTCAAAGCAACAAGCGAGACCCAAACAACAAGCAAGAGAGTCCAAGAGCAGGCTACTATATGCAGGGCGCCTCACTCACATGCTCACATACTCCTCCAGCCAAGGCATGGGTTCCCCTGAGGCCTTTCATCAAACGTTTCCATTTAGGCATCTTACAATTCAGACATGCTAGCCTGGCTAGACGCCATTTGAGTCTGGCTTATTAGCCAGGCTGCAGACATGCTGCTGGGTGGATTTTTGATCAGCTTGCTTTATTTGCTCCCGATCCGATTCTGGTCATTTGATTTTGAGCATCTGCCGATACCGATTTTTCCTGATCCGATATTTATATTTTATAGAACACGTTTATGCCATATCACAATAGTACAACATCCCAAATCAGACAATATCCAGTCTAATATCATGATATGGATATAATATTTACACTATAAGGATGTCCCCGATCAAGTTTTTTGGCTCCCGATCCGATCATTTGAAAATGACGCGATCGGCCCCCGATTTCCGATCACCCGATCTTGATCGGGACAACCCTATTTGTACGCATAATTGTTTTCTAAAAAAAATATATATAAAAAAAACAAAAAAAACACATTTTGAAGCACCTCTACAGCATCCAGCTTCACTCCATTTAGTCCACATCTGTAGACCTGAGCTGGATACTGATGAGTGTCCTTCACGTACAGTAACTAAGACACACGTGCACACACACACACACGCACACACGCGCACGCACACACGCGCACGCACACACATGCAGGCACGCACGCACGTGCACACGCATCATATGATCACATTAACCCATTTTGACCTGAGATCAGATTCTAAAAAGCCCCTCTTATCCTATTTTGACCTGAGATCAGATTCTAAAAATGTCTTCTACATCCTGACAGTTTTCTGAAAAAGCTATGTTTCTATGTCAGTCGTTCTTCGATTTTTCAAAAATAGCAGGCCCACAAGCTCATAGCGCGCCACTCGGTGCCGCGCTATGAGCTTGTAGATCTGCTATTTTTCAATAGCTAAAGCATAACATAATGCTAACACCAAAAGGGGTTCCCGCCCGAAATTGGTTAAAGTACGTCTCCTATGGGAGTTCTTTTAATTCCTGTACATTTCCATTCCAGGCAGCAGTGACCTTGGGGATTGAACTTCATCTGTACATTACGTTCTGCTGCCTCTGCCATGAATCTGCCATGATAGTCAGGGAATATTATCAGTATAATCTCTATAATCTGCGGGAATACATTTCTTATACCAAGAATTTTCTTCACCAATGTTTTTGTAAAGGTGTCCACTAACATATCCCACATTGGTTTATATTCAACCACCCTAGGGGATTTTTTGACAGCTGCTGAAAGTTGGGGTACCATCAACAGCTAATATAAGGCAAAATGTTCTAAATTTCATTATGCTTTAAATAGCATGCGACGTGTCAAACTAGGTGGTTTTCATCATTCTGAATCCATTCCAAGCATTAGTTTTGCACGAAAAACACTCCTTGGGCTAAAAACGGCCATAGACACTTGCCCAAATGTGCCCTGTGCCCAAATGTGCTGACCTCATCACATTTGTGATGACGGCTATGGCCTTTTTAAGCCCAAGGAGTGTTTTTCGTGCAAAACTAATGCTTGGAATGGATTCAGAATCATGAAAACCCCCTAGTTTGACCCCTAGTTTGGCCATAGACCCCCTAGTGTGGCCATAGCCACTTGCCCAAATATGCCCAAATGTGCTGACTTCATCACATTTGTGATGACGGCTATGGCCATTTTTAGCCCAAGGACTGTTTTTCGTGCAAAACTAATGCTTGGAATGGATTCAGAATGATGAAAAACCCCTAGTTTGACATGTCACATGCTACTTAAGGCATAATGAATTTTAGAAAATTTTGCCTCATAATGGTTGTATGGTACCCCAACTTTCAGCAGCTGTCAAAGATTCCCCTAGGGTGGTTAAATATAAACCAATGTGGGATATGTTAGTAGACACCTTTACAAACACATTGGTGAAGAGAATTCTTGGTAAGAAATGTATTCCCAGGCCTGGGCCATGGCTCAGTGGTCCAGGCACCTTGGCTGGTAATCCAGTCTGGCAGTGTGCCGCGGGCTCGACTCCCGATCGCGACGGCCTTTACTGCATGTCATCCCCCCATCTCTCTCCCCATTTCCTGTCAGCCTACTGTCTGTCCTTCCATAAAATATATAAAATAAAGGCGAAAGCCACAAAAAAAAACGAAATGTATTCCCAGATTGTATTAATATCCCCTGACTATGAAGGTAATTTGTGTTGAACATGCTCAGTCTCTGCGTCTCCCTGGTATCATGTGTCATTTTCTCTTGATCAGTAGACCTACCAGCAAGTGTAAAAACAGTCATTACGACAGCATCAACGCCCACCAAAATAAATTTTAGTCCACTAAATCAACTGTAGATTTAGTCGACTAAAACTAGACTAACACTAAAACATCCCAGGTGACTAAAATGTGACTGAAACTAAATGAAAACTATTGAAGAAGACTATGACTAAAACTAAAATCAAAATGTAGCTGCCTAAAACAACACTGATATTATGACATGCGGATTAGGTGAAACTATAAAGTTCCTGTGGTCAGATGAACACATAGTAGATTATATACTTGAAGACAGAGATGGATGAAAGGTAGCGCCACATGTTGCCCCCGTGCAGTTCACAGCTTCGGCCAATGCAGTCTAGAGATTGACTCAGCAAAATGTCAGTGCTGTCCATCACAGCTAAACCACCACGCAAGTACTCCTGTCGAGCTTTTGTTTCATTCATTTTGATTGGCAGCTTTACACTATTTGCTTTATCTACATAATATAAAACATAAAAGGAGCCGTCTTCTTCAAATAGTCCACCGTGGATGAGTGATGGACGATGCATTAAGCCATTTTGGGCGGGAACCCCTTTTGGTGTTTTAACTAAGCATTATGTTATACTTTAGCTTTTGAAAAATAGCAGATCTACAAGCTCATAGCGCGCCACCGAGTGGCGCGCTACGAGCTTGTAGGTCTGCTATTTTTCAAAAGTCGTGAAAATGTGGCGCAAATCTTTGAATATATATTTCAGAGCGAACATTTTTAACTAAAATATTTGCTTCTGGGGAGGTCCCTGGAACTACATATTTTCAGATGGGGGTCTGTGGCCAATAGAGATAATTCTGGGGGTCCTTGACATGAAAAAGGTTGAGCACAACTGACACAGAAACATGGATTTTTCAGATTTCTTTTTTGAATTTTGAAGCCTTTTTTTTATCAACCTCAGTCCAAAATGGGTTAAAGTGGCAGCAGACAACCCTTCTTCATATTAATGTATGTCCACGCACACAGACATAGACACGCACGCACGCACGCACACTGACCCCGTTATAGCCAGCCCTCTGTTATTTTACCGTATAGGCATACAGTAATAAAGTGACTAAATGACTCACTATATAACTTCAAATACTTTTAGAAAAATATCAGGCCAATATAGCACAGTTTACGGACAGAGCCGAGAGGCCTGCAGGGTGGATTAATTACAGCCAGCAGCAGCAGCTCCTGCCAAAACCTTTCAGCTTTGCATTTAAAATACATTCTAATGGGACAGTTTGAGGTCGCAGAAGAGGTCCTTCCTGGTAAAAGCAGAGATGTGCCGATATATCCCCGATATCCTCCATGCTCCTTCCTGAGAGGCACACGGACGGACGGACGGATGGAGGCGATCGTTGTGAGTCAGTCCTCACCGTACCACTGTGTGAGTGGGACATGTCAGTCCTCTAATATGGCTAAATAATAATTAGAAGGAGTCCGTTTCCATCTCTGAAATTTTCGAATTAGCCTTTCTTGGCCTGATGTTTAGGCCTGACGTCGAAATAAAAAAAATAAGTCTTTTGAAAGAATATATTCAAAGATTTGTGCCTCATTTTCACAATATTTCAAAAATAGCAGCAGCTATTTTTCAATAGCTAAAGTATAACATAATGCTTAGTTAAAACACCAAAACGGGTTCCCGTCCAGAATGGGTTAACCCATTTAGACCCGAGGACGATTCTACAAATGCCTTTCTAAGTCAGTGGTTCTCAAACTATTTCATGTCAAGGACCCCCAGAATGATATGTATTTGGCCACCGACCCCCATCTGAAAATATGTTGTTCCAGGGGACCACCCCCCCCCCCCCCAGAAGCATAGATTTGAGTTAAAAACGTTTGCTCTGAAAGAATATATATTCAAAGATTTGCGCCACATTTTCACGGTTTTTCGAAAATAGCAGACCTACAAGCTATAAGCTTGTAGATCTGCTATTTTTCAACAGCTAAAGCATACATGGGCAACTGGCGGCCCGCGGGCCACATGCGGCCCCCACCTTCACTTAATGTGGCCCTCAGATTAATTTCGAAATACTGATATGTTATTGATTTCAGCTGTTACAATTCCAAACATGCAAACATGACCCGCTTTAATTACTTAGTCTAAATTAGTAGCTTGCTGAGTAGTATTACAAATAATGTTATTGTCTTTTTTATGACCAATATAATTGTATTTAGTTCAAATTACTTTTCAGGATCCCAATTAAAAATAGCAAAAGATTATTCAGGATTTCAATTCATTCATAGCAAAAATAGCTGATCTGCAAGTTCAAAATGCGACGCGTTTTGAACTTGTAGATCGGCTATTTTTGCTACGACCTGCATGCAATGTGGCCCTCTGGAGTGAGTATGGAAATATAATGGCCCTCTCCATCGTCAAAGTTGCCCACCCCTGAGCTAAAGCATAACATAATGCTTAAAACACCAAAAGGGGTTCCCGCCCAGAATGGGTGGCACAGCACAGGGCTTCCTGAAGGCTCTTATTCTTTTCACCGAGAATAGCCGATCTAAAAGCTTGACTATACACACAATGTGCAACGAAGTATAAATCAGGATTTACTCCACCAATGGTCGAAGGAGTCACACACAAGCATGAGCACAAACACTAAGATTGCCACATATTTTGTGCACATATTTTAAGATTTAACCCATTTTGACCTGAGATCAGATTCTAAAAATGTCTTCTACATCCTGACAGTTTTCTGAAAAAGCTATGTTTCTATGTCAGTCGTTCTTCAATTTTTCAAAAATAGCAGACCTACAAGCTCGTAGCGCGCCACTCGGTGGCGCGCTACGAGCTTGTAGATCTGCTATTTTTCAATAGCTAAAGCATAACATAATGCTAACACCAAAAGGGGTTCCCGCCCAAAATGGACCCTCAAATATATATATATTTGTTTTACAGAGAATCAAATGTTTTATGGTCGTGATTCACCAGGAGCCTGGATGGCTTTGTTCCAGGCTTAAAATTATTGAAATATTTTCGGGAAATCTCCACAGGAAACTTCTATTTTTATATGTGGCACCAGAAAATGGCTGTCACTTATTCCTGTGCCAATCGAGGAAATGTTAACCTGCAGCCACAAGGAATAATTGTCCATTTTACAATTATACTGTAGCTATATCATTGAGCATATCCATACTTTATCCACAACTGTCTGATAGATACAGTAGATACCTTTATTATCGCGCGGGAGGAAATTAGAGTTGTCCCGATACCATTTTTTTCAGACCGAGTACAAGTAGGCTACTTCATTTTTAGTACTCGCCGATAGAGTACCGATACGAGTACTTTTTATTTTTGTTGAGTAACCACTTATTTTACCCCCCTTTTCTCCAATTTAATTTAATTTAATTTAATTGCAGTAATTGTCATGCCTACACTTGTCAGTTGTCATTTATACTTGTAGATTGGCTGTTTTTGGCGATTTTCTGCAGTGTTGTTTTGGTACCGGGTACGAGTACTTGAGGGTGGTATCGGCCCCAGAGTACCCGTTACCAGTATCGGTATCGGAAAACAACTCTAGAGTAAATCACTGCTTGGTAAAGCATCAGTCTTGGCCAAGCGGGCAGACTGCAGATCATGGCTATAGTGGCTTAACCATTTAGACCTGACGTCGAAAAGTTTTTCAATAGCTAAAGTATAGCATACTGCTTAGTTAAAACACCAAAAGGGGTTCCCGCCCAGAATGGGTTAATGTGGGGGAATAAAGTTAACAGTGGAGAATGATCCACCGTATATCTTACAAAAAAACAACTCTGGCAAATGATTCCAGTTAATTGAATCCAAATCAATAGGCCTACCTTGAACATCTTTCATTTATTTATTATTGCGCTAACCCTGAAAACCCCATAATCTCTGTGACGGCCGGCTCCCTGCTGCATCATGTGTAGTTTCTATTTATTTCACCTTGATGTTTCACTTTAGGTTATGTGGTTATGAGTTCAGTCGTGTAATTGCTTTGCTCTTCTAAATGTGTGCTCACGCCCCTTTAACCGTTTCCGCCCGTAGGACGGCTCCACACGTCCTAGGGAACCCAATCGACGCGTACAAAGGACGTGTGTACACGTCCTAGCGCGTCCTCAATGATATCAGGCGAGAGAAGAATATTCAGAATTTTATTTTTGACTGAGACTCTCAGGCACCCGTCGCTTCGCTCTGCCTTCATATTAGCTTACCGTTCGATTAGCTGTTAGCGCGGCAGAAAGAATGCCTTGTCTCTCCTAATCCAGGGCGCTCTCCGTGGTTTTGTTTCCGATGGATATACTACGCGTTTCATTTCTGACGTCGACATGCCTCTCGTTCAAAATATGAATGCTTTGGAGCTTCTAGCGATATAATAGACTCGAGAAACACAATATTTCTCCGGTTTTCTTCCGGATTGTTTCAGAGTAAAGCGGCCATGTCTTTCCTGCACCCCAGAGCTCCTATTTTGAAGGCATCCCGGCACCGATTGTGTTAAAAAGCCTGCTGAAAGGTAGATCCTTGATTTTTGCATCTCACCCACATGCACTCCTTCCAACATTGTGTGTTAAAACTGTTAATACCTGACACAGACAGACCTTCACTACACAATCCACTCATCCATACACGCATTACACTACTGACTTTACTGATTCACAGCTTGTTTATTTGGTTCTGATAATTTAATAAACATCTAAATGACTTTTTAACCCATTTAGACCCGAGGACGATTCTAAAAAAAAATTATTATGTCTTCTAACAGTTTTCTGAAAACCCTATGTTTCTATGTCAGTGGTGCTCAACCTTTTTCATGTCAAGGACAAATTAAGCAATATTACACGAGAGGGTGTGGTTTAACGTGATTATTGCCACGACAGTGATGCAGTAAGGAACGAGACGAAGTCGAGTTCCACAAGCATCACTGAAGTGGCAATAATCACGTTAAACCACACCCTCAAGTGTAATATTGCAATTATACAACAGTTACCCTTAAAACTAAGAAAAAATATTTTTTTAATGACAGATGTAGTCACTACGACCACAAATGTCCCAAGAAACTAGCTAGCCTAGCCATCGAGTTTGCTAGCGCTCTGGGAAAACAGAGCAGCTGAATTCTTTGTTTTGATTAGGTGGTGAATGGTGCTGGTTTGATCCACGGCTAGAATCCATTTCAACCAATCAGATTGCTTCCTCGAAACGACCTGTTGTATAATTATGTAATTGGCCGCCGACCCCCATCTGAAAATATGTAGTTCCAGGGACCCCCCAGAAGCAAAGATTTGACTTAAAAACGTCGCTCTGAAAGAATATATATTCGAAGATTTGTGCCACATTTTCACAATTTTTCAAAAATAGCGGATCTACAAGCTATGAGCTTGTAGATCTGCTATTTTTCAATAGCATAATGTAATGTTAAACTGCATGCGTCTCCCCTGTTTTTTGCCATGTCCCCATGGCACTCCTAGGCCAGGGGCATAACATCAGTCTTTATTAATAGCCATTCTCTCTTCCAGTCAGTCAGAATGATTGATACAAAGGAAGGAGTCAACGAGCATGTGAACTGTTAGTGACTGACCAGCACTGGCCGCTGCATCAGCTGATGCAAATGTTTGAATCTAATGTCTCACTTAGTTACTTCTCACTAGTAACCTGCTCACCTATACTGTATCTGATCATTTCCACTTGTGCATGCACGAAAATGGTTTGCTTCCGTATCGACTCTAGACTGGATATCCAAACCTACAACGCAAATTGATCCCGTCTAGTTTAAATACACTTCAGGTAATTTAGACCTTGACTGTATAGTTACATGAGAGCATTGCATTTCAAGGACCTTGGTTTTTCGTGACAGATCCACCCACAGTAGCTATACAACATGTGGGGGGGAAAGAAAATGAGTTGAGTTGAGTACTATCGGTATGCAACTTGAACGCCATTAATCGGAGTCGGACCACAATGGAAACAAGCCCTTGGGGCTTTTTGTGTTATCCTTTTTAGCATCATTGTACTTTTTGGTAACCATTAACCTATTTAGGCCTGACGTCGAAAAAAAAAAAAAACATCGCTCTGAAAGAATATATATATTAAGATTTGTGCCGCATTTTTACGACTTTTCAAAAATAGCAGACCTACAAGCTCATAGCGCGCCACTCGGTGGCGCGCTATGAGCTTGTAGATCTGCTATTTTTCAATAGCTAAAGCATAACATAATGCTAACACCAAAAGGGGTTCCCGCCCAAAATGGGTAATAAATAGAGGTGTGCTGAAATATCGATATGGCGATATATATCGATACGTCCTCCCACGATAAATAATCGATATTGACTATTCAAATATCGATAAAAAAAAAAAACTCTATTAATTTAGTGTTTGAGTGGTGCAACCACTATAGACAGCTATGTGTGTGTCCCTCCTTGTGTCCAAGCACGAAAATAGCATTTATTCAGTTCGAAGTATTTTGTAGTTGCAGATATCGTGATATATCGTTGATGAAATTTCATACAATATATTGATATATCGCAAATATCGCAATATATTGAATATCGTGATATTATCGTTATCGAGGGCCTAATATCGCAATATATATCGTATCGTGAGGTACCCATATCGTCCCACCCCTAGTAATAAAGTATTCAATCAAATCAAACTGAGTTGACGGTGCGGACACTGCAGTGCTCGGTGCAGGGCATTGGCACTCACTCGTTTTTACGCCTCACTCTAGTGCGCCTCACAAACTGCTGTCGTTGTGCCCGGCCTCGTTGTCTATATTGGCATCACATCGGATCCTATAAATGTGGTCCTGATGAAACGGCAGCCTCCTCCTGTACAGCCCCGCCTTGTTACCGAGTTGTTAAATGGAGCAGAACGTAATGGTCAACGTAATGACCAGAACACAAGCTGGACATTTTGTTTTTGACACGACGGCGAACACAAGCACAGACCAGAGAGACAGAGAATGAACACAACCACAGACCAGAGAGACAGAGAATGAACACAACCACAGACCAGAGAGACAGAGAATGAACACAACCACAGACCAGAGAGACAGAGAATGAACACAACCACAGACCAGAGACATGAGAATGAACACAACCACAGACCAGAGAGACAGAGAATGAACACAACCACAGACCAGAGAGACAGAGAATGAACACAACCACAGACCAGAGAGACAGAGAATGAACACAACCACAGACCAGAGACATGAGAATGAACACAACCACAGACCAGAGAGACAGAGAATGAACACAACCACAGACCAGAGACATGAGAATGAACACAACCACAGAACAGAGACATGAGAATGAACACAACCACAGACCAGAGACATGAGAATGAACAAAACCACAGACCAGAGAGACAGAGAATGAACACAACCACAGACCAGTAGACAGAGAATGAACACAACCACAGACCAGAGACAGAGAATGAACACAACCACAGACCAGAGAGACAGAGAATGAACACAACCACAGACCAGAGACAGAGAATGAACACAACCACAGACCAGTAGACAGAGAATGAACACAACCACAGACAAGAGAATGAACACAACGACAGACGAGAGAGACAGAGAATGAACACAACCACAGACCAGAGAGACAGAGAATGAACACAACCACAGACCAGAGAGACAGAGAATGAACACAACCACAGACCAGAGAGACAGAGAATGAACACAACCACAGACCAGAGAGACAGAGAATGAACACAACCACAGACCAGAGAGACAGAGAACGAACACAACCACAGACCAGAGAGACAGAGAATGAACACAACCACAGACCAGAGAGACAGAGAATGAACACAACCACAGACCAGAGAGACAGAGAACGAACACAACCACAGACCAGAGAGACAGAGAATGAACACAACCACAGACCAGTAGACAGAGAATGAACACAACCACAGACCAGAGACAGATAATGAACACAACCACAGACCAGAGAGACAGAGAATGAACACAGACAGACCAGAGAATGAACACAACCACAGACCAGTAGACAGAGAATTAACACAACCACAGACCAGAGAGACAGAGAATGAACACAACCACAGACCAGAGAGACAGAGAATGAACACAGACACAGACCAGAGCATGAACACAACCACAGACCAGAGACAGAATGAACACAACCACAGACCAGAGACAGAGAACGAGTACTTGCAGGTTTGCCACAGTTTCCCAGATCTCTGGCCACGAAGACATTGTAGCGAGCTATAGGCAACAGATGGAGTTATGCCAGAATAAAAGTAAACATCACACTGTGCAACGCAGCCAACATTCCCTTATACCTCTTCATTAAAAGTGAGAGCGAAAATGAGGTTCTGTAGGATAATGAAAAAGAGGGTGCTCTACTGCACAAAACAATTAATATTCATTATGCTTTGCGGGTCAATTGTTTACACTTGCAGGGTTAAATTAACACGGGAACAGTCAGGAGGTGTGCAGCTGTTTCTCCTGATTAGCTCCTACTGTACAGCTAGCCATGATGACATTTTAACACACACACACGCGAGTGCACCCATACATACATGTGCACACAAATACACATGCATGCACAAATAGTTTCTCATTTTAACACACACACACACACACACACACACACACACACACACACACACACACACACACACACACACACACACACACACACACACACACACACACACACACACACACACACACACACACACACACACACACACACACACACACACACACACAGTGTGGGCCACCTGAGCTTCTCTAAATCAGGCCACAGAGTGCAGTGAGTGTTTGTATCGGTGCACTGGAGCACAGGGAGAGCAAGGCCTCAGCGATGTATGGCAGCATCTGGACCGTGAGTATACTTCCCTGTCCCTGATGCCACAGCTGGGCCTCACAGGCCTACAGGGGACCTGTGACACAGTCTGTGACAGGAAACACAGACCGAAAAACGGCGACAAAACCCTTATGTTGTCAGGGTCACACTGGAACAACACACCCAGGGGGAGACACGCTGTTTTGACATTAACATGAGTGAGTGCATTCAATTCTTTTTTCACGTATACGGGAATGACAGTAGAAAGAAAGAAAGAAAGAAAGGAGTTTTTTTCTATGTCATAACTGACCAGATGTGTCTGTACGGGTTGGATCAATGCACAATAAGAAGACCAAAAAGGCCTAAAGGGGCAAGTGTTTGAGTGTTTTATCCATGTCTGTACCCTGTGTATGCGAGTTGATTGTGTGTTAGTGTGCGTGCGTGCGTGCGTGCCTATAAGCTATATGAAAGCATTTAAGAGAAGAACATTTCAACTATGGCTACAAGGGTGGATATTTGATCTACTTTGACAGATTTAGCTACCAACTCATGTAAACCATGCAAACTGCTAGCCTAGCCACTCTGCTCTACGAGACTCTGTCTGATCAGCACAGCTGGTTTTTAGATTTTGATTAGGGCGTGCTGTCATGCTCGTTTGAACACGGGTAAGACACACACACACACACACACACACACACACACACACACACACACACACACACACACACACACACACACACACACACACACACACACACACACACACACACACACACACACACACACACACACACACACACACACACACACACACACACACACACACACACACACACACACACACACACACACACACACACCAACAGCCGTCAGATTGTCGAAGCATCATCAGAATAATCTTGAATAATGCCCTGCACCTGAATAATAATGTCCTTTAAGCATATATAATGCAGTAGACAGCGGCTGCTATATATGCTCACACACCTTACATAACTTTATCTTTACAACGGTTCATTCATTCATACATTGGGAGGTGAGGCGGCGAACAGTCGACGCCACGCCGTCCTCACTACCCACATTCACACACCAATGGTGGCGAGCTCACACCGACCGACTCATTGGAGGCAGTGCAGGGTTCAGTGTCTTGCCCAAGGACACTTCCACATGTGGACAGGAGAGGAGGAGCCGGGATTCGAACCGCCGACCCAGGGATCATTGGACGACCTGCTCTACCTCCTGAGCCACAGTCGCCCTTGTAGGCTATATAGTCTATATAATCTCAGGTACTACTGTATGTGTAAATATATTTTGTGGAAAAGGTTAAGAGATTCAGTTGTACAGTTTGTAGCAAAGCTTGTAAAATAAACTGCTAAGAGAACTTTCGGTTGTACCGTTTGTGGCAAAAGCTTGTAAATATCTGAGACCCACACAGAAGAAAACCCTTTACCTGTACTTTTTGTAGTACAGGTCTGTTCTTCCCTTTCTTTGCTTTTCTTGGAACCTTTCTTGTGAACTACTGTACGCACAGAAACCAATTCATCCACTTGTTTTTAACCTGTAAAACTGTGATGTGACAAAGGCGTTGATTTGTGATTCTGTAGAGAGAACCTATAGCATTTCAACCAATCAAATAATATGCAATCATATACACTACTACACCCACAGACAGATTAAAACATTGGCCGATAGTGACAGTTATTCTTGGCAAAATTCAATAGTAGTTCACACACACACACACACACACACACACACACACACACACACACACACACACACACACACACACACACACACACACACACACACACACACACACACACACACACACACACACACACACACACACACACAGCAGGGACAAAGCTAACAACAAATAATGCTGCACTGATTGAAATACTGAGTTAGCGTGAATAATGGAGCACACTGACTGCACACGATAATCTCTGACTGGGGGATGCAATATGTACCCATGTCTGTGCTTCCATGTGTGTACATGTGTAGTGTACTGGATTGTATGTGCGTGTGTGTGTGTGTGTGTGTGTGTGTGTGTGTACTCACCCATAGGAGGTGCTGCTGTGAGTGTGTGTGTGTGTGTGTGTGTGTGTGTCTCTACTCACCCATAGGAGGTGCTGCTGGCTCTCTTGCTTGCTGTCCTGGACCGGCTGGGCTTCAACTCTCCACTCATGCTCAGGTCTGGAAGGAACAGCAGAATGTTGAGAACTAAAGGGTCCATTTGGTTACATGTGTACGCTGAGAGTTAAGTTAACACTGAGTTAAATTAACACAGAGAGTTAAATTAACACAGAGAGTTAAATTAACACCGAGCTAAATTAACACTGAGAGTTAAATTAACACAGAGTTAAATTAACACCGAGAGTTAAATTAACACCGAGTTAAATTAACACTGAGTTAAATTAACACCGAGAGTTAAATTAACACCGAGAGTTAAATTAACACTGAGTTAAATTAACACTGAGTTAAATTAACACCGAGAGTTAAATTAACACCGAGAGTTAAATTAACATAGTTAAATTAACACCGAGAGTTAAATTAACACAGAGTTAAATTAACACTGAGTTAAATTAACACCGAGAGTTAAATTAACACTGAGTTAAATTAACACAGAGTTAAATTAACACAGAGTTAACACTGAGAGTTAAATTAACACTGAGAGTTAAATTAACACAGTTAAATTAACACAGAGTTAAATTAACACTGAGAGTTAAATTAACAGAGTTAAATTAACACTGAGAGTTAAATTAACACTGAGAGTTAAATTAACACAGTTAAATTAACACAGAGTTAAATTAACACTGAGAGTTAAATTAACAGAGTTAAATTAACACTGAGAGTTAAATTAACACTGAGAGTTAAATTAACACAGTTAAATTAACACAGAGTTAAATTAACACAGACTAATTTTTACTGTGCACTGTTCATTTCGGAACAACACAGCACCCATAACATATCACACTATACATTTAAGGTGTTTCTGCCTGTTAAGGTGACCTCTGCCTAATCAAACCCTCTGAGCACCAGCTGCGCGGCTGCGCCCCGCTTGATTTACTGCTGTTTCCAACATGACAGCCATGTAAACACACACACAAGACTAGTGACACACAATGTCATTTACAGCTAAACATTGCTCTCAAAAATGTTTTTGAAAACATTTGAGCGAGAAATAGACGAAGCAGTACCCGAAAATGGATTCGATTTGATCAACTCACTTCCTTGTTTTCCGACAGTGCTGCAGCCCTGCAGCTGGCCAGACGCAGCCAGCGCGAACTTATGGAATACTTGTTTTGTTGCGTTTTGGGTCAATGTATTCATTTATGTTAGGTAGCCATGTAATAAGCCTAGTAATAGCCAGATATTATCCCTTACATAATAAATGGGAGAGCCAACACTTTGTCTTTAGTCAGTTTGTGCTTAAATTGGAGAGAGAGACGCCAAAAATCTTCTGACATTCGGTTCCATGCATCCCACTAAGACTAATACAACTTCTCTTTTTCTACATTTCAACTGACAACATAGCCACCCTGGCTTACACACACACTCACGCATGCATGCATGGAGTCCAGACGCACGCGCGCACACACACACACAGGTATCATCTTGATGACATGCCAAACTCTCACTGCTGTGTATTACTGTATTCACGAGAAGAGAAGAGAAGAGAAGAGAAGAGAAGAGAAGGGTGGACATTCTGACATGGACAGATGGGAGGTGAATGGAGTGTGACCAAGCCAGCTGTACACACACTTGTGAGTGTTGAATAGCTGGCAGCTACAATTGATTAAATATGGGTATGAATGTGTGCAAGCAACAGTGTGCAAAATATTCTTTCTTACGACAGCCATCAATGTGAGCATCTGGTGTGTGCGTGTGCGTGCGTGTGTATGCATGCATAGCATGCATACCTTTCTCTCCCATGGCACAAACCAATGCAGTGGGGTGACAAAGTTTGTGTGTCCATTAGAAGGGATTATTGGGCCCTAGTTTTCAACTAACCACCACCTGGAAGACCCATCTATCTATCCATCTATCCATCCATCCATCCATCCATCCATCCATCCATTTGCCTTAGAGGCCATGCCCTGTTTAACCGTAATTGTCGCTATGTTCTCGCACACCACATGTCCAACTACAGAATTTTGACCCAAAAATGTGCCTGTTGTCCTTCTGACCGTCTACTTTTAATTGCTCTCTATACATTTGAATTCGCGCTTTGGGCCATATTTTGGCTCAGTAGCGAACCACTCTGACATCATGCATATTCTCGCCCCGGAATGGCGTCACGCTTTTTTTTTTTTTTTTACTTTACCCACAATTTTGTAACCCATTTTTCACCTGTGTCAATTATCTAATGTGATCCTGGGCTCTACACACCCTCCGCCAACCTAGTCCCCATATATGGGGGACATGGGGAGAGCAACGGACTTGAACTCATGCTTCCTTCATGCCTGAGTGTCCAAGTTGCTCCTTTATACCCGACCCGAGGGGGGAGTTTCCCTGGTTGGACGTAGCGCGTGGAAGGAACACGTTATTCAAACCAGTTCCTTTCCCCTCCATCAGGCGCCCCGGCTGGCCAGGGGGAGTCAGTTTAGAGACCAGGATTCACGCATGTGAAGGCGTCACGCATATTGTCGCCCGGACGCCGTTAGCGAGAGCACGCGAGCGCAAAGCTCTACATGCCGGGAAACATGGTGTTTCCCGGCATGTAGACGATCGACAATAAATAGGAGAAAAATGCATGAATATGTAACTGAAATCAATGTGAAATTAATCTGACAGATCGCTAATTATAAATATTGTTTCTGGAGTCCTTATTGCTACAACATTGTGATTCATAATGGAGCCTACTGTATTTTTCTATTTTACCCCCAGCCGTAATTGCCCTACAGTAAGACACCTGAGGGCGAGAAGGGCGAGGTCGCATGCACGCATCCGCCTGGGTGAGCGTTAGTGCTTTGTTATGGGGGGTAAGATCTTAATTTTTGGGCCTGTTGAGAACTCTAGTTTTTGCCGGCTGCCGGGCACGGCTGCACTAATAGCCTAACTTTGGGGCAGGCCCGTCTAGAGTTTGAATGGCCAATATAGAGGGTATGCGCATGCTTAAAGTGAATGGCACATCGAGTGGCAAATCGAGTGGCAAAGCAACATGCAAAGTGAGTTTAACATTGTTTAACGTTGTTTAATGCAATCAGATTCAGAATTCTGTTTGGATGCATGGGTTATCATGGCCAGAAAGTCGTTTTTTTCCACTCAGTAGGCATTCCTGCATAACTTCCGGGTTTTATGATGATGTCACGTGCATACCCTCTATTGATGACCAGGGATCTCCATATATGGGCTTAAATGCTTAATATTGATGACATCAGGGATCTCCATCCCTGATGATGTCACGTGATGTCACGTGCTCCATCCCTGATGATGTCACGTGATGTCACGTGCCCAACACACAAACTGGCGGGAAATGCACGATTCCATAATAGTTAACTGCGACCAAAGGTCGCAACTATATAGTACACATTTTAGATAAAAAAAAGATGAACCTTCAGGTGCGAAATTGAGCACAGCAAGAGCAGTGAGAATGAAACAGTGGAGGTAGGCAGGAGTAAAGCCTCAGAACCAAACCAAATATGTATTAACATCTTAATCAGCATATCATATTGTTAAACTTAGATTGAGTGGCGGATCATGTGACACGGACTCCTCCTCCTACTGTCTCCTCAGCTACAATAATGAGAAAACAAAGTGATGAATCTTCCAGAGTGATGCAGATACTGTACCATGTATAATAATAATAATACCAATAACAATACAATAATAACTAGAAAAAGTGCCCTTCTGGGCACAGGTCTCCACCAGGAGGATAGGAGTGTGTGTGATGTTTGGCAAAATGTTTAGGAGTGATATAAACATGTTTGTTTGTTTTTTGCAACAATTTTCTTCATTGTGTTGAGGAAATGCAGAGTCAGATCACTCATAGCATCTCTGAGGATAGAATTCTGGATGAGCAGGACATGTGCAGCATTTTGTACAAAACGGGCCACTCCTGAAGACTTTGGAAGGCAATCTTAGCCAATCAGTGTAGAATCTGAGAAATCAAACAGACTCGTCTTAATCACATGACTACAGAGATCATGTATACCGATTTGCATGAGATTTGGATGAAATCTGTGCGACTAATATAAACAATGTGTTTTGCAGAAATCGGCCTCATGGTGGCGCTATAACAGATGTGGAGGGATGCAGGGAAAATGTCTTTCCATGCCTCTAGGGAGTGCGCATACAAAGTTGTACACAGAACGATGCAGTTATAGGTAAAAACAGGAATTGCCCTGTTATAGCGCCACCATGAGGCTGGTTTGGAAAATAAATTGTGTCATGTCGTCCTCAGCCTAGTGGAAATGTGTATAATGTATAATGTAATATAATAATTTCACGGAAATTGCACACTGTGTTTGTGATTTGTGGCATTTTGTTCGAAACGGACCAATCATGTGAGCTTTGGAAGCGAATCTTAGCCAATCAGGAAGGAAGATGGGAAATGGTGCAGATCCGTGTTGATCACATGACTATGGAGATAGTGTATACCGAATTGTGTGATGTATGGATAAAATGTGTACGAGTAATCTACAAAAATGTGTTTTGCCTAAATCGGCCTCATGGTGGCGCTATAACAGGCCGTTGAGGAATATTTGGGGCAGAGGTTCGTCGTTGGCATCCAGGGAGTGTGTGTGCAAAGTTTGGCATGGATCGGGCCAACGGTGCCGGAGATTAGCTGGTAACAGACGGACGGAAGGAAGGACGGACGGACGGACGGACGGACACACACACACACACACACACACACACACACGGACGGAGTGCAAAACATACTCTCTCCCCATGCCTTCGGCCTGGTGGAGACAATAATGTAATACTATGTATTCTGGACACTTTGTCTCCATGGGATGACAGAAGGTGTACACTACAGTGTTGTTTTTGGCAGCACATTTTGATCATCATCGTCATAGTCTCTTGAATAGTTTATTTATTCACATTTTAGAGGCCGGGTACACGAGGACGTCGCGGGCTGTTCCCCGCCTAAGTTTGCGGACGATATAAAACTTTACTGCGTCTACATTGCGGTTATGTTAATTATGTACGACGTCCACTCGAGACCGGTAAACTGCTCCGTTTTCAAGATAAAGATGCAGTACACATGGCTGGCCTGTAGATGGCCATCAAAAAAAAGAAAAATCTTCTAAAAGTAGGCTATATGAAAGCGTTGGTATTTCACACAGGTGTTGCCAAATAACTAATTATCTTGATCAGATGCGCATATGCGTCATATCAATTTAATGAGCAGAGCAGTGCTGCTTCTCTCTCTGAGTCTGCACACACTGACTGACCAGCTAAAGTGTATGCCTACTAAACCATAATATATGACAAACCTTGGATTAATTCTTCTGAAAACAGCAGCAAGCACAAAGTAAGTGAGAGAGAGAGAGAGTGTGAGAGAGAGAGAGAGCGTGCGCGCCCCTTCTATTTTTTAACACGCAGCATCTCTCTCTCTCTCTCTCTCTGTGACTGCGTCTGACACAGACGCGGTCAATAATATATAGCATAAATAATAGGCCAAATATAACACTTTCCCTCTATCTGTGATCAGCTCCTCACACACAACTCCTCTCTCGTGCATGCCTGCTCAATATCAGCAACTGTTTGCGTGCGTGCGGGCTGCAGATCGGCTATTTTTGGAGAAGAGATTTATAGACATTATGTGCAAATATAAAATAGCTGTGATACTTATATGTAAGTGGTTATGGTGAAATAAACCATTAACACTGGTTAGTTTGGAGGGGGCGAGGGGACTATGACATCACCGTTTCAGCAAGTTAGGCGGCATTCGCTGTACACACGGAGACGTGAAAGTCGCGTCTCCAAACTTTCCCACTCTGGAAGGTAGTTTCAAAATTAGCCGTTAAAGTCCCCCAAAACGCCGTCTCCGTGTGACAAAAAGGGCAGATCGGCTAATTACTTGCCCGAGAAACACCGAAATCGTCCTCGTCTGGATTACCCCTTAGTCACCGGGAATGTTTTAGTGTTAGTCTAGTTTCAGTCGACTAAATATCATAAGATTTTAGTCGACTAAATCTACAGTTGATTTAGTCGACTAAAATGTATTTTGGCGGGCCTTGATGCCGTCGTGATGCCTGACTGATTTTACACTTGCTGAAAATGGCAGATCTACAAGCTCACAACGCGTCAGTCTGTGACGTGTTGTGAGCTTGTAGATCTGCTATTTTCAGCATGCAACCAAGTGCTAACTAAATTATACTGGATTTCTTGTCCCTTCCTAACATTTTACTCTAGTTTTTATTTGTTGACGAAATTGACAATATATTTTGTCTTAGTTTTAGTCATCGTAGCTTCGTTTTCATTTCGTTTCAATTTAGTTTTTGTCAGTGGAAAAAGGTAGTCGACGAACATTTTTCGTCTTAGTTTCAGTCGACGAATTCAACACTGACACTACAGTGTCTTGCTAGCATAGGGCAGACAAGCTTGCAAGGCAGCGGGAATACTGTATTTCATGTTGTATTTGCTGAGCTAATTGACTGCACGATAAAAGCCATTAAAATGTAAGCGAGATAGAGAGAAAGACAGACAGGAGAGAGAGGGAAGCATACTGCTGTGCACGGTGCGCCGTTGTCTTGCATGACAGGAGAAAAGCCTCAGGTAATCTAGCTGCTGTTAAATAAAGTCCTGCACGCACGTGCCGCGCATGTGCACACGCACAATACATAGCCATTCATGTCAATTCTATAATTGTAAGTCAAACCCAAACATAAAATATGCTTTTTTTTTTGCTTCATCCCACAATTATTATTGCGACAGTGTGACCAAACACTGTCGCTGTCAATGTGTTGTGCTTTATGCTCTCTCACCGTAGCTCTGCTCAGGGATTAGTCTCCAAATGCTATATAGAATCTGGAAAATGCGGAAGTGCAAACGCGCTCAATGTTAAAGCCCAGCTGCACGGGGTTTCCCAATCATACTTCCACGGGTGCGCCTGCAGTCCCTCCTCTTACCACTAGGGCCCAGTGCTTCAACGTTGGATAGCCTCACTGGCCCCTTGGGGTACCTATCTGGAGGGAGCATGGGCAGGGTCCACAATCAGGTCCACGAGGCCACAAGGCCACGAGGGTGCCTAAATGGCTTCCAGGACTTTAAATAGGTTGTCAGGAAGCACACCTGAAACCACTGATTTGGGCCAAACCAAACCCCCAGTGAGGCTCTCCAACGTTGCGGCGCTTGGCCCTAGTGGTAAGAGCGGGGACTGCAGGCGGACGCGTGGAGTTATGACGAGGAAACCCTGTGCAGCTGGGCTTTAACATTGAGCGCCTGTTTGCACTTACGCATTTTGGGCACCAAAAGTAGAGCGTTCTCCCGGGTGCTTCAAAACGCCACTGAGCAACTTCCACTGAAATGAATAGCGGGGGGCGGGGCTGTCGCCCCGGTTCAGTCTCTATCCTTTTAATACTCTATGGGCCAAACCAACTCCTTGTCTGTCTGTAGAGCAGATGGGGCGGGGCAAGATACAGTAGCGCTTCTCTTTCCATCTTTTTTTATATAAATTTTTATCTCACGATTTTGCAACCCATTTTTCCACCCAGTGTCAATTATCTAATGTAATCCTGGGCGCTACATTTCCTCTGCCAACCTGGGAGGGCAGCGGACTGACCCCATGCTTCCTTCTATGCATGAGGAGTCCAAGCTGCTTCTTTTCACCTGACAGGGGGGAGTTTTCCCGGCCGGACGTAGCGCGCGGAAGGAACACGTTATTCCGACCAGTTCCTTTCCCCTCCATCAGGCGCCCCGGCTGGCCAGGGGGAGGCAGTTTAGAGACCAGGATTACTGCATGTTTTTCGTGAGGGTACCTATACCCTAGGGGACACGGGGAGAACATGTGAGGGTACCTACCCTATAGGGGACACGGGGAGAACATGTGAGGGTACCTACCCTAGGGGACACGGGGAGAACATGTGAGGGTATCTACCCTAGGGGACACGGGGAGAACATGTGAGGGTATCTACCCTAGGGGATACGGGGAGAACATGTGAGGGTAGGGGACACGGGGAGAACATGTGAGGGTACCTACCCTATAGGGGACACAGGGAGAACATGTGAGGGTACCTACCCTAGGGGACACGGGGAGAACATGTGAGGGTACCTACCCTAGGGGGCACGGGGAGAACATGTGAGGGTACCTACCCTAGCGGACACAGGGATAACATGTGAGGGTACCTACCCTAGGGGATACGGGGAGAACATGTGAGGGTAGGGGACACGGGGAGAACATGTGAGGGTACCTACCCTATAGGGGACACAGGGAGAACATGTGAGGGTACCTACCCTAGGGGACACGGGGAGAACATGTGAGGGTACCTACCCTAGGGGGCACGGGGAGAACATGTGAGGGTACCTACCCTAGCGGACACAGGGATAACATGTGAGGGTACCTACCCTAGGGGACACAGGGAGAACATGTGAGGGTATCTAACCTATAGGGGACACGGGGAGAACATGCAAACTCCACACAGAAAGGCCCTTTCGCCAACCCCGCCTTGGGTATGGGCACTGATGACGCGGAGGAGAGAACACGCCCCCACTGCCCACAGCGTCCCTTGCAGTCTTCTCTTTGCATCTTGTTTGGATCCATCAGATACCAGCGATGACTAGTGAGTGGGTGGGATTATGGGACGGGTCATCTAACCATGCATTAATCGCGTTAACTTTCTTATCTAATTAATTTCATAATTTAATTAACTCAGTTATTTTGACAGCTCTACATATGCACAATATGGCTGGAGCTGTGAATAGACATGTATTGACGCTGGTATAATCCTTGATACAAACATTGATGGAAAAAAATTATTTTTTTTCGCAGGTGACACTGTGCGAAATTATACACATGTATGCATGTGTAGGATTTAAAAAAAAATATATTTTTTAATCGATAGGCCAAACACAACATGTGGCATTTATTGAGCATATGCATACTGTACTGAAATCTTTAATCCATTTTGGGCGGGAACCCCTTTTGGTGTTTTAAACATTAGGTTATAATTTAGCTATTGAAAAATAGCAGATCTACAAGCTCATAGCGCGCCACCGAGTGGCGCGCTATGAGCTTGTAGGTCTGCTATTTTTGAAAAATCGTGAAAATGTTTATTTCAGAAAACTGGAGGATTTAGAAGATTTTCTTTTAAATTTTGAGGTCAGGCCTAAATGGGTTAATAAACTAGACATGGGCTTCATACAGTAGAAAGTCTTTATAATGCACTATAGACATGGACTTCATACTGTATATACAGTAAAAGTGTTGCCAAAGTGACAGCTGAAATAAAATCCCTGGGAGAGCTGGCTAGGGAAACAGAGTGAGTGTGCCAGCCAGGGCTGTCAGCTGATGCTGTAGTTAGCAATGCAGTCGGCCGGCATCAGTCCTGCCGTCTCTCCCAGCTCTGTCCTGCTGTCCAGAGCAGGAAACTGAACAGGAGGAGAGTGGTTTGTGCTCAATGTATGTGAAAGATATTACTCCAACATTACCATGTCTTTAAAGCATTATTGATTATCATACAGTAGTATTTTTTTTCTCTCTTTTTTTGCTGCGACCACACAGTTAATATTCTACTTTATATTCTGTCTGTCTGTCAGTATACGTCCGTAGGTCAGTCCAAAATCATGTCAGCGCAAACCGAGAGCTTGCACGCTCACCACTTATCACCAACTACGTACTTTTTGTTTTCTGGACACGTATAGGCAAACCGACACACGATGATCAACTTATAGGTTGTAACGGGTGTCACAAAGACAAATGTGCAGCAAAGTTAATTCCACCATCAAGTGTGGCGTACGTATACACAGCCGACAGCTTCGTGCATTAGTCCTGAACGCTCAATAAATCAGTCCCCACGAGAGGCTATTAGTCCAAGGTTGTTGTTGTTGTAGCGGTATATAGCCCACCTGCATGGCATGCCTCTCGCTGACAGACACAGCGCTGTGTCACGCTGCTGTCATAATGAAAGCTTCCCATCTGCTCCTATAGGTCAGAGCAGCTTGCCGCTGGGATATACCAAAGTGCAGGGAAAGCTTTACTTTTGTTTTGCCACATTAAAGGGACACTTCACCCTTTTTGCAAAAAAATACATGTTAATGACGTTTAGGAGCTTTAGAACACTTTCCTGGGGGTCTTTGTGTGTGTAATATGTGGTTTTAGATATTTTAGATTGTAGCAGTGAGCCCAGTGTCTCTGATGTCATCGACACTGGGCTCACTTCCTTCCTGGACTACATGTTGTCTCAGTAAGACAACATGTTTTCTGTTAGTAATCTAATCCCCCCTGGCTCTGATGTTGTATTGTTAATAACTTTGTTGTTTGTGTTTGTTTGTCTTGTTTTGTAATGTATATTGTCATGACTGTTATAAAGATTTGTTAAAAAACAAAAAGCCTTCAGCACTGCACTTCCGCCTTCATTGGGATACACGTCGCTCCAATGAACTGCAGCGGCAAATGAGGCATCTATTTCTTATAATATCTAATCTATGCCTCCCCCTATCCACAAGGAGGAGCAGTGCACCAAAGCATTATGGGAATTGTAGTCCAGGAAGGAAGTGAGCCCAGTGTCGATGACATCAGAGACACTTGGCTCACTGCTACAATCTAAAATATCTGAAACCACATATTACACACATAAAGACCCCCAGGAAAGTGTTCTAAAGCTTCTAAACGTCATTAACATATATTTTTTTGCAAAAAGGGTGAAGTGTCCCTTTAAATGTGATGTGATGGACAGTAACTAAGTACACTTTAGTTGAGTTTTACTTGAGTATGTTTACTTTTTGCTAGCACAATACTTTCACTCTGCTACATTTGAAACAGAATTATTGTATTACTTTTGACTCCACTGCATTTCTAGGAAGCTATACTCTTGCGACCCAAATGTACAAAAACCTATTATTACCACTTATTACCGCCCTATTTAAAAAAAGGGAAAAAAAAGCTTTTGGATATTTTTTGCAGTTTATTTTTCCTGACCAATACACTGACACCACGGCGAGTAATCAACGCCTCAAACTGTGACTCCGACCACCCCCTGGGGAAGTTGTGATTTGCGCTCGTTCACTGCAATGCAATTTGCTGCATTTTCAAAACAATATTAAGCAGAGTAGCGATTATCAAACGTATTTGCAATGCCATACGTTGAAAGATCTGTTGCCCGTGGACAAGGCACGCTACCTCCGCAAGTTAGATAGCATCGGCATAGATGTTTGTCCGTATGTGATTAAGGATTGGACCAAGTTGCATTGGCAGCCATAGAAAATTCTTACCCCAGGCTAAAACCGGATGTGGCGTTTTGGGGCTTTCCTGTCTAGCTTGGTGTCAGTGTATGAAAATGACACATTCCTAATTTGTACTTTATAAAGTTTATTTTATAATTTCGGTATATGCAGCCCTCTACAGTAGCCTTTATCACACACCATTAATTGTGACTGAAATAAATTTAATAGACATTTTAATATGATTGTAAAGTGAAGGACATCGCCTCGATAGAACCCATCACACACTATGATCTTATTCTGTTTATTTAACCCGTTTCGGCCTACCAGATATTAATGTCATGATAGTTTTCAGAAAAACCTATGTTTCTATATCAGTTATTATTTTGAAATTATATCAACTATTTCATGTCAAGGACCCCCAGAATTATATGTAATTGGCCGCCAACCCCCATCTCAAAATATGTTGTTCCAGGGACCCCCCCAGAAGCAAAGATTTGAGTTAAAAACGTTTAGTTCTGAAAGAATATATTCAAACATTTGGTGATTTGGGCCACATTTTCACGATTTCTGAAAAATAGCAGATCTACAAGATCACAGCGCGGAACCGAGTGCCGCGCTACGAGCTTGTAGATCTGCAATTTTTCAACAGCTAAAGTACAACATAATGCTTAAAACACCAAAAGGGGTTCCCGTCCAGAATGGGTCTGAGTCTGAGAGGGTACAAATGGAACCTAAAATTGTCCATTCGGTTCCATTATTTTTCCATACTCAGTTAAATTAGCCCTCAGGCTTTTTCAGCTGTCCACTCGAGGGAGAGAACGTGAGCACAACTTGCCTGATGCTATAATGAGACTGTTGATCTGTACCTTAATTATTCTATTCTGAGAGGTATATAACGTCTACTGTAGTTATTAGTTAGCCTTTGGGGGCAGCAGTGGCCTTAGCCTAACCTGACTCAGGTTAGCCTTAGCCCCTCTCTGGCTTATTGACATCCCATTGTACCGCCTCCAGCACCGAGGCTGGCTAGCTGCGCGTCTGGAGGCGGTACAATGGGATGTCAATAAGGAAGTCAAGGAAGGAAGGAAGAGAGCATTTCAGACCAGCCAAAACGGTCAAACAAAGATTAAAAATACTTTTGGCGCTTCTGCGCCAAAGGAAAATTCACTGAGGTTTCCGTTGTCTCCTATAGCAGACGTATGCTTCTTTTGAAACAAATCACCACCACTCAAATAGCGCAGCACGGCCGTTTCCGAAGGTATGTACGTCTGTATACCATTTAGCGCGGGATAGATGCAAAGGGACCCTCCGTAAAGACGTAAACATCCAAATGTCACAAACTTTACGGAGGTCCCGAGAGGGGCTACGGTGGCCTAAGGGTTAGAGGAGCGCCCGAAAGGTTGCCGGTTCGATTCCCCGGACGGGCAGGAAATATCTGGGTGGGGAAGTGATTGTCATCACTCACCCAACACCGCTGAAGTGCCCTTGAGCAAGGCACTGAACAGTGAACCCCCAACTGCTCCCCCTGGAGCTGCTTAGTGGCCAACAGTATAAGACTGTGGTTGTACTGGTCAGCTCCCATGTTTTAATGTGTGTGTCTGTGTGTGTGTGTGTGTGTGTGTGTGTGTGTGTGTTTCTATGTGCAGGGCGTTGCTGAAAATGAGCACTTGTGCTCAGCTACTACCCTGGGTAAATAAAGGATAAAAAAACAACAACATTGTGTTACCCCACAAGGTTTAAGGTTACATTTTGTACACTTTGAGTTTCAAAAGCTAAAAATTAACAATGCAGACTTTACTGTGCAGTTGTAGTTGTAAGCATTGAATGTAAAAAAAAAAAAAAATAGTCACAAAGCTGTCATGAAGCCACATCGTAAAGCATCCTCGACCTCATCACACAACAAAGCACACTCTTTGTGTTAATTTCCCCTACAATTCCACCCCATTGTCTGACCGACCATTTATACACACAGTACTTGTGTGTATAAATGTACACAGCACTTCACAGTACACACTGTGAAGTGCACCCAAGGGGAGGACAGAGTAAGCAGTAACTCATTTGAGAAAACAAGATGCGAAGTGAAGGGGTATCAAACAGCTAGAAAAAAGAAAAGCCTCATGATAAAACCCCCAACAATGGGAGACTATAAGATCATCTATTTTGGATCCACTACAAGGATAACGCCTTTCAAACACACACACACACACACACACACACACACGCGCGCAAACACACACACACGCACACACACACACAGACACACACACGCACACGCAAACTACTAAACGCCGTCAATACTCACGTCTTGGGCTGCGGTGTTCACTCTTAAAGAGGGTCATATCATTCAGGGACACCAAACCAAACCGGCGGGGAGGCTGAGGCTAGAGGTAGTCTGAAGGATTCCTTGCTACTCTCTTTACTCTCTGTCTTCCTTTCCTTCCTCTGCGCTCACTGTTGTTACTGCTCCGTCTGTACGTGTGTACGTGTGTCTGTGTGTGTGTGTGTGTGTGTGTGTGTGTGTGTCTGTGTCTTTGTGTGTGCACTGCAGGCCGATGTTAGTCTAACAGCCTTCTTCTTACTACTGAATAGGTGACAGCCCAGCCAGAGCAGCACCAATGGGACGTACCAAGTGCTTCTCTTTGGCAGGGGGGGTTGGTGCCTTGGTGGTAGACAGGGGAAGCACTGGACTGCTCCATTAGAGCTGGCAGGGGGATTGCATGAGTCTGCAGCTGGCTTCCCCTCGGCAACAGGAACTTGGCTGCAGCTCAGGGCTTGAAATCTCTGCCCAGGCAATGGAGAGAAGCTGTGTGTGTATGAAATCTCTGCCCAGGCAATGGAGAGAAGCTGTGTGTGTGTGTATGTGTGTGTGTGTGTATGTGCGTGTGTGCGTGCGTGCGTATCCGCACGTGTGTGCGTGCGTGCACATGTCATGTGTGTAAGTTAAAGCACATGTAAGGGGGGTTGAGGGCCTAGAAGGCAGAGAGAGCGGTGCCAGGGCAGTGAGCCGAATCTGTGCCGCTAAGCCTGAGTGGAGCCGAAACCTGAGGACACAGCAGAGCAGCAGCCCCAGTGAGACCGGGGTTTAGACTGGAAAAGCACCGTCACACACACTGGCACTGTCTGGCACTGAAAAACACAAACAGTGACACACACATGCATCTCACTTAACGCCAGGGTGTACGTGTGATCATAGCTAATGATTGGGGGACTGAAACATGCATGGCAGGGCATTGTAATCACTCCTGAGTCCTGCCTGTCTGTTTGTCTGTTTGTCTGTACGTTTGTTTGTTTGTTTGTTTGTTTGTTTGTTTGTTTGTTTGTTTGTTTGTTTGTTTGTTAGCAAGATAACTTGAGATTGAGAATGGATGGTCACATTTTAATGAAACTTAATCCATTTAGGCCTGACCTTGAAATTTAAAAAAAACCTTCTAAATCCTCCAGTTTTCTGAAATAAATATTTTCACCAGACCTACAAGCTCGTAGCAGATCTGCTATTTTTCAATAGCTAAATTATAACATAATGTTTAAAACACCAAAAGGGGTTAATTTGGAGGAATGATCAATAGGCTGCCCTGAAGAGATGATAGGGTTTTGGGTTGAAAAGGTCAGTGGTCAAGGTCACATTCAAGGTGAAGGATGAATAGAAGACGGATATAGCCACATTTTCATGAAACTTGGGGAAGAATGATTAGTATAGGCTGCCCTGAAGGTCAAAAGGTCAAGGTCACGAATCAGACATGCAGAACAAGGAAGCACAGATTAATACACATGCTGCAGCCTATAGGAGCCAATGTGTGCAATGGCCCCGGATTGGCCTGAATATTTGTAATTATTAAAATTTACTTAAAGGACAACTTTAGTTTTTTTCAACCAAGGTCCATGTTTTAGGTTGTTATTAGAGAAAGTAAAAGATGAGTGTTCATTTTTCTTCATTTGCTGCTTTCGTTTTAGGGATTTTAGCGGTTTTTGACAGGGGTGCGGGGGCATTCGAGCATGGGGCTATGTATTTCTTTACAAGATTTTATAGCAATTTATTTTTGTATTATTTACTATAGTCCTACTAGACCCCAATAAATTACATCTGGCCACAAAAGATCACGAGATCTACTGAATGTGTCAAACTGACATATTTCTCTAATAACAACCTAAAACATGAACCTTGGTTGAAAAAAACTAAAGTTGTCCTTTAAGAAAAAAGCATAACAAATATTGAACAAATTTGGCCACCGATTGAGTGGATGACTATGTGGCCGTGGGCAATGGCGGTACATTTTGTTTTAAAATAATAGTCCATATGTCAATGCCTCACCTGCAGCCACCCAGATTGTTGGGGGCATGTATGTCCTCAACAGTAGAGAAGAACAGGTAGAGAATACTGTCAGAACCAAGGAGCCGATCTGATGGTCATCAACAGTAGAGAAGAACAGGCAGAGCCGAAAGAAACTTCGACAAGACATGAGCGACGCACAGCAAAGGGAGGCGATACTTCGACTCCAACTAGAAGACCAGAAAAAGCTAATCGACCAGGCAGAGTCACGAGTGACACTCTTGGAACAAGAACTTCAAACTGCGGCGTTACTACTACACGCCAACACAACCAACCACCCGGACCAAGCCAACTACGCCGAAACAACCATTCCTGTCAACGATGAAGATGATAGCTACTACGACGACCAAGGAAGGGACACACAACTCCACGTGTCCCTACCAAACAACAACTATTATGCCGACCGCAACCACAACAGAGACCAGCCAGAACCAGACTTTCAAATGACCAAACACAGAGGAAAAGAAATGACCAATCAACTGAGCGGCTTCCAGCTAGACCACATCAGCAAGCCTACCCCAAGACCAAGACAACACCCACCGCCGTGGGAAGCCTGGCGTAACCAGCCTGGCAACCCAGGACCATACCACAGCCGACCAGTGAGAGGACAAGTACAAACCCGAGCCAGGGTTGATGCTGTACTCCAGGAAAGGAAGGACAGAAGAAGACGGCAACTAAACCACGCACGCCACATGGGAGAGGATGAAGCCAGCGCAGCCAACACCATTCCTGTCAACGACTTGTGCTATTACTGCGGCCAGACAGGTCATATGAAACGTTGGTGTCCACTGAACCATGCTGCTGTATTACGGCGCACAGCAACGACGGGCCAGCAAATCAATTTTGGCTAAAAAAAACAAACTACGAAAGGGTAAATACAATTGAAAATAACTAGATCTTTAGTTTGTAATTGGTAAATACAATTGAAAATAACTAGATCTTTAGTTTGTAATTTACCCTATGTGATTCAATCTATTTAGTCTTACATGTGCAAGTAGTGAACTACAAAAGTTTTGATAAACTACTAAAAATCTAATCTAAATTTTAATCTAACTAGACTCCAATCTAAAATTTGTAAAAGTGTAGGCAAAAACAACAATGTTAGAAAATCCTAAAATAGGATGATAAGATATTGGAATTCATTTCCACGCACATATACTGTACTAAAGGGACTCCTCATTTAACACCCCGTCCCTAGAATGGCAAGAGGGGGAGGGGTCATTGGTACAGCCTATGTGTGGGTTAGTTAAAAGGAATACATTTATAGTTTTGCAAATAAATTAATATGGATCTAAGTAATTATTCAAAAGTGAGTGTTTCAAGGTGTTAAATCAATAGTGTGAAATCACTCATTTATGATGGTTTAACAAGGTTAAACGTCTAATATTATTTTATCTCTTGTCAATTATTCTGGTATTTACTAGGTAGCACTAGGCCTTTAGTATAGAAAACAGAGGGAAAGGATTTATTTTCGGGGTGAGATCTGCAAAAAATCGAATCTAGTGAGCTTACGAAAGTTAAATAGTTCCTTTCTCTTCAAGGTTGAACGTCCTTTATCAGTATAGTAATACATGATATAAAGCAGTTTCGGGTTGAACGTCCCTTATCAGAAAGTCACTGGTATAAATATGAAATATTCTTTAGTTGAACGCTAACTTAAGTAATATAATACAGAAAATGTTGAACGAATGGAGATAATATTTAGACAGAGAAAACCTCACCTTGTTCACATTAGCAGTTTAATTTGAATTAATTCGATATTGGAAAAAACAAATGTCTGATTTACAGCTTCCTTTCTCTCTCTTTCTCTGTCCAGCTGGCAGAATGGGGGGGGGGAGGAAAGGTATTTGTGTGTTTGTGGGTAACTGAGTTAAAAGTAGCAGAGAGCCTAAACTACAGGATTTGGTCACGGTCAGTCTATTTATTTATTTATTTTCGGGTGTGAAAACAGCCTGAGAGGTGAACTAAACGTGGCCATATTCAATTATTTTATTGTTGAAGTGTTTACATTCTATCCTAATAGAATCCATTTTAATTCTTTCCATTTGAATGTAGATCCTACCCTAATTGTAAGTTTAATCATTTCAGTTAATTTTGTCTTTAACTAAACTATTATAGGTACGTGTAGTGTGGAATTACACTTTACCAACAAATAGTATTGGAAACGGAGCAAAGAATAACTACCTTTTCGAAAATTAGCAGATCTACAAGATCTTCTAGATGTGCCTATCTTCCTAAATTTAACTAGATGTGTTCACTATCTCCTAATTTAACTATAGATGTGTTTTTTTATTGATTCTAGATGTGTCCAGTAATTTTTAAATTTCTTAATAGCGAAACCTTCTTTATCTGACCACTGTCATCAAACATGAATCTAGCCATACAGTTTTAATCATCAATATTTGTCATTCTAAAAATCTCCTGGGCCATGTAAATTAATAAGGTATCAATTTTCATATATAAAGCGGTGGATTGTAATGGCAGTTTTAGAATGCCAATTCTACTATTCAATAAGAACTATAATTGTATTCCATTCGGTCAAATAGGATGAGACAATCATTCACTACGCAGTCAAACCAACCAACAGCTGTCAATCTGACAGCTGTCACTATTACCTCTACCTACTTGGGTGTGTTCTCAAATTAGTTTGTTTCCTGCTTACCTCCAACTATCTCCCATTTAGAGCAGTCTTCCTGTCAATCTAACAGCTGACTTGACTCCTCCATACTGTCAGCAAAGGTATACTTATTTGTGTGTCACCCTTATCTTTAGCGCAGATCCTTATATGAACATTTTGTATAGCATCTCTGTTATCCCATTTAGAGTAGTTTCCTGTCTGTCAGCAAACACCATGAACAACACCATGAACGGAGATGTTGTAACACCACCTGTTATTATCTGTCCATGTCCTGTTGTATTTGAATAAAACACCTGTCACTGACTGTCAATTTGGGGGTGTGTGGTTGGGAAATAAAGGGGAGGGAAAGGGACAACTTGGGAAGGAACGGGGTGATGCTTCACTCTTGACTGTACGACGATGAGCAACCATGCTACGATTCTGCTGTACTGAGATGATAGGAACGAATAAAGAACGATGCTGACCATATGCCGGACTCCTTGTGTCGTGCCTTCGCCTCTGCTGGTTGCCAATGATGGGACCTCATAATTTCCATAACAAGACCATAGAGTAGTCTCAAAAAGTAAGGAAGAAGAACTTCAACAGTATACAGTAGGAATAAGCCTGATGTATAAGTATGTATAATTGTTGCTGGCTGGCCTGTCTTGTGGCTATTAAGTTAGCAGTCTGAATGTAAACAGTGCACCGCGTACACTGTACAGTTTAGGAATACCAGACGACTCGCCCCTTTACCAACTCGCCCCCGCGAAATGTGTTAATGTAGTTAACAGTTAATTTAGTATTTCCCTCCCTCTCTGAAATCTGAAATGATCTTGTATACAGATTTATTTGATTCAAGTAGTTGATCTCTATAAAGAATAACATGACAAAGAGATGGTGACTGCTTAATTAAGTTAATTTAGGACCTTCTAGCAGTTAATCTCGTTTTATTAAACACATTTCTTCCATATGTAGCCCATGTTTTGTAATGGCATCATCATGCTATTATGCCCGTGGATATACAGAGTGAACTTAACAATGATAAATTAATATGATACTACCTTTTATATAATCACCAACATGAAGTATATGTTTGTTATTTACAGCTAGGTAGAGTAGTGGGGCGAGATGGAAAAGGGGCGACCGTACCTGTTACCCAGTTTAGTCTACCTGGAATTGAATAAATGCTTCTACTGTTCAGGAGTTACTAAATCTTTGCTCTGTGCTCCATAATTAATATTTTTATTTTCGTGTCTGGACAATTTCTTGGCCCATCCCACATGGGATTATCAGACACAGCAATTTAAAACAATAACAAAATAAAAAACAAAAGAACATACAGGTGTGTAGCCAAACTCATTCAGATTACAGACAGTAGTAGTGAACCCACACAGACCTGTACATGAAATATATAACCAATCTGTAAAACAGTTATACGTTCATAATACACTTTAGTTATACGTCACCCTTCGCCAGAGCCGGACTTACCGTTGGGCTAGGGTGGGCTGCAGCCCAGGGGGCCCCCTTATTTAATTATAAAATTGTAAAGTATTGAAATCCAATTCAAGTGAAATGTGTGTATAGTTATTGTATTTAGTTGTATTATGGTTAAACCATTGAGAGCTTCTGCCTGCCTGCCTGCCTGCCTGCCTGCCTGCCTGCATGCCTGCCTGCCTCTCTTTTTAGGGGCCTGGGTACCCCAAAATGAAAACAAAATAGCCCACATTTTTGGGCTATTTGAGGGGGGCCCTCAAATTTGCTCCAGCCCAGGGGCCCTCAGCAAGGTAAATCCGGCTCTGCCCTTCGCCTCCTATCCCATGCCCTATAAAGAATCTTTATTAAAGATACTCTGAGAAAGCGAAAACATGGTGAACTAGAAAAAGTGCCCTTCTGGGCACAGGTCTCCACCAGGAGGATAGGACTGTGTGAGATGTTTGGCAAAATGTTTAGGATTAATATAAACATGTCTTTGAGGCATTTTGTTCCAAAAATGTGTTTTGCAAAAATCAACCTGTTGGTGGCGCTATAACAGGCCAATGTGTAAAGGGTGGGATATATTCCTCAGCCTAGTAAGAAAATGTGTGAAAGATTTCACGTAAATTGCATGCTGCGTTCATGATTTGAGGCTTTTGTTCAAAACGGGGCAATCTTGCAAACTGTGAAAGCTAATTATAGCCAATTAGGATGGAATATGAAATATCGGACAGATCCGACTTGAGCACATGACCATAGAGATAGTGTGTAACGATTTGTGAGATTTTTGGACAGAATCTGGAGGAGTAATATAAAAAAATGTGTTTTACAAAAGTCGGCCTCCTGGTGGCGCTATAAAAGGCAGATGCGGAAAATGCAGGTCAACGGTTTGTCCTTGGCCTCTAGGGAGTGTGCATGCAACGTTTCACACAGATCGGTGCAGTTTTAGGTAAAAAATGTGAAAAGCTGCCTCATGGTGGCGCTATAACAGGCCGTTCTGGAAAATGTGGGGCAGAGGTTCATCGTTGGCATCCAGGGAGTGTGTGTGCAAAGTTTGGCATCGACCGGGTTAACGGTGCCGGAGATTAGCTGGTAACAGACGGACGGACACACACACACACACACACACACGGACACACGGACGGAGTGCAAAACATACTCTCTCCCCATGCCTTCGGCCTGGTGGAGACAAAAAGAAACTCAACCACTGCATCACTCTCACACTCCACCAAGTTCAGATCAGGAGTGTGGACTTTTTCAAACAATACTTCTCTCAGATCATGATACAGTCAAATAAAATAAAATGGATTTCGTATATCCTGTCCTACTCAACAACACCCCTATATCTTCCTGTTTCAATGTGCAGTAGCAAAATGCCACAACGTATCATAAGAGTATAGTTAATGTTATCTTATGGATATGATTGGATTGATAAAGTAATACAACATGATTTGATGGAGCCATTTACTTGAATAGAGGAAACATTGCTCTGAATCTTACCTTTTATACATGCACCTACAACGCGTACGCATATGTCTTTATAAGTTGCAGATTTTGGACTGCTTCAGCTCTCTTCCAAAGCTCTTGCGAAGCTTGCAAATGGCCTGTGTGATATCCAAGGACAAGGAGACTGAGCTAACAAGCTTATCGGCTAACCTGATTTATTTCTTAAAGGTTTCATGACATTCATTTTCATTTATTTTTATTTTTCGTTTTTCTTTTAGGTTTTATATATGACCTCAATTACACCCCCAAAAACCTGAACTTTGAACATTCAGTGGATTTTTCTGTGGTCTGGGATTTCTTCTGTCTGTGAAGCCTTTTGAGCTGCAATGAAAACAGGCAAAACAGTGAAAACAGTGACATCTGCTGGCAAATCCCATTGTCATATATGGGATTTGCAGGCTGTCACATCACAGTCAGCAGGAAAATCAGAGCACTTGTTTTGTTTGAGCCAGAAAACCCCACACCACAGAAAATCTATGTTAAAAGTTCAGGTTGCAATTGAGCTCAGAGCTTTATGTCACAATCCCTTTAAGGTGGAGTCTGGAGTCAACTAGTCTATTTTAGTGAAATCTAGCCGATCCAAAAAAGATATATGTTAACTGAGTCTCGCCCGAGACAGACCCCCAAAAACCCTCCATTACCCTTTGTCATTTTATTGTCACCTTAAATCTTATAATTTTGTTTGTTGGCTTCAGTTTGTGACCTATAGCTACGACATCATAGCCATGGTTAATATATCACACCCATCAACCAATCCGAGGATTTTATTTTTGAGTGGTGCAAACCACTCCAACAACCAGCTTTGTCTGTATCTATGTTTGTGTACCTGTGTACGTGTCCGTGCAAAGGTGAGCATGGTTACTATGGTTAGTGTGTGACGTCACTGACATAGCTGATCAGACTATATAAGACCTTGCACCACTCAGTTCACACGGGTGTGATTTTTTATTCTAGCAAATGCATTCTAGTCTTATTTCCTCAACAAGGACATTAAGGCTGCAAGGCTGTCTGTCAACACTAATTTCATAATGTAAGAGAATGTCAAGACAATCTTACTTTATAATAACTTCCAAGGCACTGCTGTTGAAAGGAAGAGAAGCAAGGTTGGGGAAGTCCAGCCAAGGACGTTTTTGATTTACTGGCTGCGATAGGAAAGATTGCTTATTACTTCTTGATGCTGCTGTGTTTTCAAACTACCTGCCCTTGTGCTTTGGAGCAGGGGTTCTCAACCCGTGGGTCGCGACCCCTCGGGGGGTCGCCAAATTATTTTAGGGGGTCCCCAAATTATTTTCAAAAAAAAAAAAAAAAGTTTTTAATTTTTTTTCCACGATTTTTCAAAAATAGCAGACCTACAAGCTCGTAGCGCGCCACTCGGTGGCGCGCTATGAGCTTGTAGATCTGCTATTTTTAAATAGCTAAATTATTAACAATGCTTAAAACACCAAAAGGGGTTCCCGCCCAAAATGGTTTAAGGTTATTGTAGCAGTCAATTTATATTGGGGGTCGGGAGGGGGCGGGGCGGGGGTCCCGAGACGTTGCCAAAGCATTTCCGGGGGTCCCCGGCCAAAAACGTTGAGAACCCCTGCTTTGGAGGACAGATGATTTAATTTGCTATAATTACAATATTATATAGTCTATATATTCTTTTTGATTGATTAAAAGGTAAGAGACAATTCATTGTTTCTGGCACATTGGTGAAGAAAGCTGGTGAGCAATTATTTAGCAGATGGCTAAAGAATAATAATGTGTGTGATTATAATATAATCTCATTTTAGCCTACAATAGGTCCTATTTATTAGTATTGTAATGGCAGCACTCATTTACATGCCAGCATGCCAAGCTATAGCTAACCTTCAGGCTGCTTTTAATATTATTCAGCGAGCACTAGCAGCTCTCCCTAAATGTAGGCAAGACAAAATATATGTTGTTTTCAAATAAAACAAAAATGGAAACAGGTGACCCCATACTGTCTCTGAGGGGGGCACAAATTGAGCGGGTCTCATCTTAAGTACCTATAGGGATCTGGCTTGATGGGGATTTTTCTTTCAAAACACACGTAGCAAATCTATCAAAGAAAATTAAACCTAAAATTGGCTTCCTCTACCGAAATAGATCATGCTTTTCTAAAGAAAATAGAAAGAGGATAATTCAAGCAACAATCATGCCAATATTTGATTGTGTAGATATTTTGTATATGCATGCTACCGACAGCATTTTAAAACCCCTGGATGCAATCTATCACAGTGCACTTCGCTTTATCACAGGAGCAAGTTACAGAACCCATCACTGCACGCTATACACATCAGTAGAATGGTCTTCACTGGCACTTAGAAGGAAACAACATGCTACCCTGTTGCACTACTTGGCAAACTACCCCTGTATTTGACAAAGCTGCTAGAACCCAATACCTCAAGTTATGGTACCAGATCTCAAGATAGGCTTCTGTTGAAGGTACCAAAAACCTCTTCTAAACTGGGAGATACTGCCTTCAGGGTACATGCTCCACGTCTATGGAATATCTGTCAAAACAAGTTGAAGCTGAATGTCCTTGTTTCATATGATATTTTTTAAAGATTTTTAACTGACCTCACACTAGAAGAAGGCGTATGCACCTGCTTTTTGTAATATGTGTTTTTAAGATTCTGATTCTGTTTTTGTTTTCTGGTGTATGTGTGTTTTTGTATCATATCTTTTTGTGTGTTTGTCATGTATGTAAAATCATTACTGTAAATGTTCTTGTTTGTATACAGGGCGCCATTGAAAAAGAGACTCAAGGTCTCAATTGGATTCCCCTGAAATAAAGGTTTCAATCAATGCCACAGGTCAGGTAGCCTACTATAGATGTGATCCTTGAGCCGAAAAACCCTTTTATGTTCAATATTGGCTGATAGAAATAGATGGCTTAATTTGCATATAAATGGTATATGGTATATTTTCCAAAATTCTGCCTAGACTTAAGTGTTTGTTTGTTTTTTGTTTGCTTTTTGCTTTTTCTGTAGGTGTAGGGTTTCTGTCATTCAGGATATAATAAGGATACAAAATAATCTTGTTTGGTTTTGTCGCAAATTAGTGTGACGGTGACCCCACATTTTAGCATGACAAAAACGCATAAATTCGACAGCATACCGTCATAGTCACAATAATTGCATTGTAGTCATAGCACATCATAGTACATATGTATAGCATAGTATAGTATAGATGTATAGTTTATATGTATAGTGTCATTATATATATTATATAGATATGTTCTAGTTACGTTCTTAGCTTACGCATGTTTCATGATAAATGCTTTTTATATATGTGATGTATTCCCATGCTTTTGTTCTTGCCTAATGTAAGTCGCTCTGGATTAAGAGCGTCTACTAAATGCCTAAATTGTAAATTGTAAATAGGAGAATACATACATCGAGGAGGTTAAAAGGAACAACCTTGACTGAGTAGAGACCATGTATGCAGGAACAAGGGCCAAGGTGGTGACTCCAGATGGCAACAGCGAGGAGTTTGACATCTTGGCTGGGGTACTCCAAGGGGACACCCTTCCTCTTCGTCATACTCCTGGACTACGCGTTAATGAAGGCCATCAGTGGACGAGCGCAGGACCTTGGCCTCACCATAACACCAAGGAGGTGGAGACGACACCCTGACCCCACAGTAGTGCTGACAGACCTGGACTACGTGTTAAGGAAGGCCATCAGTGGACGAGAGCAGGACCTTGGCCTCACCATAACACCAAGGAGGTGGAGACGACACCCCACAGTAGTCAGACAAACCTGGACTATACGCGGACAACATCAGCCTGCTCTCCGACCACGTGGAGTGGAGTCAGATGTGTGCCAAGGTTGGCCTCCGGCTGAACGCAGGCTACATCCCATCGGAGCATCCACCTCTGAGGCACTGCTCTGAAGGAAGTCAAGGACTTCAAGTACCTGCGGGCTCATGGGTCAACTCAACGAAGCAAGATCTTAATCCATTTAGGCCTGACGTCGAAATAAATAAAAAGTCTTTTGAAAGAATATATATTCAAAGATTTGTACCGCATTTTTACGATTTTTCAAAAATAGAGTGGCGCGCTACGAGCTTGTAGATCTGCTATTTTTCAATAGCTAAAGTATAACATAATGCTTAGTTAAAACACCAAAAGGGGTTCCCGTTCAGAATGGGTTTAAAGTGAGGAAGGCACTTGCATGGAGGGCCCTGCAGGCATGGCCAGTGTATGGAACTCCAACCTCCCCCGTCCAACCGAACTCAGCTTCTTCTACGCAACGGGTATAGAGTTCTCCTATACTGCAGTGAATGCAGGACAATGAAGCCAACCTAGACGGGTGCTACACCATGCAGGATGCTGCGTGCAGTACTTAACATCAGCAAGAGAGGGTACATGTTACCAACAAGATTCTGTATGAGAGAATACCAAGGGCAAATAGCAACCAGGAGAATGAGACTATAGCAGGACACTGCCAAAGACTCCAGGAGCTGCCAGCCAGCAAACTAGTGCTGTGGGAACCAACACACGGGTCACGAGGACGTCCAACATTAACATATGTACATTATGTACTCAAGATGTATGGAGAACTGGGATAAAGGGACTGGAAGTGACTATGGAGGGCTCATCTGAGGACGACCTAGACCCAAAGATTTCTCCTATTATGCTGATTGAAACAGGGGGGAAAGAAACATAATGCATGCATGAATTAACACTTATTGTAGACAGAATAATATTCACAGATGCATGCAACACACTTTCTCTCTCTCTCTCTCTCTCATGCACGCACGCACGCACGCACGCACACACGCACACACACACACACACAATAAAAGTGTAATTAGACTCACAGACACAAAAACGAGGATGTGCACAAAGAAGTATACAAACAAACAGTGTAATTAAGCTTGAGAGATAAAGAGACTACGGGCAGGTGTACTGATTGCTGTCTCACTAAACTCACAAAGAAACTAATTAATCTATTAAGACCTAGAGACCAGATTCTACAAAATGTCTTCTAAAGAAAAGTTTTCTGAAAAACATGTTTCTATATCAGTGGTGCTCAAACCTTTTCATGTCAAGGACCCCAAATATTACATGTATTTGGCCGCCGCGGACCCCCAACTGAAAAACTGAAAACAAGATTTCAGTTAAAAACGTTCGCTATGAAAGCATATATTCAAAGATTTGCGCCAGATTTTCACAATTTTTCCAAAAATAGCAGATCTACAAGCTCATACCGTGGCACCGAGTGCCACGCTATGAGCTTGTAGATCTTGTAATGGATGGTTAAAGTGCAGGTTAAACGCTAAAGCGACACATTATGTGTTCCCGGCCTAAATGGCTTAAAGACTGGACTCAATTGTAACGAGACACAAAGCAGACGAGACAAAACAGGTTTTATAACAGCCCGCCTGATCAGTATCAAAACAATGATTTCATCATTAGGATCTTGTTTACAATTATTGTTAGTAACATTTTTTTTTACACCTGAAATCTATAGCCAACTGAAACTGAGTGTGCTGAGTGAAACTGTGTGAAACTGTGTGTGCCTCCCAATTGTTGGTTTTTTTCTGTGTGATATTTGGCAACTGGTTTGATTAGACTCGAGTAATATACAGAAGAAGGGTGTTTATTCTGTCTGACTATACTGAGAAGAGGCTTCCATGAAAGTTTAATTAGCTTCTTTAACAGAGTGAGACATTAACCATTCCACACCAAAATGATCATTCCCTCCTTAACAGCATACTTAACCAAGGGACAACTGCAATCCAGCACAATTTCATTCTAGGATAAGGGCCTATATACACCCTACATACCAATGAGCCCTGGTTAGAATCTCAGCCCCACAATGCATACCGGTATGAATGTATAGTTTGTGTAATGCATAGGTTTGTTTTCTTCTTCTTTTTTGTATTTTAAAGCATAGATCAAAATGTGTGCCACATATAATAGGCACATTTGCACTGTTAAGGTCTGTCTGTCTGTCTGTCTGTCTGTCTGTCTGTCTGTCTGTCTGTCTGTCTGTCTGTCTGTCTGTCTGTCTGTCTGTCTGTCTGTCTGTCTGTCTGTCTGTCTGTCTGCCTGCCTGCCTGCCTGCCTGCCTGCCTGCCTGCCTGCCTGCCTGCCTGCCTGCCTGCCTGCCTGCATGATACAGACAGACAGACAGACAGTGGAGCAGAACTCCACTTGATGCAGCCTAGTGGATCGACACACCCAAGCAGAAACAGCTAGAAGAGGCAGAGATGAGACAGAGTGAGGACATGGTAGCAGGAGTATCTCCTGCCAGGTGAGACAGCAGGCAAACAAAGGTTAGTCAGAGTGAGGAATACGTACTGTACTGTACTGTACTGTACTGTACACAGCAGGAGGATTTAGGAGTTACATGTACAGTAGGAGCTTTTGAGCTGCAAAACATGATGGCTGCAATATGATGGTTACTACATGGGGAAAAATGATCAGATTACAACTGCTGTCAAAATTGTATGTTTTAATTGCTGTTGGGAATGACTAGCTAAAAAAACCCCA
>NC_136808.1:6154207-6464207 GCF_951216825.1 Electrona antarctica | reverse complement strand
GACAACAGCAGTAGCTGTGTGGGGTGAGTTTAGTGAATGACAAGGGGACGTCGCAGGACAACAGCAGTAGCTGTGTGGGGTGAGTTTAGTGAATGATAAGGGGACGTCGCAGGACAACAGCAGTAGCTGTGTGGGTGAGTTTAGTGAATGATAAGGGGATGTCGCAGGACAACAGCAGTAGCTGTGGTTTTTCCTCAACCCGCACAACAGACCAATCAGAAGCCACGGTTCCATTTTAACCTTCATATGTCCCGCCTACCTGGAGAATAGGAGACTGTCCAGACTGATTAGCGCAGTGACATTTTCAGATCCGCGGAACGCAGCGAATCAGGATGGAACCCAGGCTATAGTTTCTGCCCAACAATAACAGAGGCACAGGGACTGTGACAGCATTTAGGAGGTGGTCAAACAGTCACTTCTTTTAGGAAGAGGTCTTAAGGCCTATCCATACTCCAGTTCTAGGTCATATAAGGTGACCACTGACCACCGGAAACTACAACATGGTATAACGCCGCGTTGGTAAGCCATTCACGGCAGGCACACCCAAACACATCTCTCTTGTTTTTACTAACCACCTGGTGGTTAGTATAAAAAGGTCATAAGGTGGTCAACCTTATGATCTAAAACTGGAATATGAAGGCCTTTAGTCCACAGTGTCTTGTTGTTTTCTGCACCATGAATATGAATGACTTTGACACACGGCTGCCTCTATACAAGAATCTTTAGTAGACGAAAACATTCCACCACATGCTATACGCATTCACCTGATCAGAACTCATAACTCAGAATCACTTTACTGCAGTGTGTAGGACATGCATGAATTGGTTATGGCTGTCACAAGGTTGTCATTCCGAATCTCTGTCAGGAGAGAGTAACAGAGGGTGGGGAGTGAAAGCTCTGCATGTCGCCAAAAGATTGCAACTGCAGTGCACGCTGGAGGCAGGAGTGGAGAGGAGCTAGGAGACCTGTATCTGAGCACCAGATTCTGTAAAGGTGTTGAGATCAGAAAGTACTGCTCAAGGGCATGGAGAGATGTATAGGTGAGGAGGAGGTGTTTGTATGTGATGTAGAATTTCACTGGAAGCCAGCGTATAGGTGGATGAGGGTGGAGCGGGGGTGATGTGTTGCCTGGCTGCCAGGGTTTGAGGTGTTTGAGAACCCTGGCAGCTGTGATCTTCACATACTGGAGTCTGCACTTGAACAAGACTCCAAGTTGAGACGGGAGGGTGATGAAGGCACGGATAAGGGTCTCACAGCCACAATTTGATGTGAGACTGACGTATAGGACAATGACAAGATTTTGGCATTATACAAGAGTAACAGCAATCGAGAATCAGCTTTATTGTGGGGCGCCTGCTGGCCTAGTGGTCCGGGCGCATGCCACATATATAGGCTCTGGCCTGACAGCACGTCGCGTGTTTGAGTCCTGTTCATGGCGGCCTTTGCTGCATGTCTCTCCCCCTCTCTCTCTCTCCATCTTTCCTGTCATTCTTCACTTAAAAAAAAAGAATCAGCTTTATTGTCACATCACAGTTTTACAGGTAAAAAGTGGTAGCCTGGCTAACGGCCGGGCTCCACCGGGCGCGTCAGCGTCGCGTCAGCGTCGCGTCTCCGTCACCGTCAGGGAATGTTCCCTTTTTAATCAATGAAGGGTGGCTCCACTGCCCGCGTTGCGTTGCGTTGACGGAGACGCGACGCGTGCATTCAAATTGAACCGGTGCGTTTTTTGACGCACGCGACGGAGACGCAACGCGTCCGGTGGAGCCCTGGCGTAATAAGCCAGACTCAAATCACACTGCAATTTGTTTTTGCCAACGGCTGATTCGGTCTGGCTTATTAGCCAGGCTAAAAAAGTGGGTGAAATGACATGAGGTCTAGGGGCCAGCTTAAAACCCATTCTGAAAGGGAACCCCTTTTGGTGTTTTAACTAAGCATTATGTTATACTTTAGCTATTGAAAAATAGCAGATCTACAAGCTCATAGCGCGCCACCGAGTGGCGCGCTACGAGCTTGTAGGTCTGCTATTTTTTTTAAATCGTGAAAATGCGGCACAAATCTTTGAATATATATTCTTTCAGAAGACTTTTTTTTTATTTCGACGTCAGGCCTAAATGGGTTAACGACCTGTCATCAGGCCAGGTGCTGCTCTTGATACTACAATAGGCCCCCTTGCCCTTCCGCTTGAACAGTTTGTGACGGGCTTTGACTATACGCATCTCTTGTTGTGCAGTCCCTGGAGCGATGTGTAAATCACTAACAGTGGTATAACACTGGCTGCCTGGCCGCCTATAACAAAAAATTCCAAACCAATTGTCGGGGCATGACAATCATACAACACCATTTAAGAAACATGGACAGGTAATTAAAGGCTGAGTGTAACTGGGTAGAATGATTATGAGGGGCGTGTGGTATAGACCAGGGGTTCTCAACGTTTTTGGCTGGGTACCCCCGCCCCGCCCCCCTCCCCACCCCACCAACAATACAAACTGACTGCAAAAATAACCTTAATAATAGAGAAAATATATCCTAAATAAATACTGAAACCAGATATAAACATTAAGGAAAGTGTATGCATGTAATCTGTGTACTATGCAAATTCATTTAATTTCCATTTTCCAGACAGAATTCACTTACAAAAAATAATAATTTTTTGAAAATAATTTGGGGACCCCCCAAAATAATTTGGTGACCCCCCCCTAGGGGTCGCGACCCACGGGTTGAGAACCCCTGGTATAGAGAGTCTTATACGAGTCATTCACACACTGATATGGGTGCACGTTCACACACAAGCACGCACGACACGCACGCACGCACGCACGCACGCACGCACGCACTCACGCACAGCACTCTACTGACACATCATTACTAGAATGTCAGATTTGCATGGTCATCTCGCTCAAATCAATTAATGTACTCTATCTCATTCTCATCTCTGCAAGAGAAGGACGGTTAACAGTGACGGGGGGTATTGAAACTCATTTAATACGCGGGGAAATTGTTTTTCTAAGTGGGTGGAAGACATAAAGTATTGTAAGATCAATTTGCTGGCAATCTCGCAGTCTGTCTATGGTTAGGTTCCAGGTGGCTGATTGTTTAGTTAAAAACCCATTTTGACCTGAGATCAGATTCTAAAAATGTCTTCTACAGCCTGACAGTTTTCTGAAAAAGCTATGTTTCTATGTCAGTCGTTCTTCGGTTTAAAAAAATAGCAGACCTACAAGCTCGTAGCGCGCCACTCGGTGGCGCGCTATGAGCTTGTAGATCTGCTATTTTTCAATAGCTAAAGCATAACATAATGCTAACACCAAAAGGGGTTCCCGCCCAAAAGGGGTATGGGAACATGGCTTGTTCTCAAAAGCACAGTTGTCTGCCTGACTTGCACATGCGGCAGACATGTGTGTGTATGTGTACATATACACATGTACAGATGCATATAATACAATTCAGGAATACAATTCTGTATTCCCCTCACTTGATGTCAAACTTGGCCTCTGACTTTGTCTCATTGAGGCATGAATTGCTGAATAGAAAGAGCAAACTGCTACTAAATGGCCACAAAACCAAGGCCATATGCTATTTTCTCCAAATAGCCTACAACAAGTTAAACACCACATCGATGCCTTACGTTTTTATATAATAGCCTTTATTGGTTGCGTTATTAGACGTTCCTGTTGTGGGTACTGTATTCATGAACGTTGCATGTCTGTCCTGTTATTGTCTTGTATTTATTGTTACTGGCAGAGCTGTGTTTACTTATTTCGCCTCTTCTCTTGGCCGGTTCACACTGTGTAAAAGAGACATTAGTCCCAATGTGGTATTTACTGGTTAAATAAAGGTTAAATAAAAATATATATAACCAGTGGTTTGCTCATGTGAAGTAGAGTTTCGTTTTTGTGTGATGTTTTACCCTGCTCTACGTTTCTTATACAGAAACTTTATCAAATGAATTAGCAATTCATGCCTTTTTAGTTTTTTTAATGTCAAGGCTTTTCAACTCATGGAGTTCAATTATGTTGTGCATGCATGGCCTGTACTGTGCTCCTATAATTGATGTGGCCTACCACAGCTGTGCTGTACGTGCTCTACAGATCCATACAATGAATGTGAGTGAAAAATAATTCCATTCTTTTAATTAACTTCCAATTCACTCTTTTTCTGCGTGTCTGTCACTCTCTCTCTCCCTGCAGTCCAGACTTGTTATGCACTGCATAGCAAGTTAGTAACGCATTGTAAGCTTTAAACTGTCTTCAGGCAGAATTAAGGCCCTGTGAAAAGATGTGATGAGACCCCTTAAAACTATAGGGAACAGGCGTTAGGTAAGATTCAGGATTAAAGGGACATTTCACCGCTGGAAGAAACTGCAGTCACTCAATGTTAATATTTGTAGTATAGATCAGGGGTTCTCAACCCGTGGGTCGCGACCCCTCAAGGGGTCGCCAAATTATTTTGGGGGTCCCCAAATTATTATATAAAAAAAAAAGGGGGGGGGGGGGGGTCCTTTTTTTTGCAACTGAATGGCTGTAAAGTGGAAATGAAGAGTTTACATATAGTACATGCATACACCTTCCCTAATGATTATGGTTTCAGTATTTATTTATGGTGTATTGTCTCTATTATTAAGGTTATTGTAGCAGTCAATTTATATTGGGGGTCGGGAGGGGGTGGGGCGGGGGTCCCGAGACGTTGCCAAAGCATTTGCGGGGGTCCCCGGCCAAAAAGGTTGAGAACCCCTGATATAGATAACAGTAGCACAATTTGAAATTTGCATGGCCAGAAACATAATGAAGTCTGTGTGTTTGCCTGGATCGCTGAATTCCTACAAAGTTAGACCATGTTCATGACCTCCTGTTCATGACCTCATGAACATGGCTTCATAACTAAAATATCTAAAAAGACATATTACACACATAAAAACCCCAAGAAAGTGTTCCTTGTGTCCTAAACATTGGCCATGCTTATTTTAACTCCGGCCACTTTGGGCGCCATTTTCCAGCCTACGCTGCTAGTAGACTACGAGTAGGCTGTAGGCTATACTCGGCTGCCAGTCTGTAGTGCCAGTCTGTAGTTCCAGTCTGTAGTGCCAGTCTGTAGTTCCAGTCTGTAGTTCCAGTCTGTAGTGCCAGTAGGGCTATACTCGGCTGCCAGTCTGTAGTTCTAGTCTGTAGTGCCATGCAGTCTGTAGTTCCAGTCTGTAGTTCTAGTCTGTAGTGCCATGCAGTCTGTAGTTCCAGTCTGTAGTTACAGTCTGTAGTAGGCTGTAGGCTACTCGGCTGCCTGTCTGTAGTTCGTAAGTTTACTTGAAGTTGTCGGTGACGACGGTGACGCTAGTGTGTACCGTCAACCCAGAGCCATCAGTACACTATCTTATATCTCTACTATCTTTGACCACTTTTTTCCCTTTTTTTTAAAGATTTGTTTTTTGGCTTTTAGACTTTATTGATAGTTACAAGTGAAGAAGAGAGGGAGAGAGAGAAGGGGAGAGAAAGGTCGTCATGAGCGGGACTCGAACACGCGACGCGCTGTCAGGCCAGATGTGGCATGCGCCTGGACCACTAGGCCAGCGGGCTCCATCTTTGACCACTTTTGACCACTTATATTAGTGTGGACGTGAAGTGAAATTGAATGTTGTTGAAGGCTATGTCATTTTGTCAGCTGACACCCAAACCATACAGCGTTTATTTAATGATTTGATATCCACAATGGCATATCCTCTGTCGCCACAGTGAAGCTGGAAAATGGCGACCGGAAGTAGCTGGTCTCCTCTCTATGCCCGTCCCCTATCATTATCACATATGATGACATTCATGCATGTCTCCTCTCTGTGCCCGTCCCCTATCATTATGATGATGACATTCATGCATGTCTCCTCTCTGTGCCCGTCCCCTATCATTATGATGATGACATTCATGCATGTCTCCTCTCTGTGCCCGTCCCCTATCATTATGATGACATTCATGTATGTCTCCTCTCTGTGCCCGTCCCCTATCATTATGATGATGACATTCATGTATGTCTCCTCTCTGTGCCCGTCCCCTATCATTATGATGACATTCATGTATGTCTCCTCTCTGTGCCCGTCCCCTATCATTATGATGACATTCATCCATGTCTCCTCTCTGTGCCCGTCCCCTATCATTATCATGATGACATTCATGCATGTCTCCTCTCTGTGCCCGTCCCCTATCATTATCATTATGATGACATTCATGCATGTCTCCTCTCTGTGCCCGTCCCCTATCATTATCATGATGACATTCATGCATGTCTCCTCTCTGTGCCCGTCCCCTATCATTATCATGATGACATTCATGCATGTCTCCTCTCTGTGCCCGTCCCCTATCATTATCATGATGACATTCATACATGTCTCCTCTCTGTGCCCGTCTCCTATCATTATGATGACATTCATGCATGTCTCCTCTCTGTGCCCGTCCCCTATCATTATGATGACATTCATGCATGTCTCCTCTCTGTGCCCGTCCCCTATCATTATGATGACATTCATACATGTCTCCTCTCTGTGCCCGTCCCCTATCATTATGATGACATTCATGCATGTCTCCTCTCTGTGCCCGTCCCCTATCATTATGATGACATTCATGCATGTCTCCTCTCTGTGCCCGTCCCCTATCATTATGATGACATTCATACATGTCTCCTCTCTGTGCCCGTCCCCTATCATTATGATGACATTCATGCATGTCTCCTCTCTGTGCCCGTCCCCTATCATTATGATGACATTCATGCATGTCTCCTCTCTGTGCCCGTCCCCTATCATTATCACATAGACATTCATGCATGTCTCCTCTCTGTGCCCGTCCCCTATCATTATCACATAGACATTCATGCATGTCTCCTCTCTGTGCCCGTCCCCTATCATTAGCACATACCGGTATGATGACATACATGCATCTCAAAAGAGCCTGCAAGAGCTAATTATTCAGTTTCATTAAACGCACATACTATTGTTAAAATGCAGCTTTATTTCCACAACCAAATGTTACCCTTTCTCTCATTGTTATGATCAATCCCGGTAGATGGCATGATGATGATTGTGTGGATCGTGACATTTTTGTCTAGGACCAGGCGTGCATGTGACATTTCTACAGTATATCTACACGTGTGTGCGTGTGCGTGTGTGTGTGTGTGCGCGCGTGCGTGCGTGCGTGCGTGCGTGCGTGCGTGCGTGCGTGCGTGCGTGCGTGCGTGCGTGCGTGTGTTCACACACGTGCACATATTAGTACAATGTTGTGATGTGTAGGTGGAGTGTACTGTATCAATGTCTTTTGTTTAAAAAAAAAATCAACCTCACACATGCACCCACCAAACACACACACACACACACACACACACACACATACACCACACGCGCGCGCGTGTGCACGATTGTGGTTGTCCGTTGTTTTGTTTGTGATTAATTCCACCTCTGCATTACCACGGGTTCCCATGTGACTGTAAAGGTCAATTTGTCATTTGTACCGTTTTTCTTTTGCAGAGCGTGCAGGTATGGGTCCAGAATGGGAGGGAGGGGGATGCATGTCTAACTCTATATGCTCTGTGACTGGCTGCATGGGTCCAATGGTAAAACAAAACTATATGGAAACCTTAACCCATTTTGGCCTGACGTCAACATTTTAAAAATGTCTTCAAAATCCTGACATTTTCCTGAAAAACCTTATGTTTCTGTATCAGTGGTGCTCAATATTTCATGTCAAGGACCCCAAAAATTATAATATGCCTCCGCCCCCCCCCCCCCCCCCCATCTGAAAATATGTTGTTCCAGGGACCTCCCCAGAAGCAAAGATTTGAGTTAAAATGTTCACTCTGTAATAATATATATTCAAAGATTTGAGGCACATTTTCACGATTTTTCAAAAATAGCAGATCTACAAGTTCATAGCGCGGCACTCGCGCTATGAGCTTGTAGATCTGCTATTTTTCAATAGCTAAAGTATAACATAATGCTTTAAAACACCAAAAAGGGTTCCCGCCCAAAATGAGAACTTACAGTATTTTCTTTATTATGAACATACAGATATTTCCTTAGTTTTTTTTAAATAATTTCAAATGATCTCTTAAACTTTCACAGAGCCTTGGCTTTAATGACAGCAGTCCATTCTTCACCATCAAACTCAGTCTTCACAATCAAACTTTATTTCCAGGCAGATTCTATTAAAACAAGTATACCGGTATATCTCCAGGCTATATAAGTTCTGGTTCAGCACAATAATCAATCACTCAACTCACTGCAGGATTCCTTTCGTCCTGTAAACGATTATCTGTCTTTAGAAAAGGATCTATATGGGGGCACGGTGGCACAGTTGGTAGTGCTGTCGCCTCACAGCTAGAAGGTCCTTGGTTCGATTCCCGCTCGGGACGCTGTGGGTGCTGGCGGCGTGTTTCCTCCTCCGCGTCATCAGTGCCCATACCCGGAGCAACTTGGACACTCAGGCATGAAGGAAGCATGAGTTCAAGTCCGTTGCTCTCCCCATGCCCCCATATATGGGGACTAGGTTGGCGGAGGGTGTGTAGAGCCCAGGATCACATTAGATAATTGACACAGGTGTGAAAAAAGGGTTACAAAATCATGGGATAAAAATAAAAGGATCTATGTATATGGATGCAAATGTGCCACGATCTCACAAGACGTGTGAATAGCTCAGGCATATATGGGCACAGGGGAGACACAGTCATTTGACCCCAAATAATAGGCTTTCATATGGTATGGTCATATTTTGTTTCCAGAAAAATATTTTGGAAGAGACTCAAATCAACAAAGGGGAGCTCTCTAGGAGCTTCCTTCCAGTGCTCCACCTCAAAGTTAATTGAGTTCAACATTTCGAAGAAGTTCATTTTGACCCCTTATAGTCACCGAGTGTAAATCTATGCTCTGTTCAATACAGTACTATGCCGTCTAATACAGTTCTAACTCGATGCTCCATTCAGTAACTTTATATACTCCATTCCTGCTTATTTTGCCACACAGGGTTCTTCTTTCGTCCTCAAGTAATAGCAGTCTCTCACTAGAGCAGGGGTTCTCAACCCGTGGGTCGCGACCCCTCGGGGGGTCGCCAAATTATTTTGGGGGGTCCCCAAATTATTAAAAAAAAAAAAAAAAGAATTTTTTTTAAATGTTATTTTCACGATTTTTCAAAAATAGCAGATCTACAAGCTCGTAGCGCGCCACTCGGTGGCGCGCTATGAGCTTGTAGATCTGCTATTTTTCAATAGCTAAATTATAACAATGCTTAAAACATCAAAAGGGGTTCCCGCCCAAAATGGTTTAAGGTTATTGTAGCAGTCAATTTATATTGGGGGTCGGGAGGGGGCGGGGCGGGGGTCCCGAGACATTGCCAAAGCATTTCCGGGGGTCCCCGGCCAAAAACGTTGAGAACCCCTGCACTAGAGAGCTGGCTGAAAGAGAATGAGGTGAGTCTTGCCAGATTAGATATGGGTTGATGGAGACTTTTTTTCAATGTTGTTCTCTCTGAGCCGATCTTTAGTGCTTTTTGTTCTGAACTCATTGCACAGTGCAGGCGCAGCTGGACAGAATGTTCTGCCTTGAGCACATACGCTCCAGAGCCGGAAAGGTTATGTGTCTCTGGTGGTAGATAGGGAAGCGACTGAGAACGGGGTCTGGCCGTGATAAGCAGAAGGTGGTCTCTACTCCTGAACCTATACGTTGAACACAACTATACATCAATGGAGGAAATCAAGCCGATATGAACAGGCATTTTGTATTTACCCAAACTGGAGAAGGGTGGAGTATACACATTTCCGAACTGGAGAGATGGGTTGAATAGGTTGAATGTACTATCAGTAGGGCTTCGTACACACCTACACAACAAATGTTCGGTCTGTGTGTGATGTCTGATTGCTGTTTGATTGCTGCTCCAATTCATTTTCAATGGGAGTCACATGGTTTGACCAAACTTTTTTGTTTGATGAGGGGGGAGCAATCAGCAATCAAAAACAAATGTTTGATCAAACCATGTGACTCCCATTGGAAAAGCATTGTGGTGGCCCAAAAAAACAAAAAAACGACCAAACATTGCTTGATTGGTGTTTGGTACGTGTGAATGAGGCCCCAGGCCTCATCCACGCGCCGGATGGCCCGCCCAGTACCGGCAGAGTAGTTCTGGAGCAACGGATTGTGTGTCCCTGGTTTTTCCCTAATGGGACTGACTGATCGAGGGTAGCTACTGGGACGTAAGTCGGGACTTGATCAACCCCGGCTGGGTCACCCGAGTGAGGGGTATGATGCTGGAAGACCCGAAACCCCGATGACCTTGCGATACATCACTGAGGATACGTCCCAGTTGCATCCATACGATGTTTTTTAGTTCTTAGTTCTTTCAGAGCGAACGTTTTTAACTCAAATATTTACTTCTGGGGGGAGGTCCCTGGAACAACATATTTTCAGATGGGGGTCCACAGCCACGTACATATAATATTGGGGGTCCTTGACAGGAAAATGTTTGAGAACGACATGGGCTTTTCAGATAACTGTCAGGATTTAGAAGGCATTTGTAGAATCAGGTCTAAATGGGATAAAAGGAGTTGAGTTGTAAAAGGAGTTGGGTTGTAAAAGGAGTTGGGTTGTAAACGCAGCGATGACCAGGAGGCAGTGATCTTGCATGTAAAACTATAGTCCTACACTTGCATTATAGACCCATCCACTAATGCACATTATCTCACTGCTGCGCCTTATTGGCTATTATTGCTTAATTAACAAATGCAATCCACTTAGTGCTCTCTCTCTCTTATCTCTCTCTCTCTCTCTCTCTCTCTCTCTCTCTCTCTCTCTCTCTCTCTTATCTCTCTCTCTCTCTCTCTCTCTCTCTCTCTCTCTCTCTCTCTCTCTCTCTTAGCTCTCTCTCTCTCTCTCTCTCTCTCTCTCTCTCTCTTAGCTCTCTCTCTCTCTCTCTCTCTCTCTCTCTCTCTCTCTTATCTCTCTCTCTCTCTCTCTCTCTCTCTCAGCTCTCTATCTCTCTCTCTCTATCTCTCTCTCTCTCTCTCTCTCTCTCAGTCTTCTCTGACAGTATGTCATTGGAGCTGATTGGACGGTATATCCTCCTCACACACAGGAAATTATTCCTCTGCTTCTTTGCACCATTTCTCTTCTTCTGGTTACTCTTCCTTTCAGCAAAAATAATGACGAAGCCCCCCCTCCTGTCATGCTGCACCCCTCTTTGAAGTTAATGAGACAAAACTATCAGCCGTTTCACTTTTAATTGGAAAACGGACAGAATGATTACATTTTTAATTGAAGCTGTCATTTTCAATTAAGATATGACATCCTTGAGAAGCCCCTCTCCTCGCGCCTCCTCTCTGTGTTTAGTCATTTATCAGCATCCTTCTCCATATTTTTCACTCCTTTGCCTCCATTCCTCTTTTTATGCGTCCCCTCGGTGATATATAGGGGGCGCTCTCATCAGTGGATGAGGGTGACGGTGCCTGCACTGTCAACAGCTCCTGAACAGATTGCTAATTGTATTCCTTGTCTATTAGGCCTGACTCACACCTTTACAACAGATTGATGCATGAGACTTGTTTACTGATGCAAGCTCGCAATTCATTTCCGATGGGAGTCACATGGTTTGACACAACATTTTTGTTGTATGAGGGGGAGGGGGGCAGTCGAAACACAGCCGAAAGCCGTACAACAAAAATGTTGTGTCAAACCATGTTACTTGCATTGGAAATGCATTGGGGCGGCCATGACACTTACTCTTTGTTACATCTAGCATCCAACAATGTTGTATGCTAGATGCGAAGGTGTGAGTGAGGCCTTAGGCCTCACTCACACCTGTGTCTTCTGTGTGTTATGGCCGCCTCAATGCATTTCCAATGGGAGTCACATGGTTGGAAGACACAACCTTGTTGCATGCAAGGACTATCTAAAGAGGACGAGAAGCAAAGGCCGTACGGTGGACGCCATGTTGCTCCCTGGAAGGAAAGAAACATGCACAGTTGAGACCGCCAGACCAAGAAGTTGTACATGCACACATTTGGGCATGTACAACTTCCTGGTCTCAACTGCGAATGTTTCTTTCCTTCCATGGAGCAACATGGAGTCGCCCGTACGGCCTTCGCTTCTCGTCCTCTTTAGATAGTCCTTGGTTGCATGGCTGTCTTCGATCTGCCCCCCCCCCATGCAATAAGGTTGTGTCTTCAAACCATGTGACTCTCATTGGAAATGCATTGAGGCAGCCATGACACACAGAAGACACAGGACACAAGTGTGTCTCGTGTGTCTAAGGCCTGACTCACACGTGCACAACAGATTGTTGTATAGCTGATGCATGAGACTTATTGACTGATGCAAGCTCGCAATTCATTTCCAATGGGAGTCACATGGTTTGAAACAACATTTGTGTTGTATGAGGGGGAGGGGGGCAGTCGAAACACAGCCGAAAGCCGTACAACACAAATGTTGTGTCAAACCATGTGACTTCCATTGGAAATGCATTGGGGCAAGATGTAAACAAACCCTTTGTTTACATCTAGCATCCAACAATGTTGTATGCTAGATGCGAAGGTGTGAGTCAGGCCTTAGGTGTGAGTGAGGCCTTACAGTCTTTAGTCTCTCCTGTCCTGATTCCCCAGTCCTATAAATTCTGTGATTGCACTCCTATACTCAACATTATCTCTCCTGTTTTCGTCTTTCGCCAGTGGCATCTGCTCAATTTTTTCACCCTCTCATTTGCTAGAGCCCAACATTTGATGACCACTTTATTTTAAATTCCACCATGTGGATGAATCCCCTTCCCCCCCTTTTTCTCCCTCATATCTAAAACAACATATTCCGCTCTATACTCTGTCCTTTCCTCTCCGCCTGCTGCATGTCCTTGTAGATAAATGCCTCTAATCAGAGGTTTGAAGAGCAGCATAAATATCTCTCATGTTTCTGAGATGAGCTGAATGCCGACACCGTCTTCATATCGTCAGTCGGTTTAACCCATTGAGACCTGGAACGCATCCATGTCACGTTAGCGTTTAACCACATTAACCATTAACCCATTTCGGGGCGGGAACCCCTTTTGGTGTTTTAAACATTATGTTATAATTTAGCTATTGAAAAATAGCAGATCTACAAGCTCATAGCGCGCCACCGAGTGGCGCGCTATGAACTTGTAGGTCTGCTATTTTTGAAAAATCGTTAAAATGTGCCTCAAATCTTTCCGAAAATTGTCATGATTTAGAAAACTTTTTTTTTTTTAAATTTCGACGTCAGGCCTGAATGGGTTAAACAAAACAGACCCTCTGTGATTTCCCACCAGGTTTCTGTTGGCAGCGATACGTTGATACGCGACAAATCAATTATCCCTTCATCATGTCTCTCGTATGAGACTCTTTCACTAGAACAAGACACTATAATAAATGACCGCATGGAGCTGGGAGGAGGATTCGTTTTGGTGGTCAAATGCATGTTAGGGAAATACGCATAATCTGTGGAATTGCTGAAGATTCCTCCCTTTTGTCAAGTGTCATTTAATCAAGTATACCCTTGGTTGTTCTTTGAAAAAAAACTATGGTGGTGGATGCTGTGATAATGAATTTGAAATGCATACAAACACTCTCCTCTACTCTCTCTCTCTCTTTTGTGTGTGTGTGTGTGTGTGTGTGTGTGTGTGTGTGTGTGTGTGTGTGTGTGTGTGTGTGTGTGTGTGTGTGTGTGTGTGACTGTGTGACTGTGTGTGTGTGTGTGTGTGTGTGTGTGTGTGTGTGTGTGCGTGTGTGCGTGTGTGCGTGCGTGCGTGCGTGCGTGTTAATTTAGGCCTGATGTCGAAATAAATAAAAAGTATTCTGAAAGAATATTATATTCAAAGATTTGCGCCACATTTTCACGATTTTTCAAAAATAGCAGACCTACAAGCTCGTAGCGCGCCACCCGGTGGCGCGCTATGAGCTTGTAGATCTGCTATTTTTCAATAGCTAAAGTATAACATAATGCTTAGTTAAAACACCAAAACGGGTTCCCGTCCAGAATGGGTTAACTTTTGCTATGTATTTTTTTTTTTGACTTTATTTAAATGTATGCAGTGCTTTTATTGTACAGCGACTCTTGTTTAAAAAAAAGGCAATTTATAAAGTTGACTTCCTACCTTCTCCTGTATCAGTCTAGAGAGAGGGGGGGCGTCCTCTCTTTGGTCCATTGCCTACACCAGTGGGGAGGCTCTGGAGTGCAGCCAGGGCCATTCTGTTCCAGCACAATGCTGCCACTTTCTCATTAACTCTTATCAAAGTTCATCTTGCATCCAAATGCTTTGCGCTGCTCAGCACTGAGTGTGCTGAAAAGAGCAAATGAGAAAGAAAGACAAAGCAGGTGATAGTGGAGGAGAGGGGAGAATCCGAGAGAGAGAGGAGAGACAGGGGAACATAGTGCCGATAAAGGATCTTAAGATAATCCTGAGTGGAGCTCAGCTGAATGTCTCTCTCTCTGAATAGACAGAATGTTGCTTATAGGATAACATCCGACTCTGTTCTTATTGGACAGTGCGGTGTCTGATGACTCCCTCTCCTCCTCATAAACCTTTAGTTTGTTTTATGCAAATGCTTTGGGGAGCAGCAAAACATAACTGGAAAATGAGTTACCGCCTTGAATACAAATTATAATTCAACCTTACTGTTGAGGGTCTTTGAAAGGTATATATACTGTACCACCAAACACCATTCTAAAGGAAAATGCCAATGAAAATCTTTTTCAAGGAGGCAGGTGATATGTTCAAATGATACCCTAGATGACAGTGTGTGGAAATTGAGACTACTGTGCTGCTAGTCCTTCCGTGATTGGTGCAAACTACGGTAAGTACCACTGGCTACACCTCCCAGGCGAATGAATTCAACCCCTAGTGCGCCTGTACGGTATAAGTATGTCTGAGCCCTCTGTGAAAATGTAAGGGCTCTAATTGGCTACTGATTGCAGCCTTGGGTAACTGCTGCTTGAACAGATGAGATAAGGGCCATATTTCCATTAAGAAGAGGGGGGGGGGGGAAGCCCATTTCTGTAGTCTAAATAGATTAATATATGTTTTACACTTGGTGTTTTATACTCTAGCTATACTGGTGCATTATGCTCTGCAGCAATGAATTATCACGGTATGTCCTTATCCCAGGATGTTTTGCGCATATATTTATCGCTTTTAATTGACTGAAGAGGGGCAGTATTATGCGTGTCTTACTCTTAAGTACCAGGTCTTATGACTTAACTTAAGACCTGGAGGCGTGGTCAATGCTGTTTGGCCACTCAGAATAGCCAAATGGCATTGATCACGCCTCCAGGTCTTAAGTTAAGTAATAAGACCCGGTACTTAAGACACGCATAATACTGCCCTAAGAGCAATGGTTCTCAACCTTTTTTGGGCCGTCGCCCTCCTATCCAATATCCAGGTCCACAAGGTCCACAGCACCTTTAGCTGCTTATGCTATTTTTGCCATGCCTGTTGGTTGCACTCTAACACACATTGGGTCAACCTTACAGTGCCTTGCATAATTTCATTGGTGTCTGAATGGGTGGATGTGAAATTCATTGCAAAGTGCTTTGGAGAAATAAGGCACTGTATGAATGCAGGGCCATTTGGCAGATGCCCGAGGAGAGCAAAAAAGATCATTTAAGTCAGGAAACACCCCAGGAAGGGACTGTTTGTGAATACGGATTGGCATGCGGTTGAGGTGTACGTGTCATAGCCTGTGGGGACCAAGATTCAGAAAGCTTCCTACCCCCAGCAGCTCAGAGCCACAATCAAGGGTATAGTATAGGGGGGGGGGGGGGGGGAAGTAAGTGGTGCACTCCGTGTGGGGGTCCCCGGGGGGGGGGGGGGGGGGGGGGGGGGGGGATTCCAACAGGAACGCACCCAGGGTGCTGGCCCGATTCCAGCGAGCCGCCCCGCGTCCGAAACGGTTGAGAAATGACAGAGTTACCGTGTGGGGGTCCCTCTACTGTACTGTACTGTACTGTACTGTACTGTACTGTACTGTACTGTACTGTACTGTACTGTACTGTACTGTACTGTACTGGCACACCCGAAATCACCATATATACAGTTAATATGTGCGTGTGTTTGTGTGTGTGTTAGGTTGCGCACAGGTGGTGACAACCATGCTTTTTTCGTGCTCAGACGCACCCAGCCAGCCAGCCAGCCAGCCACCCACCCACCCACACACAGTCACTTAAGGAAGTGGTTGCACCACTTAAAAAGATGAAAATATGATAGCTGGAAATTGGGAACCTGCCTTGAGTAAAGGCAATTAAGAATATTTTAGTCAGAAGCTAAACTCAGTAATCAGCATCATTGTGGGAGGTGATTATCAACAGCACTGCTTAAAATAAATGTACCCCTATTTTCCAACCGTGGTGGTGTTAGTGTTGTCTGAAAGGTTCCTGCTTTGGCCATATACTGTATTTATCCCATTTGACCTGGGAACGATTCTAAAAATGTCTTCTAAATCCTGACAGTTTTCTGAAAAAGCTATGTTTCTATGTCAGTCGTTCTTCGATTTTTCAAAAATAGCAGACCTACAAGCTCGTAGCGCGCCACTCGGTGGCGCGCTATGAGCTTGTAGATCTGCTATTTTTCAATAGCTAAAGCATAACATAATGCTTACACCAAAAGGGGTTCCCGCCCAAAATGGGTTATGGAAAATTCAGGGGATGAGTGTCAGCAAAATGTTGGAGAATGTTTAAAAAAAAAAAAAGAGGGTCTATATCCCCCAACTTTTGTTCATATTTCGATTTGGTTCCCAAACCCAATGTTTAGACCAGTTTAGACCTGTTCAAATCATGAGTCTGCAGGACACATTGTGCTAGATAAAACTCAGCAACTACAATGCTGAGAGAATCTGCTCTGTCAGAAAAAAAAAGCTTTGTAGATATGTTTTTAAGTGAAAGGGAAAAGGGCTGATGGGGCATACTGTGTGTGTGTGTTTGTGTGTGTTTGTGTGTGTTTGTGTGCGTGCGTGCGTGCGTCCGTGCGTGCGTGCGTGCGTGCGTGCGTGCGTGTGTGCGTGCGTGCCGTGCATGCGTAGTGTAGTCGAGTCCTTAATGTGTTTGGGAGTGTGTGTGTAATGTATGTGTGTGCAGTCCTTAATGTGCGTGCAGAGAAAGCCTGAGGTCTTTGGGGTGCCACTGTTACGCAGCTCCCTCTTTAACCCATTTTGGACTGAGGTCGATTAAAAAAAAAGGCTTCTAAATCCTAACATTTTTCTGAAAAACCCATGTTTCTATGTCAGTGGTGCTCAACCTTTTTCATGTCAAGGACCCCCAGAATTATCTCTATTGGGCCACGGACCCCCATCTGAAAATATGTAGTTCCAGGGACCCCCCAGAAGCAAATATTTTAGTTAAAAATGTTCGCTCTGAAATATATATTCAATGATTTACGCCACATTTTAAAGATTTTTCAAAAATAGCAGACCTACAAGCTCGTAGCTATGAGCTTGTAGGTCTGCTATTTTTCAATAGCTAAATTATAACAATGTTTAAAACACCAAAAGAGGTTCCCGCCCAAAATGTGTTAATTGGCTACTGGCCCTTCAGACTCAGCTGAATGGAGAGTCATTTAGGGACCTTTCACTCTCACAGAGGATTGTCATCCGGCTTCCGCTCGCTGCTGCTGCAGAAGAAATTGCATTCCTGTTTCCATACAATAGCTGGTCTGAGTTGGACAGGGGCAGGAGTATCACTGCCATTACCATGACAATGGAAGCTAATTCCACATGGCACGAGCTCCATTCTGAACCGCACCAGCTTATCAGAGGGCACCATGAGAGCAGCAGGAAAGCAATGCTATAGCACCAGGTCTGAGGGTATTTCTAAGCATCATTATTGCCAAATCCATATACAGTGCACACGTGCGCACACAGTTGCATGGCTCTAACTCACAGAGTTCGTTAGAACTGTGCACTTTAACATGTCAGCATATAAAACTGTATTATTATTTTTTTTAAATATTTTTTATCCCACTTTTATTTTGTAACCCATTTTTTTCACCCCTGTGTCAATTATCTAATGTGATCCTGGGCTCTACACACCCTCCGCCAACCTGGGGAGAGCAACGGACTTGAACTCATGCTTCCTTCATGCCCGAGTTGCTCTTGGATGTAGCGCGTGGAAGGAACACGTTATTCCAACCAGTTCCTTTCCCCTCCATCAGGCGCCCCGGCTGGCCAGGGGGAGGCAGTTTAGAGACCAGGATTACTGCATGTTTTTTGTGAGGGTACCTACCCTAGGGGACACGGGGAGAACATGCAAACTCCACACAGAAAGGCCCTTTCGCCAACCCTGCCTCGGGTATGGGCACTGATGACGCGGAGGAGGAAACACGCCGCCAGCACCCACAGCGTCCCGAGCGGGAATCGAACCGAGGACCTCGGTGAGCTGTGAGGCGACAGCACTACCAACTGTGCCACCGTGCCCCTATAAAACTGTATTCTATATGTCCTCTTTTGATCTATATTCGATGACCCCTGTGCTACTGTACTGTAGGTGACACATGCTGAATGCATGCATCCTAAACCTTCTTTTTCAATATCCAATAATATAAAAGACACCTTTATAATTCCAAAACAAAAAAAGACATCAACGTATACCTTTTTCACTGGTGGATACAGGATCCATGCCTCTTTCATCCCCAATAATAATAAAGAATTGGTCCAAACTGCAACCGTAAAGCCTAGTCACAAGAATTGTCTACGTCGTCTACTCCAGCCATTGGAATCACTCTGGATATAATGATTAAAGACGTACGGATCCAACAACCTGATGGTGCTGATAGATTTTGATGTGTTTCTTCATACACCTATACATAGGATACACTTCATTTTGGTGGTAGATGGCTGAAGGCTGCTGTACTTTATACCTCATACTTTAAATGCTTAGTATGAGGTATAAAGTACAGCAGCATTGTGTTCATACAACAGAATGTTTGGGTATTGGGTAAGACTGACGTTATGTATCTCTCAGGACCTTTCACTGCTTCGTCTCAACCATTACTCTATGGCTCTGGTCTCAGACACCGCAGTGTATTTTTTGACATTCCGTTTCTCTCCAAAGTTGAATGTTGCCACTACTGTTGGATAATAAACTAACATAAACTACACAGGTTCATCCTGATGTTCTGGAGCATCTTTGTAAAGTTAGTGTTAGTAAAAAGCAGGTAAAAGAGTTTGAGCAGTCTAACATCAGTCATACATCAGTTCATATCTGCTGTTTACACCGCAGATATGTCGTCTCCGCCTACAGGAAATACGTTGGCTGCGACCATGAGACCCGTTTCTGAATTTGTCTATAAGTAAAAGCCGTGGAGGGCCCATCACATATATACAATTGAGAAGTTGTACAAGTTGTGTGCGCACAACATCGTGCGCAGTTCAAGTCATAGACCGTGACGCGTGCAGAGTATGCGCGAAGTGCCGTTTACGCCTATGCTTTGTGGCCGTGATACTGACGTCACTGACTTTACCTCTGCCTGCGACCCAGCTTTGTGGGTCTGCGACTACTGCCCAATCACAGCGGGGCTTTACTACAACTGCTGTTCCATAATAACCTTTCCGCGATGGACCGATTACAGAGCGCCCACACAACCTGCCCAGCAGGGGAAAAACCCGATCAATGGACAAAGATAAATCGCTGTCTGCCTTCGTTCAAAAGGTACGGTTTGTGTGTGTATGTGTCTCACTCCGATCGCATTGCCACGCAGACGCATGGCGTTGGATGTGAGCGCGCCACGTGGGCGAGCAGGCTTCCAACATAATTGGTTGAAGTGGATTCTAAAATCTAAAATGGACATGATCGCTATCCATGGTGCTGAATTATTAGGTTGTGTTGTCAGGGGGGTGCATACTTAGTTTAGACTAGTCATTGGTTAGACATGGGTTAAGGTTAGGTTTAGGTGTGCTGCCCCATGGGAGGTTAGGTTTAGGTTTCTGGTTTAAGGACTTCAGTGTTTTGTACCAAACTATTGTATGAGTACCGAACAAAGAATGTTTGCTTTCGCCATCTTGGTTGAAGAAGAGTCTGGGCAATTAAGTTTGAGATAGGTTGTAGTTGTAGGACTAATGACTGGTCTAACCAATGACTATAGTCTAAACCAAAAACTGTCTAAACTAAGTACTGCACCCGAGTCAGGTGGTACAACATAAGTTGTGGGCATGCGTTTGTTTGTTGTAATGGAATTGTAATGTGTCATTTAGCAACATAATGCAGCATAATGCTCTGCCCCTGGGCCCAGCTTTAGCTTCCATAAAGAAAGATGGAGTAGGGCATGCCTCTACTGAGCACACCTCTCCAGTTGTTGTGTTGAATTGCATCATTCCACTGCAGTACTGGAGGCAGTGTTGTTTTCGTCGACTAAAACTAAGACGAAAAATGTTCGTCGACTACCCTTTTTCACTGACGAACACTGAATGGAAACTAAATGAAAACTAAGCTATGATGACTAAAACTAAGACTAAATATATTGACAATTTCGTCAACAAATAAGAACTAGACTAAAATGTTAGGAAGGGACTAGTGGACAAGAGATCCAGTATAAGGGCGCGTTCGGAAATAGCGCACTGAGCGCACCGTGCAATGCAAACTAATAGGCGAGTGCGCCCCGGTGCGGTATTTCCGAACACGCCCTTAGTCATTTTACACTTACTGTAGTTGCATGCTGAAAATAGCAGATCTACAAGCTCACAACGCGTCGCGCTGCAACGCGTTGTGGGCTTGTAGATCGGCTATTTTCAGCGAGTGAAAAAAACGTCATTACGACGGCATCAAGGCCCGCCAAAATACATTTTAGTCAACTAAATCACCTGTAATGCAGTACAAACATGCAGTAATCCTGGTCTATAAACTGCCTCCCCCTGGCCAGCCGGGGCGCCTGATGGAGGGGAAAGGAACTGGTTGGAATAACGTGTTCCTTCCACGCGCTACGTCCAACCAGGGAAACTCCCCCCAGTCAGGTGTAAAGGAGCAACTTGGACACTCAGGCATGAAGGAAGCATGAGTTCAAGTCCGTTGCTCTCCCCAGGTTGGCGGAGGGTGTGTAGAGCCCAGGATCACATTAGATAATTGACACAGGGGTGAAAAATGGGTTACAAAATATATATAAAAAAAGATTTAGATTTAGATTTAGATGTAGATTTAGTCGACTAAAATCTTGATATTTAGTCAACTAAAACTAGACTAAACACTAAAACATTCCAGGTGACTAAAATATGACTAAAACTAAATTAAGTTTCAAAGACTATATGACTAAACTAAAATAGAAATTCGCTGGCAAAAACAACACTTGACTGGAGGTCTACAGGGTAATCTTTATTTCAGTCCGTCTGTCTCTTCTCGTTTCCCCCAAGATCTGCCAGACGCCTCAACTCACTGTTCCTTCTGTCCACAGACATCTCTTCATGCGCTTTAACCAACTCTGGACGGGAACCCCTTTTGGTGTTTTAACTAAGCATTATGTTGTACTTTAGCTATTTAAAAATAGCAGATCTACAAGCTCATAGCGCGCCACCGAGTGGCGCGCTATGAGCTTGTAGGTCTGCTATTTTTGAAAAATCAAATGTTTTTATTTCGACGTCTAAGGCCTGGCCTAAATGGGTTAAACATTGACCCATAGCCTCGGAGACCACAGGCGTTTTGTTTTCAAAAGAGGAAAATAAAAACATCTGGGTCGAAGACATGCATGAGAACTGGCATATGTGGTATTTCTGCTAACCAATAAGAGTGCAGAGGGGGGGGCGTCACTCCAAATGCATGTGGTGAGTCTGGTGGCGACGCCGGTATTCTCCGCTGTGTGCAGTCGGGAGCAGATGGGAAGAGGCTTCGTACACACATATCAGACGAACATGCTCTGTGCTGTCCGTTTTCCAATGGAAGTCACGTGGTTTGACCAAACAGTTGTGTGTGATGGGGGAGGGGGGGCAATCAAACGTGTGGTCAAAGTGTTTGGTCAAACCACGTGACTTCCATTGGAAAAACATTGAGGCGGCCATGAAACACAGGCAGAGCACAACACAGTTGTTCTTTATGTGTGTACGAAGCCAGAGAAGGGCACAAGGCAGTGTTGTTTTCGTCGACTAATACCAAGACGAAAAATGTTCGTCGACTACCTTTTTTCACTGACGAAAACTAAATGAAGACTAAATGAAAACTAAGCTATGATGACTAAAACTAAGACTAAATATATTGACAATTACGTAACAAATAAAAACTAGACTAAAATGTCAGGAAGGGACTAGTGGACAAGAGATCCAGTATAAGTCATTTTACACTTGGTTGCATGCTGAAAATAGCTGATCTACAAGCTTGTAGATCGGCTACTTTCAGCAAGTGTTAAATCCGGTCATTACGACGCCATCATGGCCCGACAAAATACATTTTAGTCGACTAAATCAACTGTAGATTTAGTCGACTAAAATCTTATGATATTTAGTCGACTAAAACTAGACTAACACTAAAACATTCCAGGTGACTTAAAATGTGACTAAAACTAAATGAAGTTTAATTCCAAAGACTATGACTGTTTAGTCAAAAACAACACATACTTATGTATGTGTTGTGTATTTTGGTGAATCCAATAGGAAGTGGCCTGGCGGGTCTCATGCAGGCGGGAGATGCTTCTGCCCCTCTATGCCCAGAAAAGGGAGATGCTTCTGCCCCTCTATGCCCAGAAAAGGGAGATGCTTCTGCCCCTCTATGCCCAGAAAAGGGAGATGCTTCTGCCCCTCTATGCCCAGAAAAGGGAGATGCTTCTGCCCCTCTATGCCCAGAAAAGGGAGATGCTTCTGCCCCTCTATGCCCAGAAAAGGGAGATGCTTCTGCCCCTCTATGCCCAGAAAAGGGAGATGCTTATGCCCCTCTATGCCCAGAAAAGGGAGATGCTTCTGCCCCTATATGCCCAGAAAAGGGAGATGTGTCTGCCCCTCTATGCCCAGAAAAGGGAGATGCTTCTGCCCCTCTATGCCCAGAAAAGGGAGATGCTTCTGCCCCTCTATGCCCAGAAAAGGGAGATGCTTCTGCCCCTCTATGCCCAGAAAAGGGAGATGGTTCTGTTCCTCTATGCCCAGAAAAGGGAGATGCTTCTGCCCCTCTATGCCCAAAAAAGGGAGATGCTTCTGCCCCTCTATGCCCAGAAAAGGGAGATGCTTCTGCCCCTCTATGCCCAAAAAAGGGAGATGCTTCTGCCCCTCTATGCCCAGAAAAGGGAGATGCTTCTGCCCCTCTATGCCCAGAAAAGGGAGATGCTTCTGCCCCTCTATGCCCAGAAAAGGGAGATGCTTCTGCCCCTCTATGCCCAGAAAAGGGAGATGGTTCTGCCCCTCTATGCCCAGAAAAGCATAGCTCTCGTTCAGGCTAATGGGTATGACCTGACCCATATTCCACAATAACAGTCACTCCCGCCTCTACACATGCACCAGTGTGAAACAGCCTTTTGCAATATCAGCAGTGAGCACCATGCAGTGTCATTTTTGAGTGGTGCAACCACTCCAAGGAACAGCAATGTCCGTCCGTCCCTTAGGTCCATCCTCACCTATGAGATTCCCATAATTATAGTAGGTAAACTATGTAAATCACACACCACAAGAATACAAGAAAGAAATTATAACTGGAGAAGGTAAAGATTAATTGTTTTAATAATGTCTGATAAATAGTGTGTCACTGCTATTAATACAGATTGTGGTAGTATAGTTATTGCTCTAGACAGTCAAATGTGATCATGTAGCCTACAGGCAAGAATGAAATCAGAGAAAAACTAAACAAAATCATACTTTATATAAATGTTAGGCACTAAAAAAAAAGTAAAATGTTTAGGTATTTTCTTGAAAAGGGGCCAAAAAAGCAAAATGGAGGTGCAATTTAATAGCGTTTGTTGTATCAAATAGTTGCTTTTTGACCATTTACATGTTAAGTCATACTGTGTAATTCTTTCCAATCACGTGTTGAATACTGCTTTCCGTAACATACGCAGCGCTAGGACCCTGCAGCTTTTTTATTGGAGTGGTACTTCCATGATTTTGTTTCAAATTGTATCACAGTTCTAACGACATACAGTAGTAGGTGGACCAGAGCTGTCGCCCCAAAATTCAACAAAAATGAATGTGTCACACTAAGGCCTCACTCACACTGTTGCAACATGCATACAACATTTGTCTTGTGTCTTGTCCGTGTTTAATGGCCGCCTCAATGCATTTCCAATGGAAGTCACATGGTTTGACAAAACATTTTTGTTTGATGGCTGTGTTGTGCCCCCCTCCCCCGCATCAAAAAAAATGTTTGGTCAAAAAATGTGACTTCCATTGGAAATGCATTGGGGCGGCCATTAGACACGGACAAGACACAAGACACATGTTGTATGCATGTTGCAACAGTGTGAGTGAGGCCTAAGACCTATTTACACTTAAATACATTGATTTGACATATACAGTAATACAGCGAAAACGTCATTATATCACATAATGTTTGACCCCAATTACAAAACCCATCTGATGCCGTAGTCCTTAGCTTCAAGGTCCATCACCGACCCCGTTCCCACCGGGCTATATGCTCTGGAGCTGTACGCACACGCACACACGCACACGCACACGCACACACACACACGCACACGCACACGCACACACACACACACACACACACACATTAATAGCACCCATTTAGGCCTGACGTCGAAATAAATAAAAAGTCTTCTGAAAGAATATACATTCAAAGATTTGTGCCACATTTTCACGATTTTTCAAAAATAGCAGACCTACAAGCTTGTAGATCTGCTATTTTTCAATAGCTAAATAATGCTTAGTTAAAACACCAAAACGGGTTCCCGTCCAGAATGGGATAACCACAGTTGGTCTAGATATGAAGAGTGAGTAAACATGTGATTCAAATCCATAAATCCCTTGTCATCATCATAAGCTCTATTTGGATATGACTTTTGAGACAAATATTTTATAACTATAGACATTATGACAGAGCTTTTGTTGGATAAGCAGAAGTTGAACATGATGCCTCATGTTTGAGCTGCCAATTATCTGCCTTAATTTACCAATGTGAATATATATACTGTACATACATGCGCGCGCACGCACACACGCACCACACGCACCACACGCACGCACGCACACGCACCACACACACACACACGCACGCACACACGCACCACACACACACGTGCACGCACGCACGCACGCACGCACGCACGCACGTACACACACACACGCACTGCATAGGTGTGTACTGTACCTCCTTCAGGCTGGATGATTTCCACTTATCAATTTATTGCCAATTAAGCCGAACCCAGTGATGCAGGCTTGAAATGCCTCCTGCGAGGCCCATTAATCTGTCCTTTCATCTCATCTCTTTGTTGCTCAATGAAACTTTGCTTTTATTTGAAGTGCTTTGTGTTAAAAAAGAATGATTCATGTGGACCGTACGGTGTACGTCCAGCTTTATATAGCCGGGTTGTCTTTGTCCAATAACCTCCATACGGGTCATCCTGCCTGGACACAAATAATGGAATGCCTTGGCCCTCTTGACTACGCTTTTAACCAATTTTGACCTGAGATCAGATTCTAAAAATGTCTTCTACGTCCTGACAGTTTTCTGTAAAAGCTATGTTTCTATGTCAGTCGTTCTTCGATTTCTCAAAAATAGCAGACCTACAAGCTCGTAGCGCGCCACTCGGTGGCGCGCTACGAGCTTGTAGATCTGCTATTTTTCAAAAGCTAAAGCATAACATAATGCTAACACCAAAAGTGGTTCCCGCCCAAAATGGATTAATGATCCCTGGGCTACAAAAGAGCTCGGCACCTCTCTCTCCCCGGAAAAAAAATGGAAATGAAAAGTCGCCATTTTACTGAACGCTGACTTGTTAGAACAGAGAGAAAATAAGCTCTTCAAAATACCAGCTGTGTGGTAGTAGAGTATAGTAGATGTCATCTTAGTATAACACTGAACCCGTTCAAACTGCTCTGGACAATCAATACAATATTACAGACCTGCCACCCACCTACGAAGACACTCCCAACGCACGATCAAACAAAAGCTGGCTGCCACAAACCCAATCACACCCAACAATCTAATTGGTATGTGTGATTGATTTGTGTGTTTTAAACACGGAAAACCACTACAGAGCTGCCGTAGTATCGACCCCTAAAAGGCTCCTCGCCATAAGCACAAAGTGCCATTGATTCAGACTGAGTGCCTCATTTAAATAAGTGGGCATGCGTCTCTCCTTTTATAAATGCACATACATAAACGCTGTATTAACCCATTTTTGGCGGGAACCCCTTTTGGTGTTTTAAGCATTATGTTATGCTTTAGAAAGCTATTGAAAAATAGCAGATCTACAAGCTCATAGCGCGCCACCGAGTGGCGCGCTACGAGCTTGTAGATCTGCTATTTTTTTAAAATCGTGAAAATGTGCCCCAAACCTTTGAATATATATTATTACAGAGTGAACATTTTAACTCAAATCTTTGCTCCATGGGGAGGTTCCTGGAACAACATATTTTCAGATGGGGGGAGGCATATTAAATATATTTTTTGGGGTCCTTGACATGAAATATTGAGCACCACAGATACAGAAACATAAGGTTTTTCAGAAAACTGTCAAGATTTTGAAGACATTTTTTAAATGTCAGTCCAAAATGGGTTAAGATCTCCTAAGGGATGTGTCGCTTTGTGTACTCCCAGTCCAGCAACATTTAACACGTCGTCGATTTTCGATGTTAGAAACTGAAAAGCACTCATTGTTTGAGACCGGAGACAAGCTTCACTACAGACCGCAATAAAAAAAAAGCAGCAAAAAAAAAAAAAAAAAGGTTATAATGGCAGATCTAAAACAACCCAGAGGTGAGGACCGAGGGGTGCAGTGAGTAAATACAGTATGTCTGAACAGAGAACGGGAGAACAGAAAGACATGGACTGTAAAGGCCAACAATTAAATTCAGTCAATGCCAATTCCCCATGATTACTGTGGTCCTTGCACACTGCCAACCCTCCCCCCAATATTGGTCTAGAGAGGTTGTTGATAACCACATGCCTCCCTCCAAAACACATTCCTGCGTCTCAATTCACAGGGTGGGTACTAGGCCACGTTCTACAGGCAGAACCTGTGAAATGGGACAGGACTATAGAGCGTTGCAGTCCCGCCCCCTGTCATGACGACACCAGGCCCAAGAAATGATACCCAATGCATTTTTCCCATAGACATTTCTTAAAGTATTTATTTAAAGACGGTTACGCCACGGACAAAGCCAACTCGAGTCGTGACAAATCATAACAATAAACACAATATTTTGGACCAAACAAATAATTACAAAGAAGAAAAACAACAAAAAAAGTGTTGTAACCTGCCGTTTTTCTTCTTCTTTCTAATTCTTTGTTTGGTCCAAAACATTGTGTTTATTGTCATGATTTGTCACGACAAGAGTGGGCTTTGTACGTGGCGTAAACGTCTTTAAATAAATACTTTCTGAAAAGTCTATGAGGAAAATGAACGGGGAATTATTTTCACAGGCAGAACCTGTGAAATGGGACAGGACTATAGGCCATGTTCTACAGGCAGAACCTTTGAAATGGGACAGGACTATAGGTCACGTTCTACAGGCAGAACCTGTGAAATGGGACAGGACTATAGGTCACGTTCTACAGGCAGAACCTGTGAAACGGGGACAGGACTAGGCCACGTTCTACAGGCAGAACCTGTGAAATGGGACAGGACTAGGCCACGTTCTACAAGCAGAACCTGTGAAATGGGACAGGACTATAGGTCACGTTCTACAGGCAGAACCTGTGAAATGGGACAGGACTATAGGCCATGTTCTACAGGCAGAACCTGTGAAATGGGACAGGACTATAGGTCACGTTCTACAGGCAGAACCTGTGAAATGGGACAGGACTATAGGTCACGTTCTACAGGCAGAACCTGTGAAACGTGGACAGGACTAGGCCACGTTCTACAGGCAGAACCTGTGAAATGGGACAGGACTAGGCCACGTTCTACAAGCAGAACCTGTGAAATGGGACAGGACTATAGGTCACGTTCTACAGGCAGAACCTGTGAAATGGGACAGGACTATAGGCCATGTTCTACAGGCAGAACCTGTGAAATGGGACAGGACTATAGGTCACGTTCTACAGGCAGAACCTGTGAAATGGGACAGGACTATAGGTCACGTTCTACAGGCAGAACCTGTGAAATGGGACAGGACTATAGACCACGTTCTACAGGCAGAACCTGTGAAATGGGACAGGACTATAGGTCATGTTCTACAGGCAGAACCTGTGAAATGGGACAGGACTATAGGCCATGTTCTACAGGCAGAACCTGTGAAATGGGACAGGACTATAGGCCATGTTCTACAGGCAGAACCTGTGAAATGGGACAGGACTATAGGTCACGTTCTACAGGCAGAACCTGTGAAATGGGACAGGACTATAGGTCACGTTCTACAGGCAGAACCTGTGAAATGGGACAGGACTATAGGTCACGTTCTACAGGCAGAACCTGTGAAATGGGACAGGACTATAGGTCACGTTCTACAGGCAGAACCTGTGAAATGGGACAGGACTATAGGTCACGTTCTACAGGCAGAACCTGTGAAATGGGACAGGACTAGGCCACGTTCTACAGGCAGAACCTGTGAAATGGGACAGGACTAGGCTACGTTCTACAGGGCAGAACCTGTGAAATGGGACAGGACTATAGGTCACGTTCTACAGGCAGAACCTGTGAAATGGGACAGGACTATAGGTCACGTTCTACAGGCAGAACCTGTGAAATGGGACAGGACTAGGCCACGTTCTACAGGCAGAACCTGTGAAATGGGACAGGACTAGGCTACGTTCTACAGGGCAGAACCTGTGAAATGGGACAGGACTATAGGTCACGTTCTACAGGCAGAACCTGTGAAATGGGACAGGACTATAGGTCACGTTCTACAGGCAGAACCTGTGAAATGGGACAGGACTATAGGCCACGTTCTACAGGCAGAACCTGTGAAATGGGACAGGACTATAGGTCACGTTCTACAAGCAGAACCTGTGAAATGGGACAGGACTAGTTCACGTTCTACAGGCAGAACCTGTGAAATGGGACAGGACTATAGGTCACGTTCTACAGGCAGAACCTGTGAAATGGGACAGGACTAGGCCACGTTCTACAGGGCAGAACCTGTGAAATGGGACAGGACTATAGGTCACGTTCTACAGGCAGAACCTGTGAAATGGGACAGGACTATAGGTCACGTTCTACAGGCAGAACCTGTGAAATGGGACAGGACTATAGGTCACGTTCTACAGGCAGAACCTGTGAAATGGGACAGGACTATAGGTCACGTTCTACAGGCAGAACCTGTGAAATGGGACAGGACTATAGGTCACGTTCTACAGGCAGAACCTGTGAAATGGGACAGGACTAGGCCACGTTCTACAGGCAGAACCTGTGAAATGGGACAGGACTATAGGTCACGTTCTACAGGCAGAACCTGTGAAATGGGACAGGACTATAGGTCACGTTCTACAGGCAGAACCTGTGAAATGGGACAGGACTATAGGTCATGTTCTACAGGCAGAACCTGTGAAATGGGACAGGACTATAGGCCATGTTCTACAGGCAGAACCTGTGAAATGGGACAGGACTATAGGCCATGTTCTACAGGCAGAACCTGTGAAATGGGACAGGACTATAGGTCACGTTCTACAGGCAGAACCTGTGAAATGGGACAGGACTATAGGTCACGTTCTACAGGCAGAACCTGTGAAATGGGACAGGACTATAGGTCACGTTCTACAGGCAGAACCTGTGAAATGGGACAGGACTATAGGTCACGTTCTACAGGCAGAACCTGTGAAATGGGACAGGACTATAGGTCACGTTCTACAGGCAGAACCTGTGAAATGGGACAGGACTAGGCCACGTTCTACAGGCAGAACCTGTGAAATGGGACAGGACTATAGGTCACGTTCTACAGGCAGAACCTGTGAAATGGGACAGGACTATAGGTCACGTTCTACAGGCAGAACCTGTGAAATGGGACAGGACTATAGGCCACGTTCTACAGGCAGAACCTGTGTGACTGGAACAACCTTCCACTTTCACTCAGATCAACTACCTCTCTAGGCCGCTTCAGGACTTCCCTATTTTCACATCTCCAAACAACCTGTTCATGCTTCTAATACTACTTATTCACATGTTTACTTCTTCGACACAGGTTATAGTACTGTTTTTCATATATAAACGAGTTGGGGGTCAGGGGTGGGGTGGGAGAAGGGGAGCAAGCTAACTGTACCTGTATGTGTATGTCCTGTGTATTTGTACTGTATGTCATGTTGTGTCTTTAGTACTGTGTACTTGCACTGCTGTAACGTTGTATTTTGTATGTATAGGACCCCCTCGAAAACGAGATGCCACATCTCAAGGGGCCATCCTCTCAATAAAGTTCAAAGTTCAAAGTTCTGTGGCGTAATGAGACGCACCTACTGTGTTGCCAGCAGCTTAGGCCTGACGTTGAAATTAAAACAATGTCTTCTAAATCCTGACAGTTTACTGAAATACCTATGTTTCTATATCAGTGGTGCTCAATATTTCATGTCAAGGACCCCAAAAATGATATGTAATTGGCCACCGACCCCCATCTGAAAATATGTCATTCCAGGAACCCCTCAGAAGCAAAGATTTGAGTTAAAAATGTTGGCTCTGAAAGAATATATATTGCCGCATTTTCACGATTTTTCAAAAATAGCAGATCTACAAGCTTGTAGCGCGCCACCGAGTGGCGCGCTATGAGCTTGTAGATCTGCTATTTTTCAATAGCTAAAGCATGACATAACGCTTGAAACACCAAAAGGGGTTCCCGCCCAAAATGGGTTAACACATGCAGACACATCAGTTGATGTTGTCCAAGGGAAGTAAACATGGTGGCAATAAACCTTTGTCGTTAATGATTAATTGATGGGTGACGGTAAAGGAAGGACCAATTAAAAAGGATGTGTAGGTAAAGTTAATTTGGCAAATGCACATAATATAATCCATGCATGGCATGCAGTGCATCAGCAGCAATTTGCAACTTACAACTTAATCAATATAGAAAATTGTGTTCATTCTCTGTGTAGTGCATCAATGTAATTGACCGATGGATTTCTGACTTGAGTGAAGGAATGCTCATTTATTTGTAACTATCACAACCATGTCTTCAGGGGGAGCATATCCCCAGCGGCGGCGGCGGCGGCGGTGGCTCAGGGGTAGAGTGGCTGGATGGAAACCGCAAGGTTGCCAGTTCAAACCCGGGCTCCCCCAGAGTTAGTGTCCTTGAGCAAAACTAGGGATGCACCGAAAGGGAAATTCTTAGCCGATACTGAATATAAGAAACAGTTGGTTGAAAACCTGAATATGATTAATATTATATTATATCTTTTTTCATACCATTGCTGTCATGGCCGTACCTTAAAGCTACCTGATTTATGGCAAAACAATTGGTTATGGCAAAACTTAACTTAAATAATAATCACTATTATGGGTCCATATAAAATGTATTCAGCTCTTTTGAATGCATTAATTGCATACACTATTCGGTGATATATTTTCTGCCTATTCGGGCCGAAACCGAATAAGCCAAAAAATACATTTTTAGCCACTTTCTGCCGAATAATTTCTGCGGACGAATATTCGGTGCATCACTAGTCTGAACCCCTAATTGCTCCTGATGTGCAGGTTGGTGCCTTGCATGGTTTCTGCTGCCATCGGTGCACTCACTTTGCCACTCGATTTGCCCCTCACTTTATATGCATGCGCATATATAGGCCTATACCCTCTAATAACGATGGTGTTAGCCATAAACATATCGTAACACAAAGCAACAACATAATACATAGAGAATAGTACTGCCGTAGCAGACAACCCGCAGCACTCCAGGTTCAAACAAGTGCAAGGCTCGAAGATATAAGTAGAGATGAAGAATGCCAGCACTCATTGTATGTCCTTTTACAGGATTTTATTTACCTCTGAGACTGAAAAACGGACGCGTTTCGGCCTGTATGGCCTTCCTCAGCGTTGAGGAAGGCCATACAGGCCGAAACGCGTCCGCGTCCGTTTGTATGTATGTAAAAGGACATACAATGAGTGCTGGCATTCTTCATCTCTACATAATACATAGGCCTACCCCCCCCAGCCAATGCATTCCCATTGCAAACACCAACATATTAGTAAAGTGGCAATAAAACCATGTGTGTGCACCCGGAGGCAGCTGGGATTGGGAAGTCTTTCCCCTTTTCCAATGTGCACCATGTGGTGCTACGGTGTCAAATGTGCACCTCCTGTGAAATCTCTGCTGTTTGCCAATTAACACATTTTGGGCGGGAGGTACCCCTTTTGGTGTTAGCATTATGTTATGCTTTAGCTATTGAAAAATAGCAGATCTACAAGCTCATAGCGCGCCACCGAGTGGCGCGCTACGAGCTTGTAGGTCTGCTATTTTTGAAAAGTCGTTCAAATGTGGCACAAATCATTGAATATATATGTGACCCCTTCCAGTATTTTCACCCACAAGTCGGCTCTAATGAAACTCCACAATAGACCAAAATTTTCGTTTTTAGCCGACTTAGAACGACTGACACAGAAACATAGCTTTTTCAGAAAACTGTCAGGATGTAGAAGACATTTTTAGAATCTGATCTCAGGTCAAAATGGGTTAATCCTCATCTATTCTCACAGAGACGGACCATATGTGTGCTAGTAATAATCGCTGGCGGTCTTCACTGATTTTAGTTACTTCATTTTGCTCTTTATTAATTGGCCATAAAATTCTCCAAAACACAAGATGTCCTTCCTTTGCTATACCTCGACAGTTTCACACAGTAATTCCCAGAAGAAGGACCTTACCATATTGGCAGATGTATCGGTTTCGTGTTTTACAACGCTGGTCGTTCCAGTTGAAGGCACTCGATGCCTGCAGCTCTACACAGTTCCCAAATCTAGACAGAAAGAGAGGAGTGTAAGAAAGTATGTGTGTGTGTGTGTGTGTGTGTGTGTGTGTGTGTGTGTGTGTGTGTGTGTGTGTGTGTGTGTGTGTGTGTGTGTGTGTGTGTGTGTGTGTGTGTGTGTGCGTGCGAGAGACAGACAGACAGGCAGGCAGGCAGGCAGGCAGGCAGGCAGGCAGGCAGGCAGGCAGGCAGACAGACAGGCAGGCAGGCAGACAGACAGACAGACAGACAGACAGACAGACAGACAGACAGACAGACAGACAGACAGACAGACAGACAGACAGACAGACAGACAGACAGACAGACAGACAGACAGACAGACAGACAGACAGACAGACAGACAGACAGACAGACAGACAAGAGAGAAAGATAAAGAGAGGGAGAGAGAGACACAGAGACATCTGGTGGTGTAATTAATGATTGCAGCTCAACCTATGGTGATGGATGACCTTATCATTCCACAACACGTCTTTTATCGATCGACTGAAACAGACTTCAATATAAATCTATGGAACGTACAGAATAATTTATAACAAAAGTTAAACTATGGGGCATATTTTTCACCTAAAACACATCAATCTTTTATAGAAAGAAAACTTGCTACAGAAACTGCATCCACCATTATACATAACATAATGCCTGCCATCGTATTAGCTAGCCTATACTCATGATATCCTTTGACCAGAAATGTGCGTGTTTCATAAAAAATAAGTGCATTCGGAAAGTCTCTCACTCTCTCATTCCTCCTGAGCCACACTGTCTGCCACCTCGACTGCAGTCCCTTGCGAGGGCCTATAATCTTCTATCTACACAATGCGCATCAGACGCCGATAATTAACCCATTTTGGACTGAGGCCGATTAAAACAAAAGGCTTCAAAATCCTGAAAAACCCATGTTTCTATGTCAGTGGTGCTCAACCTTTTTCATGTCAAGGACCCCCAGAATTATCTCTATTGGGCCACGGACCTAACCTGACTCCGCCAGATGGGGCAGCAGAGAGTACACTGGGTTCCCCCCTCCTAGTGTACTCTCTGCTGCCCCATCTGGTGGAGTCAGGTTACCACGGACCCCCATCTCAAAATATGTAGATCCAGGGACCCCCCAGAAGCAAATATTTTAGTTAAAAATGTTCGCTCTGAAATATATATTCAATGATTTGCGCCACATTTTAACGACTTTTCAAAAATAGCAGACCTACAAGCTCGTAGGTATGAGCTATGAGCTTGTAGATCTGCTATTTTTCAATAGCTAAATTATAACATAATGTTTAAAACACCAAAAGGGGTTCCCGCCCAGAATAGGTTAAGCTTCAAAGTCCGATACATACCAGAATGCTTATGTAAACAAGTCTTTGGGCTTTTTCTGGTTCTATCCTCAAAGCAGCAGTGTTTGTATTGGACCTGTACTTTTCGTTTGAAATGTACCCATATTCCATACTGTGAAATAACATTTTCAATCAATCGATGCTCACTTCCTAATACCTATATTTTACCTTCTCTTCAATATACCTGCTCTGAAAAAAAATGAGATGTCTGCCACATACATTTTTTATGAGAATAGGATACATGGTGCTGCTCTTTCTGTGCATCAGTACAGTATGTATAGTGCAGTCTGTCAGTTTGTGAATTATTTGTCTCTCACCCCTGGTTGTCGGGTTGTCCAAAAGCAAAACTACTGAACCCAGCGATTTCTCCTGTATCCCACCGAAAACTACTGAGCCCAGCGATCTCTCCTGTATCCCACCGAAATGAGTCTTTCAGAGGTTTATACGTAAGACCTGAGGGAGGAAGACATACACAAGCTTGTTATTAGGCCTGATGTCGAAATTAAAAAAACGTTCTGAAAGAATATATATATTCAAAGATTTGTGCCGCATTTTTACGATTTTTCAAAAATAGCAGACCTACAAGTTCATAGCGCGCCACTCGGTGGCGCGCTATGAGCTTGTAGATCTGCTATTTTTCAATAGCTAAAGTATAACATTACATAATGCTTAGTTAAAACACCAAAACGGGTTCCCGTCCAGAATGGGTTAAGTAGTGATGCACCGAATATTCGGCCGCGGAAAATATTCGGCAGAAAATATTCGGCAGAAAATGGCTAAAAATGCATTTTCGGCCTATTCGGCTTCGGCCCGAATAGGCAGAAAATATATCACCGAATAGTGTATGCAATTTATGCATTCAAAAGAACATGTTTTATGGACCCATAATAGTGATTATTAATTAAGTCAAGTTTTGCCATAAATCAGGTAGCTTTAATGTTGCCATGACAGCAATGGTAAGAAAAAAGATATATAATATTAATCATATTCGGATATTCGGTATTCGGTTTCGGCCATGAATTTCCCTTTTCGGTGCATCCCTAATTTTAAGTCAGATTTCCGTACGACCGCATCCATTGGTTTGTTTTTGTCTGTGATGGTAGAATAAGTTTCTGGAGAGTAGCCAGTTTTTATAAAAGAACATTCCCAAATGGCTTATATTCGGAGGACAACAACGGTGGCGTGACAGAGACAAATCAGTCATACCGATCCAGAAGTTGCGCGTCTCAAAGTCTGAGTTGGTGACCTCGTTGCTCCTCCCCTCCAGCTGGCAAAGATAGAACGCCAAAATGTCCTGGACCTTCTGGTTGTGGATCTGAGCAAGAACACCACCTCGTTCCTGGGGATTTATTAAAAACAATACAAATTAAAAAGAAGAAACGCAGAGAGAAGAAAAAAGGATGAAAAGGGCAGTACTCTTTCTAAACACACACACACACACACACAGAGGGACGTGCACACATAGACATCAAAGGGGGCTTCAGCCCCTGCCTTAACCCATTTAGGCCTGACGTCGAAATAAAAAAAAGAACGTTCGCTCTGAAAGAATATATATCCAAAGATTTGTGCCGCATTTTTACGATTTTTCAAAAATAGCAGACCTACAAGCTCGTAGCGCGCCACTCGGTGGCGCGCTACGAGCTTGTAGATCTGCTATTTTTCAAATAGCTAAAGTATAACATAATGCTTAGTTAAAACACTAAAAGGGGTTCCCGCCCAGACTGGGCTAAAACAACTGCCCTTTAATCCTGGTCTCTAAAACTACCTCCACCTGGCCAGCCGGGGCGCCTGATGGAGGGAAAAGGAACTGGTCGGAATAACGTGTTCCTTCCACGCGCTACGTCCGGCCAGGGAAATTCCCCCCCGTCAGGTGAAAAGAAGCAGCTTGGACTCCTCATGCATTGAAGGAGGCATGAAGTCAGTCCGCTGCCCCCCCAGGTTGGCAGAGGAAGTGTAGCGCCCAGGATTACATTAGATAATTGGCACTGGGTGAAAAAACTGGGTTGCAAAATCATGGGATAAAAATTATTAAAAAAAAAAAAAAAAACACCAAAAGGGGTTCCCGCCCAGACTGGGCTAAAACAACTGCCCTTTCCAGACCATGGATGCAGCATTTACTACATGGTGAAAGAAATGCAAATGCCACTCCTCTCCTTTCCATGCCATACCGGGAGGCAGCATTCAGGAGAATTGCTTTTTTTCTCTGAACAGTCTCCTGAACAGTATTTTGCGTTGAACAAACATGTTTATAAATCCATGTCGCACGCCGCATCTCCAGTAGGTAAAGACTGCTGGTAGACAATGATATTTGAATGCCACAGACGAAAAACAGTCTAAGTCCACACTATTTATCCATAATGTATAAATGATAGATAAGGGGTCAGGACAACGAGGCCTTTTCGTGGAGGGGTCACTCTGAAATTTGGACTTAGACTGTTTTTTCGTCTGTGGTACCTTTGACGGAACAAATGATCCATCGTGTTGCTACTTTGCTTGTCTAGTGTAATACCCTGTTTTTGTGTTGTTTTGTGTTGTTTTGTAACCGTTTGTTTTGTGTTTTGGTTTTTTTCCCTCTTTTTATTTTTCCGTTAATGACCTTGTATTGACTGTATACGCGAGGACTCTCTCGAAAACGAGATATTGTATCTCAAGGGGTATTCCAAATAAAATAATTTCAATCATCTTGGGTTTGTGCCCCAAAAATAGCTGATCTACAAGCTCTCAACACGTCGCAGCACGACACGTTGAGAGCTTGTAGATCTGCTATTATTGTCTAAAAAGTGCCCTCTTACGGGATTTCAGCCCCCCCTGCCTACTCACTACACGTCTCTGCACACACATTTCTGGAGGTAGTCATTCTGGACGGGAACCCCTTTTGGTGTTTTAACTAAGCGTTATGTTATACTTTAGCTATTGAAAAATAGCAGATCTACAAGCTCATAGCGCGCCACCGAGTGGCGCGCTACGAGCTTGTAGGTCTGCTATTTTTGAAAAATCGTAAAAATGTGGCGCAAATCTTTGAATATATACTGTATTGTTACAGAAGACTTTTTATTTATTTCGACGTCAGGCCTGGCAGAACATAGGCGTCCCAGTCCGACAAAAGATAACACATTCTGGGCGGGAACCCCTTTTGGTGTTTTAAGCATTATGTTATACTTTAGCTATTGAAAAATAGCAGATCTACAAGCTCATAGCGCGCCACCGAGTGGCGCGCTACGAGCTCGTAGGTCTGCTATTTTTGAAAAATCGTAAAAATGTGGCGCAAATCTTTAAATATATATTGTTACAGAAGACTTTTTATTTATTTCAACGTCCTAAATGGGTTTAACACACACCTGGCAGTGACTCTTGGCTCCATAGTATGTATCGGCTTCCGGAGACACCATGAAGCACTCTCCATCTATTCTGACATCACAGCTGTGGAAGGGAAACTGCCGCTTCTCTGTAGGGGACACCAATAGCAACACATGCTGGGGTTTCTGAGCGTAATGACACTGTGACCATCCATCTTGGCACAAACACAGTGAGAATAAGGCCTCACTCAGACCTTTACAGCGTTGTATGAATGTTGTGAGTGTCATGGCCTTCCAAATGCATTTCCAATGGAGGTCACATGGTCTGTTGTATGGCTTTCAGCTGTGTTCGACTGCCCCCTCCCCCTCACACAACACAAATGTTGTGTCAAACCATGTGACCTCCATTGGAAATGCATTGGGGCGGCCATGACACTACACAACATTCATCCAACAAGCAGCAGTAAAGGTCTGAGTGAGGCCTAAGGCTGAGCTCACACCTTTCATGCAATTCTCTGTGCTCGTTGGGTGTTGTGTCATGGCCGCCCAGCGGCCCAATGCATTTCCAATGGGGGTCACATGGTTTGACCCAACATTGTGTTGTGTTAGGGGGAGGGGCGCAGTCGTGCGCCCCTCCCCCTCACACAACACAATGTTGGGTCAAACCATGTGACCTCCATTGGAAATACATTGGGCGGCCATGACACAACACAACATGCATCCAACGAGCATCCAACGAGCACGAGAATTGCATGAAAGGTGTGAGTGCACCCTAAGACAGGACAACTTTGTCGTGTCGCTGCTATGACTGGCTGTAAAAACGTTAAGACACATTTATGGCCACGGCAAAATCCATTCAGACACATTTTACAGCTAAGAACTTTGACTGAGAGTCAGTTATTGATGGAAAAATAGACCCAATAAACACAAGAGTAGAATTTACTTGCAAACAGATAGGTAAGTTTTGTATGTTATTTGTGATAACATACAAAAACTCCGCCCCACACACACACACACACACACACACACACTAGGGCATTCACTTCTAGTCATTTTTACTAGTTGACTAGTTGCCTAGTTTAGTCGACTTTACTAGTCGACTAGTTGTTTACACTATTATGTATTTTTTTGGGAAATAAATATTTGTACATTTAAAAACTGTGTACATTGGTGACTATAACTATAATCTACCTGATCTTGAGGCCTACAAAATAGGGAAAAATAAATAAAAATAAAATAAACTAGTCGACTAGTTGCTTAATGCCCTAACACACACACACACACACACACACACACACACACACACACACACACACACACACACACACACACACACACACACACACACACACACACACACACACACACACACACACACACACACACACACACACACACACACACACACACACACACACACACAGAAGAACAAAAACACTCTTGTACTCACCTGCACATTCTGCCCCTCCATAGCCAACATCACACTGGCAGGAGCACTCTTCTTCCTTGTAGTGACCGTGTACACATTGCACACTGCAGCGCACTGGAAAAGACACGGTGTGCACAGAGAACCATTCAAGGATCAACAAGAAAGAGCGGCGATCCGAACACTCAAAAAGGTGAAAAAAAGAGGAGAGAGCGGATATAAAATCAGGGTACTTTATTAAAGTTTAAAGTGCCAACATGTTTCAACTCAACAAGTCTTCATCATACTTGCCCTGATGAAGACTTGTTGGCGTTTTTTTTTTTTCTTGTTTTTTTTTAATGGTTCCAGATTGATGGTTTCTGCCTGATGACTACAAAACAATAAACACTCTCAAAGTGTACAAATGGAACCAAATGGACCCGTCAGTCCACATCAATGATTCACAACGCAACAAGTTCCAACTGAACAGGTCAACTCAGACCACTGCAACTGGAAAGTTGCAACGAGTTTTGTTTGCAAAAACATTGGTGTGGACTGGGCTTTTTTTTTTAGATTAAAACTTGGGATGTTTTAGTGTATAGTGTTCCAGAGATAAGAATCATATCAACCTGGGGGTCCTGGAAATGGAAAGGGTTGAGAAAGAATCACTGTATAGCAGTGTACCCTGGCAGAAGAATAATCGACTCCCGATCCCTACGGCCTTTACTGCATGTCTTCCCCCCCATCTCTCTCCCCATTTCCTGTCAGCCTACTATCTGTCCCTCCATAAAATAAATATAAAATAAAGGCGAAAGCCACAAAAAAAAAACATTTAAAAAAGTAGTGTACCCTGTACCCTGGCAGAAGCGTCCAGTAAAGCCTGGCTCACAGCGGCACTTGCAGGATGAGATGTTCAGACGACCATGCTGACCACAGCTCATACGACATGGGTTCCTTGGAGTCTCTGAAGCGCGCACACACACACACACACACACACACACACACACACACACACACACACACACACACACACACACACACACACACACACACACACACACACACACACACACACACACACACACACACACACACACACACACACACACACACACACACACACACACACACTTGTATTGGGACTGATTGAATTAAAAACATAATACAGTATACAGTCTACATAATACAGTCTCGTGACAATGAAATACTGTACTTTACAATACCTACAATAATTAATGAAGTACATAATTATGATGGGTTTTTTTTTGCGGTCGCTATAATCTATGCTTTGATTGCATATTGTCTGAAGGAAGCCAAACATTTTTTTTGTACTCTTATGTACCTGTACACAAGATGTAACAATAAAGTACAACCTTGAACCTTGAATGAAATGAAATTCATCTTCACAACATTTCCCAATTTCCAGTATACATGTTCCAGCAGAGATTGCATTTCACTATCTTCACTTTATTCACACTGAAGGACAAACATGTATACAGAAAACCGAATTTTGTTGTGTTCAGAATGCAATGACAATAATAGACAATAGAATAGTGTTACTGAGGTGTAAAGCAATGCATGATCTACGCTACAGTGTACTAACATTAAAAACCATGGCACGTACTATCACTGACGATGATTTTCACTTCAAATTTTAGGGCACATTCTTGAGGAGGTGCACAGCTGCGAGCCGGGGAAGCATCGTTAATTGATTAATTTCTTCTTTGATCTCTAGAGAGATTCTGGATGGATTCATTTTTTCAAGAACGACGACGACGACGACAACAAGGTCACTGTTCTTTGAACTTGTCAACTTGTTTCAAGAAATCTTTTTTGTAAGTTTAACCCCGGCTTTCAAGTAACCGGGTGTCCCTACTTTATTAAAGGACCACTTCACCACTTTTCAACTTCTCTTCCTATAATTGGTCCTAACTAATGTTCATGATAAAATACCACCATTTTTTCCTACTCAGTCTGTGTCTCATAGGAGGGCTGTGGGCAGTTCAGAAACCCGTCCACCAGTGACATCATCGATGGTGAATCCAAGCTAATAGAAACGGCAGGCTTTCTTTTCCTGAAAAGTTGCAATGCAAAAGTTGAAGCCATCGTTATCACGATAATAATAATCTAAATATATTTTAAAACAAATCTTGTTTTAAAAAAAATCTGCCTAATGATGATGTCACTGGTGGACGGGTGTCCGAACTGCCTAAAGCCCTCCTATGAGACACAGACTGAGTAGGAAAAAATGGTGGTGTTTTATCATGAACATTAGTGAGGACCAATTATATGAAGAGATGTTGAAAAGTGGTGAAGTGGTCCTTTAAGTAAAAACTAAAAAGGGCTCTGGTGGTTAAAGCACTTTCTGTCTTTTTTTATTTCTATCGGACTTCATTAGACATTGGTGTCAAAATTCAGGTCCTTGGACAACCTATGTGTGAAGTTTCATCCAAACCCAAGTAAAAAACAGTTGTGTTGCTGTGCTGTGTGCGCTGGGTGTAATTGACCCATTTTGGGCGGGAACCCCTTTTGGTGTTTTAAACATTATGTTATAATTTAGCTATTGAAAAATAGCAGATCTACAAGCTCATAGCGCGCCACCGAGTGGCGCGCTACGAGCTTGTAGGTCTGCTATTTTTGAAAAATCATTAAAATGTATTTTTTATCTCACCACACAGTCCTCCAACATGATCCCACAGTCTGAAGCAGCCAGACATGGAAGAGGTGCAGAAAGAGCAGGACAGCCCTGTCTTGTAGGGCACCACCAGCCAGCCATTCACTTCCCAGTTACCCCTGCAACAGACATTACACACATACAGTACATACACTGTTTACATTATGAATGATCATTCGTAAGATTTTAATACATGTTAAATAGCTATACATTTGTTCAGTAACTAGGGGTCTCTCCAGCTCTTTAGTAAACGAGCTTGTAGATCTGCTATTTTTGAAAAATCGTGAAAATGTGAGCGCGAATCTTTGAATATATTCTTTCAGAGCGAACGTTTTAACTCAAATCTTTGCTTCTGGCGAGGTCCCTGGAACAACATATTTTCAGATGGGGGGTCGGCGGCAAAATCCAGATATTTACAGGAATATCCTTGACAGGAAAAAGGTTGAGCACCACTGACATTAGAAACATAGGGTTTTTCAGACTACTGTGTAGGATTTCGAAGATATTTGTAGAATTGTCCTCAGGTCAAAATGGGTTAAGTGATGAAACAAACAATTAGCATACAAAAGTTGGAAATGGAACACTATAATATGATGGATAAATGTTGTAGGGGTCTCTCTCCTGATTGGCTAATATTGGCCTCCTGACCATAATTCTCCATTTACTAAAGAACTGTAGAAAGTTTGGGGAGAACAAACACTAGAAGAAATGGTAAATGGTGCATTTATATAGCACAGGGGTTCTCAACCCGTGGGTCGCGACCCCTCGGGGGGTCGTCAAATTATTTTAGGGGGTCCCCAAATTATTTAAAAAAAAAAAAAAATGTTTTTAAATTTTATTTTCACGATTTTTCAAAAATAGCAGATCTACAAGCTCATAGCGCGCCACTTGGTGGCGCGCTATGAGCTTGTAGATCTGCTATTTTTCAATAGCTAAATTATAACAATGCTTAAAACACTAATAGGGGTTCCCGCCCAAAATGGTTTAAGGTTATTGTAGCAGTCAATTTATATTGGGGGTTGGGAGGGGGCGGGGCGGGGGTCCCGAGACATTGCCAAAGCATTTCCGGGGGTCCCCGGTCAAAAACGTTGAGAACCCCTGATATAGCAGGAGGTTAGTTAACACTCAGAGTATTGCTGTGTAGTGGCAGAACAGCTGTAACAGTTTGAAGCTCAAAACGTTTCTACAAAAAATATATTTCATGGTAAAAAACTATACATAATTTATAACCTAATTCATCATCATTGTTATTCCTCTGCATCGTTATTGTCAGAGATGCATGATAGAATTCCCCAAAACTGGAATCTAATGTAAATAAACTCATGCACGTACATTCTTCTTAGGTGGTTTGATTTTGGATCTGTCGTGTCACTGTAAATGGTAAATGGTGCATTTATATAGCGGCTTTATCCAAGGCGCTTTACATAGATTGTGCATTACATTCACCCATTCACACACACATTCATACACCGATTGCGGCGGAAGCCATGCAAGGTACCAACCAGCACATCGGGAGCAATTTGGGGTTCAGTGTCTTGCCCAAGGACACTTCGACATCGATCATTGGACGACCTGCTCTACCTCTTGAGCCACAGTCGCCTTAATAAAGCTAAAGACTAAAGACTTCTTGATGATTGTTATGTTATGTTTCAACAAGGGGATGTGCAAGTAAATACAACACACTCAATTTTGGGGTTAGACATGGCAGCATGGCAGCGCCCTATGCGATTTAGTCCTCACCCAGGGCCATATGCACAGACAAACAGCTCCCAGAGACCCCCCTCTCTTGGACAGAACTGTTTGGCACAGCCCACATGACTGGAAGTGGCCCATACCAGCTGTACGATGAGAGAAGAATTGAAACACAGCCCAATGGTGAGTTTTAAAAAGAAAATAGAATTTGGAAGACTGGGCTGACAAAACATTTCAGCATCCAAATTTCAAATCACCATCATATATATAAGTGAACGTCAGTGCATTGTTTGAAACATTTTTTATTTATTTTATTTAAATGTACTAGGTATTTGTAGGCTATGTCCTGTATGTCAGCCCTGTTTGTATTGTTTGATGTTCGATGTCTGGGGACTGCAGATGGAAATTAGCATGTTTTGCTAAATCTGGTATATATTTACACTGCATTTTTAATGTAAAGTTCATTAATATACATTGTCCCGACTAAATAAACAAATAAAGTAAAGCTTGTGAATAAAGTTCATTGTTGCTGTACCTGTGTATAATGTTGGCAGGTGGCATTCCGTCTACACTGCCCACTCTGATAGAGATAGTCTCGCCCCTCCTCAAACCAAGAGCCAATCACGTCAGAGAATGAAAGGACACCATGAGTAGAGAGACGTGTGTTCCAGCCAATGTGATGGAAGGGGGAGGCATCATGAAGGGTAGACTTGGTGTCGGTGAGGCAGGACGCAGCCCTGTCCTCCGCAAGTAGGGCCAGTTTCTCATTCCACTCCTTCAGATGAAGATAAAAGTTTTACCACATACAAACAGCAATTTAACTGTTTAAATGCCAGGGACTGTGGTGGCCGAACGGTTTGCGGAGTGGTCTTGTTATCGGAAGGTCGCCAGTTCGAATCCCCGGACCGGCATGTTAAAATTACCACCGCTGAAGTGCCCTTGAGCAAGGCATTGAACCCCTACCATGAAATGTTCTATGAGCAGGGTCTGGCTGTAAACAAGCATCTCGAGCTTAGTCCATTCACCCTGGGTAAACAGAACTTTGCTTTGCTTTTACATTAAGACGAGCTGAATCTAATTATGCACTGATTGTCAGGGACGTTAAGACGAGTTAAAAATAAATAAATAAATAAAAAATCTTAATCCATATTTAGTTAATTAATCCAAATTCCTCTAATCTGGTGTGCACATGACATGCACAATAGAATTACATTTTCTTTCTTTTATTTATAATGGGCTTCGGTGGCACCGAGTACCAAAACTGGTGTCCACCAGGTGGCACTAATAAGACATATATAGCCTGGCCCAGCCTGCATGATTTCTGGTGTCGAGGGGGCGGGTGCTGGTCGAAATCAGGCGGTGGATTCTACTGGTTCACCCGATTGTTTTGATTGACTACTTTATTAGTCAAAAATGTAAACAGCACCAGGTACAGTCAGACACTAATTAGGCTAAAAGGATAACACAAAAAAAGTGCTGGGGACTTTCTGTGGTCCTGTGTATTCAATTTGCATAAAAAAATAAGAATGAGATTTTTCCCGTGTTTGTTCTACACTTGTCAAGCCTCAAAAATCAAGACGTTAAGCCCCTTAACCCATTTTGGGCGGGAACCCCTCTTGGTGTTTATAGCATTATGTCATACTTTAGCTATTGAAAAATAGCAGATCTACAAGGTCATAGCGCGGCACCGAGTGCCGCGCTATGAGCTTGTAGGTCTGCTATTTTTGAAAAATCTTGAAAATGTGGCGCAAATCTTTGAATATATATTCTTTCAGAACGAACGTTTTTAACTCAAATCTTTGCTTCTGGGGTGTGGGGGGGGCTCCCTGGAACAACATATTTTCAGATGGGGGTCGGCGGCCAATTACATATATTTTTGGGGGTCCTTGACATGAAAATGTATGAGAACGACTGACATAGAAACATGGGGTTTTCAGAAAACTGTCAGGATTTAGACGTCATGCCCAAATGGGTTAAAGGTTTATGTCTAGTGTTCAAGTTTGCTCTCTGATATCTGCCAGACAAAGTCATCAGCAGATTCAGCACACACTTGGATGCCACCAGAGGGGGATAAGAAGGTCACCAGCTGAGTGGCTCAAGCAAAACCAACATATTTTGTTGGTAAAGCACAGTGCTTTTATATTGCTATATAGCTATGCAACAATTCCCCAACGGTGAACTGTAAAAATCCTCAATGGCTGCCAATGCTTTTCAACGTGAATGGAGCTTTATTCTTCGTTTGAAAAGCATTGTCAGAATCCACCACATGGGTAGAATTAAAGTTTGGTGTGAACACACCCTGAGAGCGTACAAATAGATGAATTGATTTTACTGAGATTTCTTATGATTGGGCATTTTATCCTTTATCCCATTTTGGGCGGGAAGGGAACCCCTTTTGGTGTTAGCATTATGTTCTGCTTTAGCTATTGAAAAATAGCAGATCTACAAGCTCATAGCGCGCCACCGAGTGGCGCGCTACGAGCTTGTAGGTCTGCTATTTTTGAAAACTCGAAGAACGACTGACATAGAAACATAGCTTTTTCAGAAAACTGTCAGGATGTAGAAGACATTTTTAGAATCTGATCTCAGGTCAAAATGGGTTAATATACATTAGGAAACTATAAGCCTCAAAGGCTGCACGATAATCACTTCACAATCTTCATACCACACCACTTACTGTATGGAGAAAAAAAAGAAATACTTTAGATAATCACAAATGCAGCTAGAGCCCCCTTAGCCTATACCGTTTATCAGCAAAGCCATTTAATATACCTCTTCAGCACATCTGAAAAGTCCTCAGAGGGATTTCACAGAAGAATTACCTCTAACACCGCGGCTGTGAATGCAGAACGTTAGTCCTCTTTTTCTCATTACCACCTTATCAGTTTAACAGCTCTCTTTAACCCATTCTGACCTGAGATCAGATTCTAAAAATGTCTTCTACATCCTGACAGTTTTCTGAAAAAGTTATGTTTCTATGTCAGTGGTTCTTTGATTTTTCAAAAATAGCAGACCTACAAGCTTGTAGATCTGCTATTTTTCAATAGCTAAAGCATAACATAATGCTAACCCCAAAAGGGGTTCCCGCCCAAAATGGTGGACTGAGGCCGATTCTACGAATGCCTTCTAAACGCTGATAAGTTTTCATGAAAAACCCATGTTTCCGTGTCAGTCGTTCTCAAACTATTTCATGTCAAGGACCCCCAAAACATTTTGGCCGCCGACCCCCCCCCCCCCCCCCCCAAAAAAAAAATATGTCGTTCCAGGGACCCTCCAGAAGCAGACCTACAAGCCTCGTAGTGCCGCGCTACGAGCTTGTAGATCTGCTATTTTTCAATAGCTAAAAGAATAACATAATGCTAAAACCACCAAAAGGGGTTCCCGTTCAGAACGGGATAAAGCTAAGGAGCACTAGTGGAAGAAAGGAGCCCAGCCTGTAAGGCCATGCAAGGATGTATAATCTATGAGAAATGACAGCATGTCCCTGCATGACACTGGCACACAGTTTGAATTATAGGCCCACAGGATGCACAGTACATTAGTCAAGTGTTTGTGAGTACCATAATCCCGTTACCTCTGGTAATAATCAAATGCCAAGTAAGAGAGATAAGTACGTGTGCCACAGTAGCTAGAGAGAAAAAGTTGTGATCAGATACAGACAGCTTTCTGCCTGGGATTTTATTTATAGGCAGCGGCGGGATTTGGAGAACGATAAAATGGTCCACATTATCAGTGAGTTTCCAGTGCCTGTTTTCTCATTTCCTTTTTTAATGAGTTTGTGCATTAAAAATAAGGTTCATAGGCCTATATAGAAACTATGGTAGAATACGCACATCACTTCATGGAGGTGCTGCAGGTTCAATAACCTTTTGGAGCATATGAGGGTTCCCTTCTCTTTTATTTTTTTTTAAATAATCTTTATCCCATGATTTTTGTAACCCATTTTTCACCCCTGTGTCCAGTGGCGTGCACAGATAGACACTAGGGGGTGCTAGAGCATATATTATTTAGGCCCCAAAATCTATAAATATCACACTTTTAAGACAACCGGCCGGTTTCACACGCTGCACAAGGTGCACTTTTTTTCACTTGAGCACCTGCCCCTCTAAATGTCTGTGCACGCCACTGCCTGTGTCAATTATCTAATTTGATCCTGGGCTCTACACACCCTCCGCCAACCTGGGGGACATGGGGAGAGCAACGGACTTGAACTCATGCTTCCTTCATGCCTGAGTGTCCAAGTTGCTCCTTTACACCTGACAGGGGGGAGTTTCCCTGGTTGGACGTAGCGCGTGGAAGGCACACGTTATTCCAACCAGTTCCTTTCCCCTCCATCAGGCGCCCCGGCTGGCCAAGGGGAGGCAGTTTTAGAGACCAGGATTACTGCATGTTTTTTGTGAGGGTACCTACCCTAGGGGACACGGGGAGAACATGCAAACTCCACACAGAAAGGCCAACCCTCGGGTATGGGCACTGATGACGCGGAGGAGGAAACACGCCGCCAGCACCCACAGCGTCCCGAGCGGGAATCGAACCCAGGGCCTTCTAGCTGTGAGGCGACAGCACTACCGACTGTGCCACTTCCTTCTCCTTTCATAGGCCTATAGACTGACCACATATACTGTAGTGTATACATCCTGGGTTTTTATCCAGCTCAGCACTTGTTGTGTTGCACATCAAAACTGCAGTTGGTTTAGTTCAACTTGTTTTGTATTTTTCCGATGTATTGCTCAAACCCCTTCATCCAAAGCCCTTTACAATGTGCATTACATTCACACACCAATGGCAGAGGAAGGAGAAGTTAGAGGTCTTGATCAGGGAGACTTTGACACAGTGGGAACCTTTCATGCGGCCACTCTACCTCCTGAGCCACTGCCACCCCAACACCTACACTGAACAGGAGCGTGGCATTGGTCCGGTCTCCCGTTAGTCCCAACATTACTAACACTATCTCAAACCCTAGCCTAACCCTAGCCCCTCTCGGGACCCTCCGTAAAGTTTGTTTACTTTACATAGGGTCCCTTTGCATCTATCCCACGCGAAATGGTATACAGACGTACATACCCTAGCTGAGACAGAGCAGATCAGAGGCAGGAACGTAGCCCCGGTGCTGGAGGTGGTACAATGGGATGTCAATAAGGAAGTCAAGGAAGGAAGGAAGAGAGAATTTCTGTCACGATATCTGTCTGTTGTATACTTTTATTATGTAGTCATGTCCTAGTGTTTCCTGTTTCCCCTAGTTACTGTTTCCTGTGTTGTCTCACCTCCCTGTGATTACTAGTTTTCTCCACCTGTGTCCTGTTAGTCTCCCAGCCTATCCCAGTGTTGATTGTTAGTTCTGTTCACCTGTGTATTGTTATCCCTGTGTCTACTTAAACCCTCAGTTCCTTGTGTTCCCTGCTAGTGTATAGTTTATGTTATGGTGTGTCCAGCCCATGTATGTCCTGTGTTGGTAAATAAATCTTCATATAATATATTATATAGTATAGTATGTATAGTTTACATAGATACTCCACTGTTACGTTCTTAGTCTACGCATGATTCATGATAACTACTTTTTATATATGTGATGTATGCCATGCTTTTGTTATTGCTTAATGTAAGTCGCTCTGGATTAAGAGCGTCTGCTAAATGCCTAAATTGTAAATTGTAAATTGTAAATATAAACGTCATCTGCCTGCCTTCCTGTGTGGTTCTGCACATCGGTCCAACACTTGTCTCATACCGTGACAGTATACACTAGCCAACATGGACCCAGCAGAACTCGCGGCCGAGTCGCGGCCGAGTCGCGGCCACCGCCGCCTCAGATGCCGTCGCTGGCACACAGTGACACACTGCCAGAGCTCTGCGCCACAGAGCCCCCGCCGCTGCAGCTCGCCTCCACTGAGGCCCCGCCGCTGCAGCTCACCTCCACTGAGGCCCCGCCGCTGCAGCTCGCCTCCACTGAGGCCCCGCCGCTGCAGCTCGCCTCCACTGAGGCCCCGCCGCTGCAGCTCGCCTCCACTGAGGCCCCGCCGCTGCAGCTCGCCTCCACTGAGGCCCCGCCGCTGCAGCTCACCTCCACTGAGGCCCCGCCGCTGCAGCTCGCCTCCACTGAGGCCCCGCCGCTGCAGCTCGCCTCCACTGAGGCCCCGCCGCTGCAGCTCTCCTCCACTGAGGCCCCGCCGCTGCAGCTCGCCTCCACTGAGGCCCCGCCGCTGCAGCTCGCCTCCACTGAGGCCCCGCCGCTGCAGCTCGCCTCCACTGAGGCTCCGCCGCTAGTCATGTCCTAGTGTTTCCTGTTTCCCCCCTAGTTTCCTGTGTTGTCTCACCTCCCTGTGATTACTAGTTGTCTCCACCTGTGTCCTGTTAGTCTCCCAGCCTATCCCAGTGTTGATTGTTAGTTCTGTTCACCTGTGTATTGTTATCCCTGTGTCTACTTAAACCCTCAGTTCCTTGTGTTCCCTGCTAGTGTATAGTTTATGTTATGGTGTGTCCAGCCCATGTATGTCCTGTGTTGGTAAATAAATCTTCATATAAACGTCATCTGCCTGCCTTCCTGTGTGGTTCTGCAGACAAACAAACTAACAAAGCCAGTTGTAGGAGTGGTTTACACCACTCAAAAATACTTAACGGCTTCTGCGCCAAATGAAAATTAGCTGACGTTTCCGTTGTCTCCTATAGCCGATATATCCCGCCGCAGGACGGCCTTTTCCGAGGGTATGTACGTCTGTATACCATTTCGCGTGGGATAGATGCAAAGGGACCCTATGTAAAGTAAACAAACTTTACGGAGGGTCCCGAGAGGGGCTAGCCTAACCCTAACCTCACAGGAAGCCACAGGTGATTTGTAACCCGCAGCACAGGTGATTTGTAACCCGCAGCACGGGTGACTTGTAACCCGCAGCACGGGTGATTTGTAACCCGCAGCACGGGTGATTTGTAACCCGCAGCACAGGTGATTTGTAACCCGCAGCACGGTGATTTGTAACCCGCAGCACGGGTGATTTGTAACCCGCAGCACAGGTGATTTGTAACCCGCAGCACGGTGATTTGTAACCCGCAGCACGGGTGATTTGTAACCCGCAGCACGGGTGATTTGTAACCCGCAGCACGGTGATTTGTAACCCGCAGCACGGGTGATTTGTAACCCGCAGCACGGGTGATTTGTAACCCGCAGCACAGGTGATTTGTAACCCGCAGCACGGTGATTTGTAACCCGCAGCACGGGTGATTTGTAACCCGCAGCACGGGTGATTTGTAACCCACAGCACGGGTGATTTGTAACCCGCAGCACGGGTGATTTGTAACCCGCAGCACGGGTGATTTGTAACCCGCAGCACGGGTGATTTGTAACCCGCAGCACGGGTGATTTGTAACCCGCAGCACGGGTGATTTGTAACCCGCAGCACAGGTGATTTGTAACCCGCAGCACGGGTGATTTGTAACCCGCAGCACGGGTGATTTGTAACCCGCAGCACGGGTGATTTGTAACCCGCAGCACGGGTGATTTGTAACCCGCAGCACGGTGATTTGTAACCCGCAGCACGGTGATTTGTAACCCGCAGCACGGGTGATTTGTAACCCTCAGCACGGGAGATTTGTAACCCGCAGCACGGGTGATTTGTAACCCGCAGCACGGGTGATTTATAACCCGCAGCACGGGTGATTTGTAACCCGCAGCACGGGTGATTTATAACCCGCAGCACGGGTGATTTGTAACCCGCAGCATGGGTGATTTGTAACCCGCAGCACGGGTGATTTATAACCCGCAGCACGGGTGATTTGTAACCCGCAGCACGGGTGATTTGTAACCCGCAGCACGGGTGATTTATAACCCGCAGCACGGGTGATTTGTAACCCGCAGCACGGGTGATTTATAACCCGCAGCACGGGTGATTTGTAACCCGCAGCACGGGTGATTTGTAACCCGCAGCACGGGTTGGACTGTACGGGAGGTCAGCCTTACGGGCACTCCCCAACATACGGTACAGGCAAATTGTGCTCCCAAATTATGTGGTTCTTCTCTTGTAATAGGATACCTGGTTCTTACAGTATATTTAATATACTGTACGTTATAATTATTTATAAGCTAAATAATTACAGTAGGCTTCACCTGTCGTATATAGCACATTGTGTATAGGACTCTAGGGGCTCCATTTTCGTCACCGCTAAACCCCTTATCCCTAAACTCTTTTTTTTGAATAGTTTAACTAGCCAATCTACATTGACACATTGTGAGCTTGTAGACTGGCCATTTTAACTATTCAAAAATGTTTTGCAAAATAGTAAAAAAAAAAGGGAAAGAAGTTTAGGGATAAGGGGTTTAGCGGTGACGAAAATGGAGCCCTAGGTACGCTACAGTAGAGACTATTTCTTGCCCTTGGAAAAGTGAGCTAAATGTGTTGTAACATGTACATTTGAAACATGAGTAAATCCACTTTCATTCAGACTCCACTATTCAAGACAGAAAAGCTCTCAAATCATTACTCTGAGTTCATCACATAATTGAAAGTGATCTGTGTGGTTTGTTTCCCAAAACAGCAGTGTTTTCGCACCTGGCAGCGTGATTAGGACACATTATCAGCCAGCCTGCTACAGCAGAATGAACAGTCCATAATACCACAGTTGCCTATACCAGGGGTTCTCAACGTTTTTGGCCGGGGACCCCCGGAAATGCTTTGGCAATGTCTCGGGACCCCCGCCCCGCCCCCTCCCGACCCCCAATATAAATTGACTGCTACAATAACCTTAATAATAGAGACAATACACCATAAATAAATACTGAAACCAGATATAATCATTAGGGAAGGTGTATGCATGTACTATGTGTACTATATGTAAACTCTTCATTTCCTTTTTCCAGCCATTCAGTTGCAAAAAAACAAACAAAATAATTTGGGGACCCCCCAAAATAATTTGGCGACCCCCCCGAGGGGTCGCGACCCACGGGTTGAGAACCCCTGGCCTATACCAGTGGTTCCCAAACTTTTTCACGTCAAGGACCCCCAAATTGACACTAATTACCCCGCGGACCCCCATTTGAAACGATATGCCAGAGACCCCCATAAGAGAAGATTTTTACGGCTCTAGCAGTGATTCTCAACCCGTTTAATTTCAAGGACCCCACAGTTTGACATGCATTAGTCTACGGACCCCCATTTAATGGCATTGCTACCTCTGGGCACCCCAATTTATATTGTAAAATCAATGTTATTTTAACTCTGAGAGTGTACAAATGGAACCAAATGGACCCGTTAGGGTCCATTTGGTTCCATTTGTACACTCTCTGAGTTACAAACCCATAATGGTCCATTTGGTTCCTAACTATCATTTAGCTGGGGACCCCCTGGAACTCCCTCAGGTGCCCCTGGGGGTCCCCGGACCCCACTTTGGGAACCACTGGCCTATACTGTTTCACACTCTTACACCCCAAGAGGAACCCTGCACCTTTCAGCCATACTTTGGCCTAATTATTTGAGACAAAGTGGCTTTTCTTCCTAAAATGTGTGTGATTGCATACAGGCATTTGCCTCTAAAATAGCCTCTTCTGTACTGAAATTCTATATGACTAGTCTAAATTAGAACAATCAATTGACCCGCTTTCACTGCCTGGCATTTGTTTACTCTCTTTTAAAGTGAGACATCTTTGGTTTGTAAATGTCATGATTGCCAGGAGGTTCTTTCTTTGTCCAGCCATCTGCCATGTGTCTCTTCCTCAAGTTCCTTTTTACATCATTAACAACACAAAAGAGAGAAGGAGGACCGTGGCATGGGAAAGAAGAGAAGAGATAAGGCAGTTTCTGGTGGGGCCGTTTCAGGTGACCTTGGTCAGTAAACTCAGTGGTGTGTTTCAGCAGCCAGGCTACAGTACCTTGCATGTCAACAGGGATAGCATGCCATGTGCAGGACAGACGAAAACACTGCTTTCCTTGTCACCATTTGGAAATGAGTGATTGAGAGCCTCATATGGATACGATATTTTAGACTCAGAATAGTGCGCACGCACGCACGCACGCACGCACGCACGCACGCACGCACGCACGCACGCACGCACGCACGCACATGCACACGTCACGTGTTGAAGAAAGGCTACTAACCATTTTTTGCATGTTACCTGCCATAGGTTCAACCCGGCTGCGGAGTCTATTGTGCTGAGCAACAATCTGAGAGTGCTCCTTCACCCCAAGCCCTAGAATATAGAATAGAATAGAAGGCGTTCAGTTACTTGACCACTTCAATTCCCATGGCAACAAAATGCAAATGTGGGCTGGTGTGTGTGCGTGTGTGTGTGTGTGTGTGTGTGTGTGTGTGTGTGTGTGTGTGTGTGTGTGTGTGTGTGTGTGTGTGTGTGTGTGTGTGTGTGTGCGCATTTAGGCTATGTGTGCATGTATTCAAGTTCAAGTTTATTGGTCATTTAAATAAACACACCTTATTATACAATGTCTTCAGTCGTTGTTTTTTTTCACCAAAAGGTAGGCTGAAGCCTCAGCACAAGCTTGTGTGCATAGCCTAGCCTATATGACTGTGTTGGGCTTAAATTGAATTTATACTAAAATCTGATTTGACAATCTTTAAACCCCTATATTAAGAAAAGGACAAAATGACACTGTGGTATTAAAGACTACAAATCTCCAGAGTACATTTTTAACAAATGGTGTTGACTGAAAACTTGTAAGTGCAATGAGGACAGGACTGAGGACAGACCTCAAACTTTATAGGATTTATTTTTCGACAATGACAAAGTGAGTCGTTCCCAGTTCCCACTATAGCTATAGTATACTACTTAAACTTTGTCAGACTTTGCTACACCAGAAATATCCTCATCCTATCAATTTCTAGGGTTTGTTACAGATGAGGATATTTTCAGTGGTGGAAAGTAACTAAGTACTTTTACTTAAGTACTGTACTTAAGTACAATTTTGAGGTATTTGTACTTTACTTGAGTATTTCCAATTTCCAGTACTTTTACTTCTACTCCACTACATCTCGGAGCCAAAATTTGTACTTTTACTCCACTACAATTATTTAAAAACTTTATTTACTAGTTACTTTGGAGATTAAAAATTTGATTAGAAAACATAACATTACCACTTCAACCCTATACATTTCGGCCATTTGAAAATAGCCGATCTACAAGCTCACAATGCGTCGCGCGACGCATAGATTTTCTACACATTTTGAACTTTTACTACTTTTACTTTTAGTAGGCTACTTTTAGTACATTTTGATGCCGATACTTTTGTACTTTTACTCAAGTACATTTTCAATTCCGTACTTTTACTTTTAATTGGCAGCGGTGACCGAACGGATTGCGGAGCGGTCTTGATACCGGAAGGTCGCCAGTTCGAATCAGCGGTCCGACACGTTACAATTACCACCGCTGAAGTGCTCTTGAACAAGGCATTGAACCACTACGATGAAATGTTCTATGAGCAGGGCCTGGCTGGAAACAAGTTCTTGAGCTTAGCCCAGATACCCTGGGTAAATATAGTAATCATTTCATTACTTGTAACGAAGTAGTTCTAAATTGCAGTATTGGTACTTTTACTTAGCCTAAGTAAAACAATTGAGTACTTTTTCCACCGCTGGATATTTTATAGTCTAGAGTCTCTAGACAGCGCATTGCATAGATAGGACAATATCCGCTATCGAACGGACCTGATTTCCTTACCGCTAGCAGGTGGCTTCATGTTGTGCGCCTTTTCTACAATAATCCTGTTTGCGTTGATGAACGGCGAGACCCGCAGCAGACATGATGCGACTACCAACAGACTCAACCACCGGGGACCAGTCACAGAACCCATGGTTCAACTAAATACGCGCCTCAAACTAGCCTACTGCTTCTTATCATCTCTTGTGGACAAGTGCCAGTGCCTCCTCCCTGCCCCACCTCCTATTCTCTGTCAAATAGCTTAATTTATCTCTTTAAACTTCATGATCTCTGCGATTTTTATTTAACTCATCACACCTTGCCCAATGTGAGGTGTGAGGTTGTGGTCTTTTTTTTCTTCTTTTTTTTAATTATAGGATAGAGTATTGATTGATTGATTTTATGATGAATTCCTGTTCTTTGTCTATATAGAAGTGTCTATTTGTACGTCTCTAAATGTTTTGATGAATTGAACATGGTGGACCCTCTTGTAAACAAGTGTAATGCTTAATTGGGTCGTCCACTCACAGTTAACAGTCTTTTGTGCTTGAAATGTAGGCCTACTGTAATTCTGCAAACTGTTAATAAATATTTCAATCAATCAATCAATCAATCAATCAATCAATCAATCAAATTGATCGATTGATCATTGAAGTAGGCTATTTATTAATAGTTTGCAGAATTACAGCTAGCCTACATTTCAAGCACAACTCCATACAAACTGTTAACTGTGGAACGACACCATAAAGCATTACACTTGTTATGCCTCCTATACGATATAGGCGGCATGTGTATTTCTTCAGTGCAACGAAACAATTATAGCATACTTTCTCCAGGGAGTTATCAATTCATGGCAATAACATAGTTCTCAAGAGCAGTACAAAACCCTATAGGCCTGTGCCTATTTATAGCACATTTGTGATGTAGATGTGTTCTATATTGCAAATGTTTCTAATTTAGCCAGCCATATATGGAGTGTGCCATGAGGCGTGATGTGGCGTGACGTGTCACGATACGTGACCATATATGGAGGCGTGACATGACGCGAAACGACTGACGGGAAATGCAGGTTTTCATAGTACGTCGCAATAATGACTACGGTGCCAGTCAGTGATGACAAGTTATAGCTTATTAATCATCGCTGTTCTGACTTTCTGGAGTTTAGTGAAAGAAAGGGGGGTTGATTGTGTTGCATAATGTGAGTTTGTGTTGTGATAGCTCATTGTTGTGTGTTGGGGGACTTCATTCAGAGGGATTTAGGTCTGCTGTCCAAATGAAGCACAAAAAAAGCAGAAGACAATACAGCACAGGAATGGCTACTGGGCAGGCTGGCAGGGCTATGTGGAGTTAGATTGTAACTGAAATATAGGCAATGCAATGGAAGAAAAAAAAGCAGCTTTCATGGCTCAGTGGAGCTGGACAGCATGCAGGCAGCAGAAATGAAGTGATAGCGAAGGACTATCACATTGTTTGTGTCGTGTGACGGTTTGAGTATGAAAAGCCATGGATGGTAGAGGTCTGTTTAGTTTGTGTGACAGTATGATGATGATGGTCCCAGAGTGTGGAAGCATACATGAGTCACTGTGAGTCATCACTTGATCCAGAGAGACTGGAGATGACTTCAAACAACAGCAGGATGAGTGAGATTATTGGTTGTGTGAGTTTCATTCATAATAACTTTAAAGAAACGCAAACGTCTGGTGTCTGGATAGTGCATCATCCACATGTGATTTCAGCTGGAGGCCTATAGCTGCTCCACGCTCCCCTCAGTTGCCCTCAGATTTCATGTCTAAAGGACGGAAGGACGGAAGGACGGAAGGAAGGACACACACACACACACACACACACACACGGACGGAGTGCAAAACATACTCTCTCCCCATGCCTTCGGCCTGGTGGAGACAATAAAGCAAAAGAAAACTGTTTTTGCTTTAGAGCTGCCGTGGGTGATAAAGTATGTTGTCAGAATTAACCCTAGCTCATGCTCTCAATTTACAATTACAATTGTGTATATGTTATAATTTAGCTATTGAAAAATAGCAGATCTACGAGCTTGTAGGTCTGCTATTTTTGAAAAATCGTGAAAATATTTATTTCAGAAAATTGGAGGATTTAGAAGATTTTTTTTAATTTCGAGGTCAGGCCTAAATGGGTTAACCCAGAGCGACTTACAGTAAGCAAGAACAACACAACGTAATAATACATCAAATACAGAAATAGTCATCAAGAATCACAAGGTAAGAACCTAATCTAACAGTAGATTATCTGTACTGCGAGGCCTATGAGTATACATCTTAGAGTGCTACGTCTACATAAAATGTTAAATTACACATCTAATAAATTGCTAAAATATAAATATAAATTTCATAAGTTTAGCCTGTGCTACGTCGGGCCAATCTCTATGCACACAGGGCATGCATTTCATTCTTTCTATAGGCTTCTTGTGTAGGGAAGAACTGGGTAAAATGCATGTTTCAGGGAATGCGAAAACAATATGCAGTAGCCTACCAATTACAGGTTGATATTAATATATACAGCAGCTATGTGATGGTTCGGATCATGTTATCTTTTTCTTTTTAGTGCTTGGCACTAAAAAGCCAGCCCACTGCCAGCCCACTGCCAGCCCACTGTCTGTCCCTCCTCTATAAGAAATATAAAATAAAGGCGAAAGCCATAAAAAAAAAAAGAAACTGCATCAGGCAGTGTTTATGCTTGTAAACTTGAGGTTATAGATCAGACATAGTATTTATTCTGTCCTGCCATTAATTTATGAAGAGACAGAAAATGTGTGTTTTTTGTTAATTTTGACAAATCCAATGTGTTGTTTTTTTTTTAATGATTTTTTTTTCTGGCCGTGAGTGCCAATGACAAATATAAAAAGTGGAGAGAACCCGCAGTTCTTTATTTCTAATATTTTAGTCGGGTGCTCACTGACCCTGCATGCACAGCCAAATGAAGGACCTTGTGTCTCTCTACTCTCTGATGACTAAATCCAAAGATCCCCGTGTATCTCGGTGAGAATTTTGCATTGCCTCCACATTGTCAATGAGCTCAAAGCAACGCCTAAAGCAATAGCTTCCTCTGAATCCTTTGAGCTCTGTCCATCTAGGGACTGCACACATTTCAAAGTGTCTGCTGCGGCTACACTGCTCAGCATTGAAATCCACACGTCTGCCTCCAGAGTCCTGAGTCTCCCAACCTCTTGCATTGCCTCACCAACCTAATATCTAACTCACACACATCAGCAGCCTCTCGGTCGAACGTCAGACGAGCCCACCATCATCCCAGCAAGCACGGTCAGGACCTGGACTATTGGGGCCAGATCAAGTCAAACCAAGACTAGTCACATCTGACCCAGAATATCACCTGATTTCAACCAACATAAATTCTGCCCACTAAGACGGACGTCCCTGGATGAATCAGAGAGTGTCTGATCGAGGCCAGATCAACTTAAGTCATATCATAACTAGTCAGATCTGGCCCAGAATAAGCTATATTATTTCAACTGGTGAAGACGTCCTAGAAAAGATGTAAATGTCATCCCCATATGGACTGGGATCTCATGGCCTAGTCCTGAACGTCACCGGAGTCACCGGCGGACGTCATCATAACGTCATCATGACGTCATCATGACGTCATTTGGCTTGCTGGGATTGCTTCCAGTCATCGGCTACTATCGCCGTTTTGCGAGGACGCACACAATTTGCTGGCTGGCAGTTCTTGATGTCTTTGGCACTGTCCTGCTATAGTCTCATTCTCCTGGTTGCAATTTGCTGGAACACCCTTGGTATTCCCTCATACAGAATCTTGTTGGTAACATGCAGTGGCGTGCACAGATAGACACTAGGGGGTGCTAGAGCACCACCTGCCCTTGCCCTCTGGACAGCACCCTTTAAAAAAACACACAGTACATACATACAGTGTACAGTATGTGCACCATGGTGACATTGATCAATTCTTGTTAAAAAAAAAGCTTCTAATATATTATTTATGCCCCAAAATCTATAGATCTCACACTATTAAGGCAACCGTCCGGTTCCATGTGCTGCACAAGGTGCCCTTTTTTCACTTGAGCACCTGCCCCTCTGAATGTCTGTGCACGCCACTGTTCACCTGCCCCTCTAAATGTCTGTGCACGCCACTGGTAACATGTACCCTCTTGCTGATGGCCTACTGTAGTAGGCCTACTGCACGCAACATTCTGGTATAGATGCAGCAGCCGTCGTCACATCAAGAGACTTCTGCAGGGTTGGCTTCAGGGTCCAGCATTCACAGATGCCTTATAGAAGAATACACTCCACCATATAGCGTAGAAGAACTGAGTATTATTTTAACGGGGAGGCTCATGGAGTTCCATACACTGGTCATGCCGCTCAGGGTCCGGCCTCCATGCAAGTGCCTTCCTCACGTTCAGGTCTTATTGTTGCTCGGTCGGTGCAGATCTAGAAGATGGTATAGCAGCAAATATTGCTCACGTCAGTTCAACTTCAGTTACAGTTTTACACTATCACTGACCTGACTGATATGATAATGCAGATGTGTGTGCATGTGTGTGCGTGCGTGTGTGTGTGCGTGCGCGTGACTGTGAGCAGTGCACAGTCACACAAAGGCAACCAACCACCTGGCTTATCCCCATTCGACCCAAAAGTCTCAACTCTGAAAACATGCATGCATGGTTGCACATATTCCTGCAGAGGGCACAGCTTCTCTATCTGTGAAAAGGAACATTGACTACATATATGCATGCACCACCCTCATATTGACTTCAAATCAGTTTACAGAGATTATTTCTGTGGGAGATTTGTTTGTTTTTATTTTAAAAGGATATCCCAAACACAGCAAAAATACAACTTTGCAGACAGTGCTGTTACAATGTTCCGTAGTGTGTGTATAGCCATATAGGCCCTGAAACATGACTGTCGTAGAGCGTCATGTGTGAACCATGTTATGGCTATTAATTGGCTATTATAGGCTAATAATGTAACTCGCACGACCTGTGGTTCCACCACCAGCTTCCACCAAAGTACAATTCTACCCTGGTGTGAATTACTGTGTGAAATGAGAGAGAGAGAGAGAGAGAGAGAGAGAGAGAGAGGGAAGAAAAAAGAGAGAAAAAAAGAAATTAAGGGGCAATAATGCGGTAGCCTAAATATTTTTCTCAAGTCTCCTTTCCTGATTGGCTATCCAGGGGTAAACCCAACATTCCGCAGCAGTTCGCCTTTACAGGCTTTCCACTCTTAAGGAAGCACTATATCCATTCTCTCAACTCTAATATCTTCATAAACGCGTTTTTTGTTTACCAGTGGGACTTCACCTCACGGCACGGGCTTTGAGGACTGAATTTAAACTGCATCTTTATTCTTGGATTGGGAACTTTAGAAAATGTTTGCGTCACCAGTTATTGTCGTCATGGCCCTGTATTTCTGTCACATCCACCCTGCATATACACAGGTGAGCTATACCTAATATGGTGTCCACACAGTTTAATAGGCTATATTAGATTGGATATTGGCCATGTATGCTATACTCTGCAGACTGCACAGATCAAATAGCTATAACCTATTGCCTTTATAAGAACTGATGATGACTCACTGCATGAGGCTTTAAATATAATTTCGATGGCTATTTTATTAATTAATAGATACAAGAAAACAAAATTCAAATTGAACTGTAGGTTAATGATAAAAAAAATAGGTAGGCCTAAATGTTCTCAATTATACTACAGCATGTATAGGCTATACGCACGCTCTCTCTCTCTCGCGCGCACACACACACCCACACACACACACACACACGCACACGCACACGCACACACACACACACACACACACACACACACACACACACACACACACACACACACACACACACACACACACACACACACACGCACACAGCTTATCAGCATTATCAAAGGCAGGCAGGACAAAAGGCCTGACAACCATAGTGACCTACAGGCCTTAATTGCTGCATGTATATATATCAGACTGTATATATCAGGCTGATATTTTTGCACTGCTTTTGAAGAAGTGTTGCATATTGTGCAGTGAATGACAGCAATGTGATCAGCCAGATTTGAACCAATACTGTGATGAGAGGCCAGCGGGTTTAGAGAGGGGCTAGAGGAGGACAACCTTCAACCCAAATGTGTAAGACTGTTAAATGTAAAGGACCACTTCACCACTTTTCAACCTATCTTCATATAATAGGTCCTCACTAATAATCATGATAAAATGGCACGATTTTTTCCTACTCTGTATGTGTCTCATATGAAGGCTGTGGGCAGTTTAGAAACCGTCTTCTTTTTTTTTAAACAAGATTGTTTTTACAAAAATGTTTAGATTTTCATTATCGTGAGAACGATGGCTTCCATTTTCGCATTGCAACTTTTCAGGACTAGAAATCCTGCAGTTTCTATTAGCTTGGATTCCCCATCGATGATGTCACTGGAAGACGGTTTCTGAACTGCCCACAGCCCTCCTATGAGACACAGACCGAGTAGAAAAAAATTGCTCCATTTTTTCATGATTATTAGTGAGGACCTATTATATGAAGATAGGTTGAAAAGTGGTGAAGTGGTCCTTTAATTAGCATAATAGCATTCAACTCTTTTCAACTCTTCGGGTACAGAAATCATTCTCCCATACCAGATGCAAACCAAAACAAGTGTGTGCAAGTGTGTAGCCTACAGAGTGTCAGAGGGGCAGGGGCTGAAATCCCGTAAGAGGGCACTTTTGGACAAAAATAGCAAATAGCTGATCTACAAGCTCTCAACGCGTCGCGCTGCGACGCGTTGAGAGTTTGTAGATCAGCTATTTTCGGGGCGAAACCCAGCACTCTTTAGCTATCTAGATGCAGTGTGACGACATGGATTTCCAAACAAATTTGTTCAACGCAAAATAATGTGTTCAAGTTCAGGAGTCTTCAGAAAAATGGCAATTCTCCTGAACGCTGCCTTCGATATGTGGCATGGAAATGAGTGTCATTTGCATTTCATTCACCATGTAGTAAATGCTGCATTCGTGGTCTGGAGAGGGCAGTTGTTTTACAGACGGGTAAAAGGGCAGGGGCTGACGCCCCCTTTGATGTCTATGTGTGCACGTCCCTGGTGTACAGACAGTATACACTATAGGCCTATATGTGTCTGTCTGTCTGTCTGTCTGTCTGTCTGTCTGTCTGTCTGTCTTCTACTCTGTCTGTCTGTCTGTCTGTCTGTCTGTCTGTCTGTCTGTCTGTCTGTCTGTCTGTCTGTCTGTCTGTCTGTCTGTCTGTCTGTCTGTCTGTCTTCTACTCTGTCTGTCTGTCTGTCTGTCTGTCTGTCTGTCTGTCTGTCTGTCTGTCTGTCTGTCTGTCTGTCTGTCTGTCTGTCTGTCTGTCTGTCTGTCTGTCTGTCTGTCTGTCTGTCTGTCTGTCTTCTACTCTGTCTGTCTGTCTGTCTGTCTGTCTGTCTGTCTGTCTGTCTGTCTGTCTGTCTGTCTGTCTGTCTGTCTGTCTGTCTGTCTGTCTGTCTGTCTGTCTGTCTGTCTGTCTGTCAGAGGTTCTGAATGATTTCATGTTGAGGCTGGCTCCTGATCTTGTATTAAGAGAAGACAACAGTAAAACAAGAAGAAACCACGTACCTATAAACTCCAAAATGTTCATTTTTCAGAAAATGAAAAATATGCATTTTTGTAAACAAAGCAATACTGCCTCATTGGTGTTGTATTGTGAGTAACTATCAATTACTTGCATGGGGAGAGGTGTTGGAGTTGGCTGTTTTAGCAGACAGTTTGAGGGTCCAATGGAATTAAGAGGTTTTGTCCGAAGCGCTTTTTTATACTTTCCATTGGTTCAATATCTTTGAGGGGTGCTGCTAGCGTGCTAGCGTTTTTAAAACAAACTTGTGAACGGGTGTGTTTTTTTACCAACACAGTAAAGGGTGTTCAGTAAACATCTAAAACATGGAGTTATAGGTTTTTTCCTCCTGAGTTCAGCAACCACTGTAAAGGTTCAACGACAAGGATTTATTGAAAGTTCCACCAACTAGTTAGTCAGTTTAGATTTTGTGATTCGGAATGGATACCGAGTGTAGAGAAATCCCAAGTCGTGTTAAACCAGTAGACAGTGACTCTAAAATCATCTAGGGCGGGTCGATATGGACAAAATACAATCTTTTTTTTCAATATTTGCATTATCATAACTATCCCAGCAAGCCAAATTACGTCATGATAACGTAATGATGACGTCCTCCAGTGACTCCGGTGACGTTCAGGACAAGGCCAGATCACAGCCCATATGGGGATGATCTTTAAGTCATTTCCAGGACATCTTCACCAGATTAAATAATATAGTTTATTCTGGGCCAGATCTGACTAGTTATGATATGACTTAAGTTGATCTGGCCTCGATCAGACTCTCTCTGATTCATCCAGGGACGTCCGTCTTAGTGGGTAAAATCTATGTTGGTTGAAATCAGGTGATATTCTGGGCCAGATCTGACTAGTCTTGGTTTGACTTGATCTGGCCCCAATCGAAACGTCACTGATTCGTCCAGGTCCTGACAGTGCTTGCTGGGTAATCTCTCAAAACATCACAAGCTTGTACTGTAAATCCAGCTTTTTATGCCATTTTTTTTTAAACGTTTTATTTTTTCAACATGTTTTTGATACAAAATAGGGCTTCTTAAATGCTATAATATCACTTATATCCAACATCCCAGATTCATATCACAATACCGATATAATCGCCCAAGCCCAAGCCCTTAACCCATTTTGGGCGGGAACCCCTTTTGGTGTTTTAAACATTATGTTATAATTTAGCTATTGAAAAATAGCAGATCTACAAGCTCGTAGCGCGCCACCGAGTGGCGCGCTACGAGCTTGTAGGTCTGCTATTTTTGAAAAATCGTGAAAATATTTATTTCAGAAAACTGGAGGATTTAGAAGATTTCTTTTAAATTTCGAGGTCAGGCCTAATATAAATGGGTTAACATCATCCATTTGAAGCCACATGAAATATGCTGCTGAAATAGAAAGAGAGCTTTCAGACTTGTTCATAAACACCAACTCCCCCAGACCCCCGCTAACCCGACTGAAGCCTCTAGCAGTTCCCAGTCCTGTCCCAATCAAAAAGGTGTTTTCAACAAATATTGACTTTTCTTATATAACTCTTGTTGGACGCAAACACTCGTTTGCTGTGTGAAAACACCCATGCATGACTGAGAGGACAGAGCGGTGGAGGCAGAGAAGGAAGTTGTTGAATGAAAAAGAGTAATGAAGGAAAAAGGGAATTAGATGGAAAACAAGCTACTACTACCACCACTCCCCGGCTCTTTGAGCCAATCAGAAAAGGAGGTTGTTAATACAGGTGATGTTTACCCTAAGGGTTGTTTATGCCATACTGACTGACCCCACATCGCACCGCCCATTGCCCCATCAGCACCGCCCATTGGCCCATTTCCCCATCAGCACCGCCCATTGCCCCATCAGCACCGCCCATTGGCCCATTGCCCCATCAGCACCGCCCATTGCCCCATCAGCACCGCCCATAGGCCTATCTCACAGCCCCCTTTCTCTGGAGAATCTAAGTACATTTCCTAATGTAAAAATGTGACAGACCAATATTATTATGAAGCAAACAAGATGGTAAATCAGCTCGAACAGATAGAACAAACCTTACCTTGAGAAAACAAAAGTTGTAGACTTCTTAAATTACCTCTGTTAACATGTAGTGTCTATGGAGTGACGTCACGCTATCACCACTAACGCGGAAAGGGGGCGTATTAAGGGGGAGGGGAAATTCTGTGAGATAGGCCTATTGCCCCATCAGCGACAGCTTGTTGTGAGAGAATAGAGGGTATGCGCGCGACATCATCGTACCAGGAAGTTATGCGGGAACGCCCACTGAGTGGCAAAAAACTACTTTCTGGCGTCGACAGCCCATACATCCAAACAGAAAAGTCTGATTGCATTAAACAATGTTAAACTCACCAACATTGCAGCTGTACGAAAAGCTTGAATTATCCTCTCTCTATCTGCAACGTTTTTGTTTCATAAAAATCCACCATAGAAACGTTATGAGCTACTTTCTGTCAAGAAATGCCCTGCATTTGATTATTTTTCTAAGTATCAGAGTTTGGAAGTGCTTGTTTTCAATAACACAACATTTTGCTGTCTACTGCATTATGTGACATTTAGAAACAGGGGCTCGCAGGACGGTTGAGTGATTTCCAACGATTTCCAAACTCCAACACTCCATGCTGCTCAATGTTTTGCCACTCAGTCTAGATGAGGGGGGCGTGTCCTGATGGGAAAATCATGCATGTGCATACTCTCTAATCGGCTCACAAATGAACAGCCTAGATCAGATCTTTAAGAAACAGGTGCTTAAAGGGGCATTCCACTCATTTTCAACATTTTACTATGTCATTAATGTACCTGTTGTGTGGAAATAATACAAAAGTTCCCCCATTCTGTGTTTCCTAGAACTAGAGGTCTGAAAAGAATCATTAACATGGTGAAACACATCTTGATGATGTCATCAAGATGTGTTTCACCATGTTAATGATTTTTTTCACAATTACATTTCTAGGAAACACAAAATGGGGGGACTTTTTTATTATTTCCACACAACAGCTCTAAGGTATATTAATGACATAGTAAAATGTTGAAAATGGGTGGTTTTCCCCTTTAACAAAGCATCCGATCTGATGCTGCTCACCCTACATGGAGAGTACATCCTTCTCCCATCCGGCCTTCGCTTGCGAGCCCCTTGTGCCACAAAAAACAGGCACAAACATTCCTTTGTCCCTGTCTCTATTTGCACACTAAATGCTGCTGTGGGTAGATCTAGGACATAACTTATGATAAGCACTTTTACGTACTTACCTTCATACTTTTTTACTTACTTTATTTGTCTCGTGCCTAATGCCTATGCACTCGCACTTTTATGACTATCGCATAGCACTTTAACGCCTGCACTTTATTGGTTTATTGGTTATGTGCACCTTTGTACTTTGGTATGATCTGCTATGTGAACTGTTTGTTTATGTGTACTGTCTCATTGTTTAATGTACGTCTATGCTGCAACCCAATTTGCCCTTCGGGGACAATAAACTTGAACCTTGAACCTTGAACCTCTCTATTAGGGGAATACACTAGATAGGCCTAAAGCAGTATAGCTGATTTCTTCCATGCTCCAAAAAAGTACCCAAAACATTTTATATCAGTGCCTCTCAAGCTCACAATGCATGTGAGCTTTAAAGATCTGTTATTTTCAAATAGCAAAAATGAATACATAAGTAGAATTGGGCTCATTTTGCTGGGTGTGTCCCCCCCCCCCCCTCCACACACACACACACAGCCCTTCAGATACCCCACTTTAGAGTAGGCCTACATGTAAAGGTGTTTGGTAATCTTCCTTCCTGCAGGGCCCTCATTCCATTGAATGTCAAAACAATTACTGCTGCTGTAAATGACAGGGATAGCAAACCATGTTCATGGTCCTATTATGCCAAGCACAACCTTCAATCCTGATTCCTGAAATGTGTAATACTGATGCCAAAATGAGCCGAATACAAGAATACAAGTGATAAATTAACTTTCATGAGTCAAAGCTCAAGTGAATTAAACGTCCATAATTTCTGCCAGGATCTTGTTGAATTACTAATCGTAATAACTAATAGTTCACCCTATAGTTGGAACAAAACATGGTGAAGCAGCATTTCACTATTATGCACCACAAACCTGGAATAATATTCCAGGTTACATTAGGAAATCCCCAACCATAGCCGTTTTTAAGTCCAATTTAAAAACGTATTTATTTAACATTGCCTATCCAAATGATGTCTAACAACAGCTAGGTCTTGCCTGGGCTTTAAATTAGCTGTGTTTTCTGTTTTTATCAAAGGTGGGAGTATTTGTTGTAATTTATATGCTCCTATATCTTATTTTAATTGTATCTATTATAATCTGTATTCATTTTAAAGTGCACTGTTGCAATCTGTATTTGTTTTTATTCTGTAAAGCACTTTGAATTGCCTTGCCTAAAAAACATAAAACAAAAAACAAAAAATGAAAAATGAAAAATGAAAAATGAAAAATGAAAAATGAAAAATGAAAAATGAAAAATGAAAAATGAAAAATGAAAAATGAAAAATGAAAAATGAAGAAACTTAAAGACGGTTCTTCACATTGTTTGTTCTTCCCTGAACCTCTACGCCGGTACAGGACTGTCCCAGTCGCCAGGAGATGGAGAGCTCTCTGAAGCAGGTCCAGAAGCTTCTCTCAGCCCATGAAGCCTCCTACCTGCAGAGCCTTCGTACTCTGAGGAAGAAGATCAACCTTCTGCAGGCTGCGTCTAAGCAGCCTGCTGCAGCCAGAGCCAACAACAGTAAGTAGACCAGGGCTGGGCAACTTTGACGATGGAGAGGGCCACTATAGTTCCACACTCACACCAGATGGCCACGTTGCATATTACTGTCGTAGCAAAAATAGCCGATCTACAAGCTCAAAACGCGTCGCAGTGCGACGCGTTTTGAGCTTGTAGAAACATTAAACATCATCAGGCATGTAAGAATGAACATGAGTGTAGTACCATGGTAATACGCATGCATATGCGCCCGTGGCCAAGGCATGAAACCCCTCGAGTATGACTGACTGAACTAACTCCGCAAGCTACGTATCATTCATATAGACTGAAGTAATGAAAGCGGGTTATGTTTGGAATTGTAACAGCTGAAATCAATAGTATATCACTGAGGGCCACATTAAGTGAAGGTGAGGGCCGTATGTGGCCAAATCCGGCCCCTGGGGGAGCTTTCTTGTGGCCCAATTCCAGATTCCAATGTGAATATTTATTACTTTTTTGGTGCGAAGGTATAGCTATCACAGCCACCATGTTACAGCCATATAGCTATCACAGCCACCATGTTACAGCCATATATCTATCACAGCCACCATGTTACAGCCATATAGCTATCACAGCCACCATGTTACAGCCATATAGCTATCACAGCCACCATGTTACAGCCATATATCTATCACAGCCACCATGTTACAGCCATATAGCTATCACAGCCACCATGTTACAGCCATATATCTATCACAGCCACCATGTTACAGCCATATAGCTATCACAGCCACCATGTTACAGCCATATATCTATCACAGCCACCATGTTACAGCCATATAGCTATCACAGCCACCATGTTACAAAGCTACAAGTGCTTTAATGATTTCTGCAATTCTGCCCAATTATTCTGCCTTACACATTAATTAAACATGGAGAAATAAACAGTGGCGTATAATGTATTTGGAATCCATACCTGAGTAGTAATGCAGTTAGAGATAATGTTTTACTCCAGTTGAAATCATTAATTAGAATGGGTCGCTTGGATCAAAGTGTTGTGGTTCAGAAAGGTATCTGGCGTTATTATCAAAATCAAAGCCTGTGCACAATAAGGACCGCCACAGACATGATCCCATCAGACATAAAAAAGAATGCAATACGAAGCACTTTACTTTATTTGTTTATTTTGACGGGACACCGCATATCAATAGCCAATAGATATCAATTTGAGAAAATCTGCAAAATGACGAACCCCCCCCCCCCCCCATAAAAAAGAACAAAGAAAAAAAGAAAAAGATAAAACTACAACATAAAAACAGACAATAGAGTACATTACATTACACAGGCCCTACCATACAGACAGGAGTGTCGTAGTCCCGCCCCCGGAAAATAAATCCCTGTTCATTTTACTCATAGACTTTTCAGAAAGTATTTATTTAAAGACGTTTACGCCGCGGACAAAGCCAACTCTTGTCGTGACAAATCATGACAATAAACACAATGTTTTGGGCCAAACAAAGAATTAGAAAGTAGAAAAAAACGGCAGGTTACAACACTTTTTTTGTTGTTTTTCTTCTTTGTAATTATTTGTTTGGTCCAAAATATTGTGTTTGTTGTCATGATTTGTCACGACTCGAGTTGGCTTCGTATGACGCTACTTTTTGAAATGTCTATGGGAAAAATGCATTGGGATTAATTTCTTGGGCCTGGCGTCGTCATGAAAGGGGGCGGGACTGCAACGCTCTATAGCACACACATGGTCAAGTGGTTAACCATTTTTGTCGTAATATAGTCTTGGCCCCTGACTTAAAGTCATTTTACAATTGTGGCCCCCTGAATACCTCTGAAGTACACTGACACCGCCGGTTGTATGAGGAAAATAAATGCTAATTGTACCATGATGTGTTGTAAGCTTGTATATCTGCTATTACTTCATTTTTCAAAATGTTGATGTTTTCTTTATTTTTTTTATGTGGAAATGTTCACCTATTACATGCAAAAAAATAAGGACGGCTGGTTGAAAGTGATCAATTGTTCTACCTTTTCACCAACCACCTACCCACCCACGACTCAACACACATTCTCAACAGGCACCTGCCCAAAACTGGATGCGCCCATCAACGGCAGAAGATTGGGCAAGGCCCAGACCGTGGGCCATGAGGTGCACCTCCTTTGTGACGCCGGCTACGAACTGCTGGGCTCGGAGAGCAGGGTTTGCCAGGAAAGCCTGACCTGGAGCGGCCAGCAGCCCACCTGTCGTAGTGAGTCCCATCATGACCGCCTGCTAGAAGACGCTAACTCGCTAGACAGCATGCAGTGTTGCATTATTCTATTTTAGTTTAGTCATAGTCTTTGAAACTAAACTTCATTTAGTTTTAGTCATATTTTAGTCACCTGGAATGCTTTAGTGTTAGTCTAGTTTTAGTCGACTGAGTGTCATGCGATTTTAGTCGACTACATCTACAGTTGATTTAGTCGACTAAAATGTATTTTGGCAGGCCTTGATGCCGTTGTAATGACAGATTTTACACTTGCTGAAAATAGCTAATTTAGCCGAATGTTCGCTCCCATGTATATGAAATGTGCGTCACGCCGAGGATTTTGCTGTGCACTATGCCTTTCTCATTGCTTCTGATAACATCTCCCATCCTTTCTCTCTCCACTTCGGCCCATCACTCATCCCTGTATCCGCTCCGCCAATCTTCTCTCACAGTCTTGTCTTCTTGTCTTCTGTGTGGCCCCCCATCCTTCTCTCCACCTTCGCTCCTCTCGTCTAGATAAGATATAATGTCGCATGCATCGCATGATCATGTTTCCCTTTTCTTCGGAACACTTTCTTGGTCATCCAGAGAGGTTATTCATATGCAGCGATATCTGATATTGTGACTCGCGTCCCTTCTGACAGCTTGCCAACTTTCGAGATATTGCTTCAAAGGCTGTTTTGGTATGGCTTTAGTTTAAACATTGACTCGTTTTACTCCGTCTCGCTTTCTCTCTCTTCCTTATTCATCTGTCTGTCTGTCTGTCTGTCTGTCTGTCTGTCTGTCTGTCTGTCTGTCTGTCTGTCTGTCTGTCTGTCTGTCTGTCTGTCTGTCTGTCTGTCTGTCTGTCTGTCTGTCTGTCTGTCTGTCTGTCTGTCTGTCTGTCTGTCTGTCTGTCTGTCTGTCTGTCTGCCTGCCTGCCTGCCTGCCTGCCTGCCTGCCTGCCTGCCTGCCTGCCTGTATCGCACCTCCATACACGCACGCAAACACACACACACAAAGTTAAACGTATAGCCGACGGTTTTACCTTGCATAACCCTCCTCCCTGCCATCTTCTTCCAGACATTAACGAGTGTTCATCCTCGCCCTGTCTAAATGGAGGAACCTGTGTGGACGAGGTGAACCAGTTCACCTGTACCTGCGCCAAAGGCTGGGCCGGAGCGACCTGTCAGAGCCCCTTGCCAACATGTAGGTATATATATATTCATTCCACTGCACACCGCAGGGGATCACTTACTGCATGACGGCATGCGGTACGTGCAGCTAAGTGTAGTTTTGTTATGCAATTTCAGATCACACTTATGCCACTGGCAATCAAGCTCCCCGGCCGGGCAGCTGCAGGCATGGAGTCACACTGACCTCTATATTATAAGGACATGCAGTACTACTGTATATCAAGCAGTTACACATTAACCCATTTAGGCCTGACGTCGAAATAAAAAAAACGTTCGCTCCGAAAGAATATATATTCAAAGATTTGTGCCGCATTTTTACGATTTTTCAAAAAATAGCAGACCTACAAGCTCGTAGCGCGCCACTCGGTGGCGCGCTATGAGCTTGTAGATCTGCTATTTTTCAATAGCTAAAGTATAACATAATGCTTAGTTGAAACACCAAAAGGGGTTCCCTTTTGGTGATTCTGAAAAAAAAAATTCTATGTCAGTCGTTCTCAAACATTTTCATGTCAAGGACCTCCAAAAATATATGTAATTGGCCGCTGACCCCCATCTGAAAATATGTCGTTCCAGTGACCTTCCAGAAGCAAATATTTGAGTTAAAAAAACGTTCGCTCTGCAAGAATATATATTCTTCAAAAATAGCAGATCTACAAGCTCGTAGCGCGGCACTCGGTGGCGCGCTATGAGCTTGTAGGTCTGCTATTCAATGACTAAAAGCATAACCAAATGCTTTAAAAACACAAAACAGGGTTCCCGTACAGAATGGGTTAACCCCAGTGTCCCTATTTTGAGCATGTTGTTATAGGGCCAAAACATCTCAAAAATAGCCTGAGCATATATGCTTAACGTACACTCCGTCGTACGGCGCGGTCACACTGTGAAAATAGCAAACGGACACTGTCATGCTTAACGTGGTTAAATTATGTACAAATGCATGTATACCAGAAAGACATCTGATGCGATGTTAATATTCTGATGCTCCCTCTCTAAAAAATATATATTTACATCCATTCATTTAACTTGTCAGTAGGTATAGAATACATCATATTAACGTTTAACCCATTTTGGGCGGGAACCCCTTTTGGTGTTTTAAAGCATTGTGTTATACTTTAGCTATTGGAAAATAGCAGATCTACAAGCTCATAGCACGGCACCGAGTGCCGCGCTACGAGCTTGTAGGTCTGCTATTTTTGAAAAATCGTAAAAATGCGGCGCAAATCTTTGAACAAATTCTTTCAGAGTGAACGTTTTTAACTCAAATCTTTGCTTCTGGGGAGGTCCCATGGAACAACATATTTTCAGATGGGAGTCGGCGGCCAATTACATATATTTTTGGGGGTTCTTGACATGAAAATGTTTGAGAAAACCACTGACCTATAGAAACAGAAAACTGTCATGATTTAGAACACATTTTGTAGAATCGGTCTCGGTCGAAATGGGTTAAATAACATCAGTTGAGACTGTTGGTTTGAGCTCCACGCAGCTCCCTGATGTGGCTGTGGCAGTGCACACTGAATCAGTGTGGCGGAGTTTGGTTTTGTTTCTCGGTGTTTATTTTCATTCCATACAGTATGGTACTGTAAAGAGTTAGATGCTGCTGTGGCCCATGTGGGTTTTAAACGGAGCTTGACCATGACAGGACTGTCTCTCAATGCTGACCGGCTCTAACACTGCCAGGCCTGTGTGGCCTTTATTTATACTCTCTGACAGCCCTTCAGTACATCATCTTACACGCACGCACGCACGCACGCACGCACGCACGCACGCACGCACGCACGCACGCACGCACGCACGCACGCGTAGAGAAACCACACACATTGATTTGAAGTATTTATTAACAGTTTGTAGAATTACAGTACATTTCAAGCACAACTCGATACAAAAAACTGTTAACTGTGAGTGGACGACACCATAGAGCATTACACTTGTTTACAAGAGGGCCCACCGTTTTCAATTCATCATAGCATTTAGAGACGTGCAAATATACACTTCTATATAGCCAAAAATCACACCCGTGTGAAGTGAGGGGCGCTAATATGTTAAAGTCTAACTCGTGTTGATTAGGTGATGTAATGGTGATGTAAAACGAACGGTGCTAACACAAACATTAAATGCCATTAATAATAAAGAGACAATATGACGTAATGAGTTACGTCATGGCGTTTATTAACAAACATTGAACTAATGTTTATTAAACAAACATTGAACTAAAGACAAACATTAAACCTGTGTATAGGAGGGGCTATAGCGGCCCTCAAAAAACAGGATATCATCATAAAGGAGGTAAAAAGGGGGGGGTGGGGAATTCAGATTTTACGGGGGCCAGTTTCGAATTGCAGCCGTCCGTAGGTGCCCTTTGAGAGCGGTTTTGAAGCAGCCAAGGGATTCACATGTCTTAATGACAGTTGGTATAGGGCGTTCCACATTTTTGTGGAAACGCACTCTTTCACTCACCCCTGCCAGAGACCCTGTGTTAGTTTAGAATAAGCAGCAGCAGCTATTGAAATTTTGACTTCATGTGGCCAACCTGTCATCTATGGCATCTAGTATGACTTCAAATTTGTGTGTGTGTGCGCGTGCGTGCGTGCGTGCGTGCGTGCGTGCGTGACTGCGTACGTGACTGCGTACGTGACTGCGTACGTACCTGTGTGTCTGACCCCAATGCGCCCCCAATTATCTCACTGCTCAAAACAGCTGCAGGGGTCAATAATAGGTCATACTCGGAGTCGGACGGACATATAGGGACAGCTAGACATAAGGGAGTGCTGTACTGTATAGCCTATATGACTCCATGATAAGCGGTGCATGTGTCACAAATAAAATCAAGGACTCGATTGAACAATTCCCCACTGTGTCTGTCTCTCCTGTCCTCTGGGCATATAGTCTTCATCACGTTGACAAACACGTCCGCGGCCACGTCGTCGTCCCACGCAGCTGCCGCCGCCACCACCTTGCCAGCTGCCACCAGCGGGCCGGCGCCGCACGTCCGTCCGTCGCGCTGCACGCAGGTCCAGGGCACCACCCACTGCACCTGCGAGCCGGGGTACACCATATCTGGCAGAGACAGCACCACCTGCACTGGTATAGGACTAATTAACCCATTTTGACCTGAACGATTCTGCAAATGTCTTCTAAATCCTGACTGTTTTCTTGAAAAAGCTATGTTTTTCTATGTGTCAGTCGTTCTCAAACACTTTCATGTCACTTTTCACGATTCTTCAAAAATAGCAGACCTACAAGCTCGTAGCGCGCCACTCGGTGGCGCGCTACGAGCTTGTAGGTCTGCTATTTTTCAATAGCTAAAGTATAACATAATGCTTAGTTAAAACACCAAAAGGGGTTCCCACTCAGAATGGGTTAAAGCCGTTCAATTCGTCATAATACTTGTTTGAGGTGTAATTTGAGGTGCTGTATCATCGTCACTGTCATGCAGAAACCTCCATATTTCAATGTACCCCCCCCCCCCCCCCCCCCCCACCGTAAAATAAAGCCCTACTACTTTGTTGCACAAGAGTGTCACTCAAGAGTAGCAAAAATAGCCGATCTACAAGCTCACAACGTGCCGCAAAGTGTGGTGTTGTGAGCTTGTGGACGTGCTATTTTCACTATTTTAGAAAGAGTTTGAAATTGAGGTTCTAAATAAATAAATATGGAGCCAATGAAAAGTATATAACCGCATTGCATCCATTGAAACACGTGTTCCTTTTTTCGTTTTCCTGAACAAGTAATGATTTTGGACATACCGTGCGAGGTTTTCACTCGACAGTGATGATATATAGGTTGTAACATGTTGGTGTGTGTGTGTGTGTGCGTGAGTGTTCTTTTACAGATATTGACGAATGCGAGCTCTTCCATAACGGACAGGCTGGCAGACTATGCTTACATGCCTGTGTCAACACTCCTGGAAACTACCGCTGTACCTGCCCTGCTGGCTACAATGTGACCCGTGACGGACGCAGCTGCAGAGGTACGTATGTGTACGCGTTTGTTTGCTTCTGTATTTCTTTTGTTTTTCCTTTTTGAGTGGTGCAAACCACTCCCTTACGGACTTATGCGTGTGTGTGGGTGGGTGCCTGGCTGGGTAGGTATGAGCATGAAAACAGCATGGTTGTTTTTCACCACCTGTGCGCAACCTAACACACACACAAACACACATATTAACTATGATGATTTCGGGTGTGCCAGTACAGTATACAGTACAGTAGAGGGTACAGTAGAGGAACCGGCACACAGTAACTCTGTCATTTCTCAACCGTTTCGGACACGGGGCGGCACGTCGGAACCGGCCCGGCCCCCTGGGCGTGTTCCTGGGGGTCTGGAACTCAACCCCCCCCCTCCCCCGGGGACCCCCACATGGTAACTCTGTCATTTCTCTACCGTTTTGGACGCGGGGTGGCTCGCCGGAACTGAGCCGGCACCCTGGGTGGGTTCCTGTGGGTCTGGAACTCCCCCCCGGGAACCCCCACACGGAGTTGCACCACTGACTTCACACGGGTGTAATTTTTTTTTCCTTTTTTTTCTTTTTACAATTTACAAAACGTTAGCAGCTCGAGCCCCAAAAGAGAAATGTAGTTGTCTCCTTGTAAACCTCAAACATACATCATTTAATCACTTACACCGTAAGCAGTATTTCAAACATAGCTCGCAGTGGGTTGCAATGTGACACCATGAGGCATGCTGTGAGCTTGTTTTGCGACGTGACATTTCTCCACTTTTAGTAACATTTTGGACATTTCTGGAAGGTTTCTTTTAAACGTGATATTCCATTGCGACCCCTTAAAAACAGGTCTGCGACCTGCAGAATTGGTCACAGCCGCATGTTAAGGAACCATTTTGGGCGGGAACCCCTTTTGGTGTTTCAAGCATTCTATTATACTTGTTATACTTTAGCTATTGAAAAATAGCAGATCTACAAGCTCATAGCGCGCCACCGAGTGGCGCGCTACGAACTTGTAGATCTGCTATTTTTGAAAAATCGAAGAACGACTGACATAGAAACATAGCTTTTTCAGAAAACTGTCAGGATGTAGAAGACATTTTTAGAATCTGATCTCAGGTCAAAATGGAACCACTGCAGTGCTGTAGGTATTCACAAGTCTACTTCACGCCGTCATGCAAAAGAGCCAGAGACAAAAACTCTGTAAGACAAGACAACAACACATTCACACTGCGACGCAACATTCATCACCAGCACAGTGGGAACTTTCCACACCACAGACTATAGTTGGATGGCTTTCCTTCAGGCAGGGGGGCTGAATGAATCTAAGCCTGTCCAATTTGTACTCCTGTCCCCTCAAACAAAGGATCGGTGAACAGTTCAATATGAAGAAAAGATGTGAAGTATACCCTGTAGCCTGTCATATCAAATAATCACTCATCCCAGCTCCCTTATAGTGTTCCCGGGCATAGAGTGGGTTATGCTTCAGAGAGAGGGGGTGATGTTGACAGGAGGTTTATGCCAGAGAGAGAGCTATACTGGATCCATGCGTACCCTGGAAAGTAGAAAGTTTACAAACTCTAGGTTTAACCCATTTAGGCCTAAAAATATATTTTTTAAATGTATTTTTTTCTGAAAAACATCAATATTTCATGTCAAGGACCCCAAAAATTATCTGTATTTGGCCGCCGACCCCCCCATCTGAAAATATGTTGTTCCAGGGACCCCCCAGAAGCAAAGGTTTGAGTTAAAAACGGAAACTCTGAAAGAATATATATTCAAAGATTTGAGGCACATTTTCACGACTTTTCAAAAATAGCAGACCAACAAGCTCGTAGCTTGTAGATCTGCTATTTTTCAAAAGCTAAAGTATAACATAATGCTTAGTTAAAACACCAAAAGGGGTTCCCGCCCAGAATGGGTTTTAAATGAGGATTTTCAGAACAAACAAAGAGGAGGTGCTGGTCAAACTTGAAAAAGAAGGAGAGGTCGCACGGCTCGTATAGTCACGATGCAAACGTTGGTGTTTATTTTAAGAACACCAACGTTTTGGCACCAAATAAATGCCTTCTTCAGGGTAGGTAAATTAACCCATTTAGGCCTTACGTCGAAAGAAGCAAAGATTTTAGTTAAAATGTTCATTCTGTAATAATATATATTCAAAGATTTGAGGCACATTTTCACGATTTTTCAAAAATAGAGGGTATGCGACTATGCGTGTGACATCATCACCAAACCCGGATGTTATGCAGGAACGCCTACTGAGGGGCAAAAAACTACTTTCTGGCCTTGACAGCCCATACATCCACACAGAAAAGTCCTATATCTGATTGCATTAAACCACATTAAACAATGTTAAACTCACTTTGCATGTTGCTTTGCCACTCGATTTGCCACTCGATGGGCCATTCACTTTAAGCATGCGCATACCCTCTATAGCAGACCTACAAGTTCATGAGCTTGTAGATCTGCTATTTTTCAATAGCTAAAGTATAACAAAACACTAAAAGGGGTTCCCGCTCAAAATGGGTTAAATGAGGATTTTGACATGAGTGTACTATCAATAAATCACAATGGTTTATATCCTCCATGCTTTACGATAGCTACTGCCTGCACTGTGTTGCATTTTCTATTGTTTTATGTTTGGTTTGTAAATAATCTTTTTGGTGTTTCCAGTCTCAGTGGGTCATTTTTTGTGTCGTTTGGGTTACTTTGTTCTAGGTCTGTGGTGAGACCCACACTGATTGCTTTATGCCTGAAGAAGGTCTGTAACTGAAAGCTATATACAAATTAGAAAGTGACCCTTGAGTGTGCATATAGGCTGCCTTTTACAAAGCTTAAAATTAAAACAAAATACAAGATACAACAAGTAACTCACCCTCACAACTACCGTACATTCAGTACACGCACGCACGCACGCACGCACGCACGCACGCACGCACGCACGCACGCACTCACGCACGCACGCACGCACGCACGCACGCACGCACATTTGTAAAGCAGCAGAAACCAAAAGTAATAAAGCACCAAGAAAAGAAGTGACGGTGGTCAGTCACAAGAGACAACTTTATTATACCTACTGTACTTTTTCTCCAATACCAGAAATAAATTCACCACAAAGAGTGAGAGGGTACAATATTGCACAACATATTCCACGGTTTTTAGCCCCACTAGCGAGGGGATCTGACGCTCTGTAAACAGGGGAGGATTATCCAACGGGCCTGTTGGGCCCAGGCCCAGGGGCCCCTGAGCTAGGGGGGGGGCCCTGAGCTTGAGCGTCCGCGTGACCGCGAAGAGGCTCAAGCTCAGGGCCCCCCCCCAAAAAAAAGGGGTAACAGTGAATAACAGTGACGCACACGGTCCTTGTCACCGTTATTAACAATGGGCTTATTCATTTGTGTCAATAAAATAACCCCAAAAGTCCTAAACCGTCATGATACGGTACATTACTGTGTGTTTACTTTAAACCCTCAGTTTGCATTTATTTGGCTTAGTTTTTGGCTGTTTATTATTTTTAAGCAATCCCTTGCTGTAAATTCTGAATATCGCAGGCCTATATGTCATATTTGTTATGCGTACACGTAGGCAGTATGCGCCACGTCGGGAAGAACAAAAAAAAAGCTCCCGGGGACTGGGGGGGGGGGGGCCTTTTGCATGACGGTGGCCCCAGGGGCCCATAATGTCTAGATCCGCCTAGATGTCTGTAAGCTACAAGCTTTTCGGTGCATGAAACGATGTGCAATCAAGTATGAATCAGGCTTAAGGAGCAGCATGGCTACTGGAGCTGCAAGGGAGGCTTTTTTACACTCTTAGTTTTGTTTGAGAGAGAATTTCTGTGTCAATGAATTTTCCCACCTTAACAGTTTAAGGGCCCCAGACGGAGATCACCATCAAGTTCAAGTTCACGGTCAAGTTGCCCGAGACGGAGATTGATAAATAGGACGGAGATTAATGATATCAAAACCGGTCACATCGCTCCACAGCCTAGGAGCGCTTGTTGCCCAATCCTCGGTGTTGCACAACAGTGACACGTCATCGAAAATGTCCCCTGCCTGTTTAGCGGACGACAACGGAAATCTTAAAACGTTCATAACTTGCGATCTAAATCATCCCGTCTAATTATGAAAAAATATCCTGTGTTAGACGGCCCTCCGCGGTCCAGTCGCTAGTCGCGATAGATTTATTCTTACCTCCCGTTGTTGTCGATCGACTCTAGAGTGGTGTGGCTGTTGTTAGCTGCTACACAGACATTCACAACAACTTCCGGTCCCCCGGTAAAAGTGGTCCAGGCGCTATAAATGATGGGCACATTTTATTAATGGATTAAATAGGTCCGGGCCCTCAAGGTGTTCATTTTAATTTATATTGCGTTCTTCTTTCACATAGGCTGATTGACATGTATTTTCTCTCCCTGCATCAACAGACATTGATGAGTGTGCGGCCAGAACGAGCAACTGCACAAGAGAGCAGATGTGCATCAACACCTATGGAGGGTTCCAATGTGTCCGTGTGGAATGTCCTCGCATCCGCAATGCCACCTACGTCAAGACCTCTCCGTCGTGAGTGCTGTAATATCTCAATTTCTATGACAAATAAGTATTTAAACCATTTAGGCCTGACGTCGAAATTAAAAAAAAACGTTCCCTCTGAAAGAATATATACCTATTCAAAGATTTGTGCCGCATTTTTACGATTTTTCAAAAATAGCAGACCTACAAGCTCATAGCGCGCCACTCGGTGGCGCGCTATGAACTTGTAGATCTGCTATTTTTCAATAGCTAAAGCATTACATAATGCACAAACACCAAAAGGGGTTCCCGCCCAAAATAGGTTAAGCAATAAACCCAAAGATGAAATATATGGCATGCCCTATGAACAAGTAAATTGAAAGAAAATGAAGAGCATTGCTGAAAATAAATGGATTAAAATGGGACATTTCTTAGGCACGCACTTGAGAAAGTTTCCCTGCAGCTCCATTCAACTCCTGCTTATACCTCTGTTTTCCAGACGTTGTGAACGTAACCCTTGTCCCATGGACAACAAGGCGTGTTCTCAGACCCCCAACTCCTTCTCCTACCACTACCTATCGGTCGTGTCGAACCTGTCCACTCCCCGTGTCATGTTTCGCGTGTCAGCCATGCGTCCAATGGGCGACACGCTTCGCTTCTCCCTGCTGGGAGGAAAGCAGGCCCGACGCCACTTCACGGTGCAGCGCTCAGACCGGCAGACGGGTCAGCTGATGCTGGTGAGCCCGGTGCCGGGCCCCCTCACGCTGGAGGCCGAGGTGGAGATGGCCGAGCTGGAGAAACGCGTCCAGCTGGGGAGGTACATCACCAAAGTCACCATGTTTGTGTCCCAGTATGAGTTCTAGTTAGAACGGAAGGTTGGGAAAACTGGAATAGGAGAAAGGAATGAGTACTCCCCACTAGGGTTTATTGGTTAAACAGTTCATGGAGCTTATACAGCTTAAACAGCCAAATGCTCTTCACTACAGTAGGTCAGGTATGTGTGTTAGACTAATATGATGGAGTAATGGACATTTTAAACGTGGTAAGATAAACCTTTAACCTGAATACTAGGGGCTCCATTTTCGTCACCGCTAAACCCCTTATCCCTAAACTTCTTTGCCTTTTTTTACTATTTTGTTAAACATTTTTGAATAGTTAAAATGGCCAGTCTACAAGCTCACAACGTGTCAATGTAGATTGGCTAGTTGAACTATTCAAAAATGTTTTTCAAAATAGTAAAAAAAAAGGCAAAGAAGTTTAGGGATAAGGGGTTTAGCGGTGACGAAAATGGAGCCCTAGGTGTATTGCCACTCAAATAATGGTGGCGCAACAGCGTCGCTGTTTTGCACAGTTGCGTGCAAAGCGTTCGGGAACGGTTGTCTTAACGGCGATGTACGTGGAGAGTAACACGAGAAGAAAGAGACGTGTCTCAGAAGACAGAGCGGATGTTTTGGACGGATCAAAGTTTTGTACCATTTATCGTTATAACAGCAGCAGGAATGAGAAGTGTCCAGTCAGTGTGCATCTTTCTGGCATCTGCTTGACGACGGCTGTGGAGGAATTAGTTTGAGAGTGTGCTATTATGCAGCCGTGCCATTACAATTTAAATGTTATGTTGTATACGGTATGTGATCTCAAGAGGAATCTTGTTTTATTTATATTCTGTTTCAATATAACCCCTGCTCAAAATGTTGCTTTCTACTAATACAAATAATTATTAAACATCGTGAAAACAATAAAAAAACTGTTTTTATTTTCATTTTTAGAATGTGCCGTTCTGAGTCACACGGTGATGTTGTCTGGTTTGATCATTTGTAACCATGTGATGATGGTCACATTTTGTACACTTTCTGGGTTAATCGATTTTGAGCGGGAACCCCTTTTGGTGTTAGCATTATGTTATGCTTTAGCTATTGAAAAATAGCAGACCTACAAGCTCGTAGCGCGCCACCGAGTGGCGCGCTACGAGCTTGTAGGTCTGCTATTTTTGAAAAATCCAAGAACGACTGACATAGAAACATAGCTTTTTCAGAAAACTGTCAGGATGTAGAAGACATTTTTTTAGAATCTGATCTCAGGTCAAAATGGGTTAAATTAGCAATGAGGATTTTAGTATACTGTAGGAGAAGGTTGATGTGTGCAAGCTGTGGTCTGGGAAGCACTTGGTCTCTCTGCAGTACAGAGGTGTTGCTGTTCAGCCGGACAGCCAGCCTAAAGACGCCGTGCTCAAAGAGCTACTATGTCCTTACAGTGCGTGAATGACGTTACCTTTCACTCACACAAAAACAAACAACACACATGAATACGCACGACACACGCGCGGCCCCCTACAAGCCAATAAGTAAGCAGGATGACTTGGAGTTTCTTGACTTATCCTTCAGGAGGAAGTGTACATTTGTGGTGTTTTTTTTTCATTCATCCTTTATTATTTATTTTCTCTGAAATACATTGAGGGCAGATTTTTTTCGATATTTTTTTTCAATAATGATTTTTTTTTTCCAATAATGCCGAGATTACAAAAGGCATAATACTCTAGTCTAGTGTAATAATATTGAAAATAAGAACAGCAGGATACAAATTATTGTGAAAAAAGGATAGAACGGAGTATGAAAGAATACATCTTAATTAAGACAATGACAATTTAGAACAACAAGATTAGCGAGCAAGTTTCTAAATCGCCCCAGAGAGATCACGGAGCCCAACCCATTTTGGGCGGGAACCCCTTTTGGTGTTAGCATTATGTTATGCTTTAGCTATTGAAAAATAGCAGATCTACAAGCTCATAGAGCGCGAGTGGCGCGCTATGAGCTTGTAGGTCTGCTTTTTTTTTTAAATCGAAGAACGACTGACAGGATTTAGAAGATATTTTTAGAATCTGATCTCAGGTCAAAACGGGTTAATAAAAGGAGTGCTAAAAATACGAACACTGTTTTTACTATAGCTCTGTGTTGGCCTTGGGGACCAATAATGGGATGTATTCCTGAGAACGTGTTTGATGAATGGAGGTGATGAATGGTGTGATGTTTTGGAGCACTGGTTCACAAAGTGGGGTCCGGCGGGAACACACAGGTTCTATTCAAACTTTTTTTTTTACAAATATTCTCTTATGGGGGTCCCAGGCACAAACTCTTTTCAAAGGGGGTCCACCATGGCCAAATACGTATCAATTTTAAATAATCATGTAAATGTTTTTCACATATGCTGCTCTGCCCACTAACTGGCGTGTGTGTGTGTGTGTGTGTGTGTGTGTGTGTGTGTGTGTGTGTGTGTGTGTGTGTGTGTGTGTGTGTGTGTGTGTGTGTGTGTGTGTGTGTGTGTGTGTGTGTGTGTGTGTGTGTGTGTGTGTGTGTGTGTGTGTGTTGTTGGTTAAACATCATTGTGGGGTCATTAAGTCTTTGCCGTTTTCATTTTGGGTATATATCAATTATTTCTCCAGGGTATATTCTCAGCCAGACCATTGAAATCAATCCACACTTTATAATTCATTAACACAACGATGACTTTCACAAACATAAAACCAAACAATGATCCGTAGTGTGTTGGATTACGTCCTACTGTATCTCAAGCACGTTTTAAGACGTCACTGCAAGTTGGCTTTAATACTGAAATGACGAGAATCCAGTGGCTTTCTCAAAAATCAAACAAACCATGCAGTATACTTTGGTGATTTTGGTAAATGCTGGTCAGCAGTATCATGTAAGTACACTCTGAGTCGTACCTAAAGTCAGTGGGCTAAACGTGCCCGTTAGTCGAAAGAGCTCACGAGGATAAAAGGACAAGTGTGTGTGCTGCCTAGCAGTGCGTTTGTGTTTGTGAAATGACTACGGTATATTCCGTTAGATTCCACCATAGCAATCATTGCTATAACAGAGGTATTAAATCTCCAGCTCTTTAGTGAACAGAAGATACATTTTCATGTAATTATAACACAAGGCACTTTAGATTTATACTTGTTACTGTGTTTTTATCCAGTTGCAGATTGTAGTTTGTCATTTTAGCAGATTATAGTTTGTTTATTTTGATGTAATCATTTATTATAAATAAAGTTTATTATCCCATTCTGGACGGGGACCCCTTTTGGTGTTTTAACTAAGCATTATGTTATACTAGCAGATACTAGCAGATCAGAAAAATAGCAGATCTACAAGCTCATAGCGCGCCACCGAGTGGCGCACTACGAGCTACGAGCGTAGGTCTGCTATTTTTGAAAAACCTGTGAAAATGCGGCACAAATCTTTGAATATATATTCTTTCAGAAGACTTTTTATTAAATTTTTCGAACTAAATGGGTTATATTACATATCACTGTAAACTAAAAGTACGATAGGTGCTGGCAGTCTGCTTCACTATCATTGTCATCAAGGAAGGCCCCTGCACTGCGATGGTTCTGAGAGAGAAGTCACAGAAGGGGGTTCCATGCTGTGGCTGACATACTGTCTGAGACAAGAGTGATGGCTGAATAGAGGACGTCTGAATAGAAGGCGACTCGCCCCAGCCAGTTACTCACTGGCTGAGTACTACACACCAAATTGACCCAGTGGCTCCTCTTCCCGCGGTGTAATAGACCTCTCACTTTTCTTCACTTTCTATCTCTCCATCTTCTGTCTCCTTGAAAGGGGAGTAAAGTAAGCGAAGGAGAGTTGAACGACAGCGTGCGTCTCCCCACATTGTCTGTCCTTCAGGGAGACAAAAGCAGTGTGGCATGTCCAATTTCTGAAGCGCCACGTACGGCACAGCTCTGCAGTCGACCACCATCTGACCACTCGATCTATTTCTGTGTCATACTTCTTTACCATCTGCTGGCTATATATATATGCGGGCTAAGTAACTCATAAATATACATGATATGCTGCGTGTGGAGACGGCTTCATCCATCCTCAAGGTGATCTGTGAGAGCAACCTGCCGTGGTGTCTATAGCCTACAGTCTACTGCCTTGAAGTGCCTTGCTCTGCTTTTCCTCCCTCCACTGCTCTTTCTTTTCCTATCCCCTTCTACATTATCATGTTACGTTCACTCTTTTCATCATTCTATGTATGGGCTTCCATCTGCATTCCCTTTATCTGTGACTCAGAGTTGTGGGCCGAGTCACGCTGATATAGATAAAACTCCCCTATATACTGAGTGCCAGCGGTGAGTTGGGGTCTGAAATCAATATCTCAGTAAAAACTCTACAGCAGTGATAAGAAAACCACCCCTACTCTCTTTGAAGATGAGACTTGGCCACCATTGGTATATAAAGTGAAAGGAAATACCATGCGCTGGTCTGATGTTAACAAAGGAGTGTTGCCAGGTTGGGTGAGCCTTGAATGGCTGCAGACAGGGCTCTGAAGTGAGCATGGCTTTGGGCCATCCAGAGAGGGCAAACCCGGAAGGGAGGGGGATAGTATGCGTGGTAGCAGTGCCCAGTTGTTACAATGGGAGGTCTGTGTGAGGTATGGTTGGTATGGCCGAGCAACAAAACCCTGCCTGTGCCTAGAGGAGTCACCCCAGCGCAGGTATAGTCTACTGTAAAACAGCTAGGTTATTAAAAACGTGCAAGATTAAGAATGGAAATTCAGGCTTAATTTTGTAACATCAGATGTGCTCTTTTTTTTAAATCAACGATAACAATGGCCCGGGCGGCTAGTGTACCGGTCTGGGCACCTAGCCAGCCTGACGGCGTACGGTGTCGCGGGTTCGACTCCCTATCCCGACGACCTTTGCCGCGTGTCACCCCCCATCTTTCTCCCCCCCATTTCCTGTCACCATACTGTACGTGTACACTATCCAATAAAGGCCGAAAAAGCCCAAAAATATATATCTTAAAAAATAAAAATAAACGACAACAACCGTCTTGGGGAGAGAAAAAATAAGTCCGATCTATATTGGTGTGCGTGCGTGCGTGTGTGCAATCTTGTGTAATTTCTCCAAACCATTGACTGTATATGTATACAAATAGGACGTTGGTTCTGAGGAGTACCACTAGTATTTCTAAATCAATTTCAATCCAATTCAATTCTAAAGGCTTTATTGGCATGAGAAAACATACGGTTACATTGCCAAAGCAAAACGTGGAACAATACAATCAAAACAAAATGTAGTGTACAATTGAAAGTCAGAATCTTCAATAAATCAATTTCTATGTACCGAGATCACTCGATGCAGATGGTGCAGGAATACACACAATGGTTAGTATAGTGGGTGCATTGTCTGTCTTCTTTAGGGAGACAGGTCTGCCTGTGATGGCCAAGACTGTGACCGTGACCACTTCACCTGCACATTTCAACCTATCTTCTTATAATTGGTCCTCACTGATGTTCATGATAAAATGCCAGAATATTTTTCTACTCAGTCTGTCTCATATGAGGGCTGTGGGCAGTTCAGAAACCAGTCTGTGTCTCATATGAGGGATGTGGGCAGTTCAGAAACCAGTCTGTGTCTCATATGAGGGATGTGGGCAGTTCAGAAACCAGTCTTTGTCTCATATGAGGGCTGTGAGCAGTTCAGAAACCAGTCTGTGTCTCATGGGAGGGCTGTGGGCAGTTCAGAAACCAGTCTGTCTCATGGGAGGGCTGTGGGCAGTTCGGAAATCAGTCTGTCTCATATGAGGGCTGTGGGCAGTTCAGAAACCAGTCTGTGTCTCATGGGAGGGATGTGGGCAGTTCAGAAACCAGTCTTGGTCTCATAGGAGGGCTGTGGGCAGTTCAGAAACCAGTCTGTGTCTCATAGGAGGGCTGTGGGCAGTTCAGAAACCAGTCTGTGTCTCATATGAAGGCTTGGGCAGTTCAGAAACCAGTCCAGCAGTGACATCATCGATGGGGAATCCAAGCTAATAAAAACGGCACGCTTTCTAGCGTTCTCACGATAATACAAATCTAAATATATATAAAAGATAAATAAATAAAATCTGCCTAACGATGATGTCACTGGTGGACGGGTTTCTAAGCTGCCCACAGCCCTCCTATGATATTAGACAGATTTATTAAATGAAGAGGAAAAGTGGTGAAGTGGTCCTTTAACATTTGTCTTTGTTTTGGGTCGGTGCTCACTGCTCAGGTATTCTGCCATGGTGTATTCTCTGTTTAGGGCCAGATAGCATTCTACTCTGCTTTTGGGTAAATCATGGTACTACATTGCCCCCTACTGGCTGATGAAGAGATATACACAGACTGTCAGAGACGATTGTTTTTTTGATTGAAATATTTATTAACAGTTTGCAGAATTACAGTAGGCCTACATTTCAAGCACAACTGTTAACTGTGAGTGGACGACCCAATAAAGCATTACACTTGTTTACAAGAGGGTCCACCTTGTTCAATTCATAAAAACATTTAGAGACGTACAAATAGACAGTGGTGTTAAGGTGTTATCTTCTTTCTTTCTTTCTTTTTTTTTTTTTATCGATTTAGACATTTTCTTATCTACGAGAATGTCCTGTGGTCACCGAAGGGACACCAGCGGAGCCCGCAGGGATCCGAACCTCCTAACATCTTGCCCCAAATGTTAGAGAGGCCTGTGGGGTGCTTGTGCAATGTATTAGTCCGTAGTTTTCAATAAAGAAGTGTTTTAATCCTGCCTGTGGCCGATCGCCATCCCCCCCTCGTTTACTTCCTGTTTACATTGAGCGTAATTCCTGCTTTCGCCGGATGCGCCATATTATTGGTTGCCATATTAATGGGCTTGTTTTTGCTTGTTTTTCGAGGTGGGTTAGCTTATTTCTCGCACGAGAGTTGGCAACACTGTAGCATCCCGATCCCAGATGCATTGCGAATTTGCGACACACTCAAGTTTAGTTTACGGTAAGCCGCGCTTTTCAGTTCATTGTGTTTACATTTTAGAGTGTTTACATCTTTAATCTGGACCATAAAACGACAGAACCAGCCATGGAATGATTGCTAACATATTGAGGTGTGTATCCCCCTACTCTATGGTGTGTATGTTAGAAGGTTGGCGGGGCTGTTAGCCGCAATTTGCAACTCTAGATTTGTTTACAATGGGATGAATCTAGAGTTGCAATACCCTCCATTGACTCCCCACACATCCAATTTGGTTTATGATCTGCTTGTCTTAAACAACGTTAAACTCACCAACATTGCAGCTGTAGTCCAAGCTTGAATTATCCTCTTTCAATCTGCCGAGCTTGTTTTTCATAAAAATCCCCCGTAGACATGGTATGAGCTACTTTCTGTCAAGAAATTCTGTGCAGGTGATTCTTTTTCTAAGTGCTGGAGTTTGGAAGCACTCGTCATAAGTTACTGAACGGCCCAGCGTACCACCTGTTTCGAATTTGCACATAATGCAGGAGGCAGCAGCGCGACCCGTTAACAAAAACGAGTGCTTTTTTGATGAATTGAACACGGTGGACCCTCTTGTAAACAAGTGTAATGCTTAATTGGGTCGTCCACTCAGTTAACAGCCTTTGTATTGAGTTTGTGCTTGAAATGTACTGTAATTCTGCAAACTGTTAATAAATATTTCAATCAATCAAAACCATGAATTGTATATTTCATATTTATCATATGCCCTTTATGGACTTTGTTTGCAAAACACAAACTTGTACACAGAGTGTACAAGTGGAATCAAGAGTATGATCCATTGTTGGTTCAGTCAGTGTATGCAGCTTTTGGGCAGTAATGAAATGATTACTATATTTACCCAGGGTATCTGGGCTAAGCTCAAGAACTTGTTTCCAGCCAGGCCCTGCTCATAGAACATTTCATCGTAGTGGTTCAATGCCTTGTTCAAGAGCACTTCAGCGGTGGTAATTTTAACGTGTCGGACCGCTGATTCGAACTGGCGACCTTCCGGTATCAAGACTCCGCAATCCGTTCGGCCACCGCTGCCACTAAACAATTTAGCATGTCCAGTCGGTCCAGATGAAGGCTGTGTTTACTTTTGTGTAGCCAACTAGCCATGGTTCACATGACGCTCGTACTTCGACCAGTCATGTTGGGGCTAACTTTTGTACAATGTAGGGTGTTAAATTCGTAATCGTTTGCTCTATCTTGCAGATCTGTCCACCAACCTCTGCCAAAGCAACAAACACAAAACCAAAGGCACTTTTAAGAGCCACGTGTATTGTCTTTCTCTCTCCCTCGCACTCTCTCTGTGTGTGTGTGTGTGTGTGTGTGTGTGTGTGTGTGTGTGTGTGTGTGTGTGACGTACTTTTGTTTTTCTCGTCTATCCGTTGTCTGTGTTTTTACTCGTCACCATGAGTGCCTCAAAAGATCTGCCCACGAAACTTCCAGAACTGAAGGTAATATTAAAAGATATTGATGCACCTCGGCGGAGTCGCCGTGTGAGAAAGTTGGTAAACAAAGATATTGATGGAAAAACCCAGAAGGGAATATTAAAAGAAGTCGATGACTTGATTCCACCGGAGTCGCAATGGAAGAAACCCCCACCACCAGCAAAGAAGGCAAAGGCACCTCGCCCTGAGTCACAATGGAAGAAACCCCCACCAGCAGCAAATAAGGCAAAGGCACCTCGCCCTGAGTCACAATGGAAGAAACCCCCACCAGCAGCAAAGAAGGCAAAGGCACCTCGCCCTGAGTCACCATCGAAGAAACCCCCACCAGCAAAGAAGGCAAGGCAAGGAAAGGCACCTTGCTTAACAAAGGCACCTAACAAAGATGGCGATGGAATCCCAGAAGAGAAGCCCAGATCAAGCAGGAAACGGTCAAATCAGGGTCAGTATTGTTATTGCATTATATATATATTTTATATTTTGGAGATCTTGATTATTTAGACAGTCAAATCAATTTGTCACTAGTGCCTGCCTGGATAATTGAAAGAGTGGAATTAAGTGTAGTACGTACGGTGCCTATGGATAATTCCATTTCTACTCGTTTTTCATTTAAAGCAAACAAACGGAAAAAAACCCAGTCTTTTTCCATTTTTACTCTACAGCTCAAAGAAATTACACAAGGAATGAAAAGGAACGAAAAACGAGGCACTCTGGTGTGCTTTTAATGTTTTAGGATTTGTAGAGTAAAAATGGAAAAAGACGTTTAAAGAGGTTTTTTTTTTGCTTTAATAATGAAAAAGGCTTTATTGTTTTTCAACTAGAAGTAGAAATGGAATTATCCATAGGCACCCGGCCCAGGTCCATAACAACAGTACTACTAATCTGAACTTTACCGGTTCAAACCCAAAGCTCATCCCAGGTCAATAACCAGGCTGCCACTAGCCTTAGGCAATCTTTCAATCTTATGTTGTTAATATGAGTGTTTTCTGTTTTTTTTTTCCATTTATGTTAACAGCTGGTCCAAGTAGAAAAGCTGATCCTGGTTCAGGTTCTCGTCGCAAGACTGTTCCTGCCACTCGCTGTGAGGTGGCTATTGGTGTGTATTTCATTTAGTACAAAGCAATACGTTCATATTATTATATTGTTATAATCTGTCATTGAGTTTAAATGTTAATTACACATTTGTATTACAAATTTGCCAGGATAATTGGCAACTACACTTTTCTCAGACATTCCACGTATCACACTTTTGATCATGTAAATTGCAACAAAGTCTTGTTTTTCAATATTCCATACTATTTTAACAGATTTTCATACATACATACAGGTTTCATACAAGAGCTCCAGCTCTCACTGAACATTGCCTCAGGCGAGGAGGTTCAGGAAGCACCGACACCATCAGCTCCTCTCCTGGCTTCCAGTGACACACGAAAGCGTCCCTTTGCAGAGAGGTGGCGGACAGAGAGACCGCGTCCAGTGGACAGTGCAGCGGCAACAGAAAACGTAGCCCCACCACACATCTGCCAACAGTGTGCCACCAACCCAGCTGCTGTTCGCTGTCATAACTGTCAACCACGCCCCTTCCTCTGCGCCGAATGTGACGTCACCACGCACTCTAGATATGTGCTCCACAACCGAGATGCCATGACCGCCGGGGTCTACCAGCCATTGCCTCCAACCACTTGCATTGTGGATAAGGCTCCTTGCCCTTGTGGTAAGTTCTTTGTTTGTGAGTGCACACCATAACCTGTTCAGTTCTGATACGTTAAGCGTGTTAGTTGGACCACAATGCTTTATTGTCTTGTTGCTTGATTTTGAATGCCCCATGTCAATCGGATTCCCGAGGCTTTTCAGCAATGCAGTCATTGAATCTATTTGACCTTTCTCAAGAAAAGATTCAGGGCTCTATTTTCATTCGAGCATTCTAAATACACTATTTGGGGTTTTAGCAGTGGGGGAAGGGGCGTTCCCGCACTAAAGTGGCTATTTTGGTCACCTGTCTAAATCCCTAAAACACCTCCGCTACCCGTTACATTATGCATAGGTGTGTTTTGGGCGTTACAATAATGAAACCAATCACCGTGCCACATGCCATATTGCCTTTAAGAGATCCCTTATCCGTTGCCCGTTATGCCCAGTTCTATATTGCTTCATATCCTTATGGTCTAAGGCTGCCTTGAAGTCTCACTTGTGCTGCGTTTTTCTTTCTTCCCCCCCAGCGCACATAGCAAAGAACACATCTTTTAATTGAGTCACAACTCGCTCAGATTTCGCTCATTTTTAACATTTCAAAGTGCAGTGTGATCTGTGTGAGCTTTCATTTGGTATATAGATCGTGCGTGTAGGCCGTCTCTACGAAACGGTATCAAGCGAAAATGAAATGTTGTGAAATCGTATTAATCCCCATTTGCTGCGCTGTGATGAAACCGAACGAGCAAATGGAATCACGCGTAATGGCTGGCACAAGTCAAATAACTTCTTTGAGCTAGACAATTATATAAACACAATGGACACAAGGAAGTGACTGGTCACAGCAGGCACTCACTTCTGCTGATTATAGGAAAATATACAAAGGGATGCGTAGGAGAATAAGGAGTTGAAGCAGCCTGACTCCGCGGACATTTCCATCGCAGGCGCGCAATGAATGGAAATGCTTTTAAACTCATTCTTGGCCAAGTACTTATTGCCATCCAGGCCAAAGGCGTTTTTAAAGGGGGGCGACTTATTATTATTTTTTTAATCTTACAACTCTCTTTCTAAAAAAAATAGAACAAATCTATGTTGGCCTGTGCTGAACTATTGCTAGCTATGGATGAGATAAACTTCACTATCGCCTTCTCAAATGTGTGACCAAAATAGCAATTTCGGGGAAAGCAAGCCAACACGCCCATGACCACACCTCGCAAATACTCCTATACTTGTAATTTTCGGGCAGCGGCTGACTTGCGGGCCGCGTCGCGGGTAACGGGCGACGACGAAAATCGAGCCCTCAGTCTCTTCAGGTTCCAGCAATCATGATGTCTTTCCCATTGGACTTTCATGATCTTAATTCACATCGTGCATGGTGTTTTTCAGAGCGCCTTGTTCCTGTGGAGATGCCTGACACCATTTGTAGCTGTCCAAAAGAGGCATTGAGCGTGAAGCCAGGGAAGTCCGTTTCTCTGGTCACAATGGATGGTAAGGAACCAAAGAGCTCTTTTTGTCCTTTTTTTAAAAAGCATCTTGAAAGAATATTTCTGCACTCAATAATTTGCACAAGGTTTGTCATCGGTATGTATATACAATCACTTGCTATTGACTAATGTATGCCACACTGACTGTACAAAGAACCCTAACCCTGTTTAAGTTGCTACATTTTACTGTGTGTGTGTGTGTGTGTGTGTGTGTGTGTGTGTGTGTGTGTGTGTGTGTGTGTGTGTGTGTGTGTGTGTGTGTGTGTGTGTGTGTGTGTGTGTGTGTGTGTGTGTGTGTGTGTGTGTGTGTGTGTGTGTGTGTGTGTGTGTTCTTTCTAGGACTATATGGTCTCAGCATGCCTGGCCTGAGTTGTGAGGCATGCAAAGCCACGTGGACTGCTGGAGTGGACGACTTAATGAATAGGAGCTACTGGCCTGCTAGTGCTACCCTAACCACAGTTTATGCCACAGATGTTTTCGTGTCATTCGAACAAATGAAGATGGCATCGCCAGGGCTGTCCTGCCAGGCATTTTTTAAAATGCTGGATCAGAGAAGTGTCCACTTTGGACGTGTGAGTATTGAACTTATTATCCCATTTTAGACCTGAGGACGATTCTACAAATGTCTTCTAAATCCTGACAGTTATCTGAAAAACCCTATGTGGTCACGGTGCTCAAACGTTTTCATGTCAAGGAGCCCCAAAATATATTTAATTGGCCGCCGACCCCCATCTGAAAATATGTTATATTATATAGGGACCCCCACAGAAGCAAAGATTTGTGTTAAAAACGTTTTTCACGTTTTTTTTCAAAAATAGCAGACCTACAAGTTCATAGCGCAGCACTCGGTGCCGCGATATGAGCTTGTAGATCTGCTATTTTTCAATAGCTAAAGTATAACATAATGCTTAAAACACCAAAAGGGGTTCCCGCCCAAAATGGGTTAACCTACCTGTTTGTCATGTGCGTTGAATTTCCTGTTAATCTATTTGTTGCACATTAATCTATGTGTTGCACATTATCAGTTGTTGATTTTACTTCTTTTGAAATAGACTGGGACGATTTCAAGAAATAGCTTCCAGAAGAGTTTTTTCGAGTGGAAAGCCGTGCAGCACGAGCTGGAGAACCTCTGCAAGGAGGAGCCATTCGCGTGTCCTGCGTGCACACCGGAAATGGCTGCGATATCACTGGAGGGAAATCGCGAACATTATCGCTTCAAGAGTGCAGCCAGGTACTTCTATACGAGTATATTGTAACAGCATATATATATTACTAACTAGAAGAAGTGCCCTTCTGGGCACAGGAGGCACAGGAGGATAGGAGTGTGTGTGATGTTTGGCAAAATGTTTAGGAGTAATATAAACATGTTTTTTTTGTTTGTTTGTTTCTTGCAACTATTTTCTTCATTTTGTTGAGGAAATGCAGAGTCAGATCACTCATAGCATCTCTGAGGATAGAATTCTGGATGAGCAGGACATGTGCAGCATTTTGTACAAAACGGGCTACTCCTGAAAACTTTGGAAGGCAATCTTAGCTAATCAGTGTAGAATCTGAGAAATCCAACAGGCTCGTCTTGATCACATGCCTACAGAGATCATGTGTACCGATTTGCGTGAGATTTGGATGAAATCTGTGCGACTAACATAAACAATGTGTTTTGCAGAAATCGGCCTCATGGTGGCGCTATAACCGGCAGATGTGGAGGGATACAGGGAAAATGTTTTTCCATGGCCTCTAGTGCACATACATAAGTTGTCGATGCAGTTATAGGTAAAAACAGGAATTGGCCTGTTATAGTGCCACCGTGAGGCTGACTTGGGAAAAAAATGTCGTCCTCAGCCTAGTGGAAATGTGCGTGTATAATTTCATGGAAATTGGACACTGTGTTTGTGATTTGTGGCATTTTGTTCGAAACGGACCAATCATGTGAGCTTTGGAAGCCAATCTTAGCCAATCAGGATGGAAGATGGGAAATTGTGCAGATCTGTGTTGATCACATGACTATGGAGATAGTGTATACCGAATTGTGTGATGTATGGATAAAATGTGTACGAGTTATCTACAGAAATGTGTTTTGCCTAAATCGGACTCATGGTGGCGCTATAACAGGCCGTTGAGGAATATTTGGGGTAGAGGTTCGTCGTTGGCATCCAGGGAGTGTGTGTGCAAAGTTTGGCATGGATCGGGCCAACGGTGCCGGAGATTAGCTGATAACGGACGGACGGAAGGACGGAAGGACGGAAGGAAGGACACAAACACACACACACGGACGGAGTGCAAAACATACTCTCTCCCCATGCCTTCGGCCTGGTGGAGACAATAAGTTGGTGTCTAATATGCACCAAGTAACCTCATACTGTAAGATATTGTAAACTGTATGTTTTTGTTTTCTTTAGATCTGAGGAACAGGCCAACTTCGATGGCATCTTCATAGCTAAGGATGAAGACGTGACAAGATTTGTGGACCACATACACCAGAAGACAACGCTTGTAAGAGTGTATACTATAATTGTGAACGCAGTGATTGCGAACGCAGTGAGCACTAACTATGAGACCTAGCAGACCTATGTGTGTGTGTGTGTGTGTCTGTCTGTCTGTGTGTCACGCTGTAACACCACCCGCCCGCCACCAGAGGGCGCAGCTGTATCACACACAAAAAAACACATACACACAACACACACAAAACTTAACTTAACTTAAAAAAAAACGTATAAAGAAAAAACTTTACTTTACTTTATACGTGCACGACTACAATACCCTCATACGAAAAGGTTTTCATCTTCCATTTTCCATACTGTAGGTCCCTGGAAGAGGCGTTTGTGGAGGGCAGTGGTCAGCGGCCAGAAAGAAGAGGTCAGCGACCAGTAAGAGGTCTGGCAGACCTCTGGATGAAGGACATATGGATGAAGAGGGACTGGAGCTCGCAGTGTGTCGACACGGAGTGCTACTCTGTGCCCTGAACATGTACGGGCGAGACATGTATGCCTACCCCATGTACCTGCAACGAAAGCTGGCCAGTAGCCAAAAAATCAGTTTCTTTTGTATGGATATGACCTGCAAATATTGGCCCTACCTCCAAAAAGTTGTCGATAAGTGTCCAGAGCTGAAGCATCTCTTGAACATGAAGCCCTTCCTGTCCGTGTTTCATGCCAACGCCCACGATTTCAAATGTGAGGTAAGGAAACGGTATCGTTGCATTGAATGACTATCTGAACACCAGTGGGTTTTTTTGGTAGCAAATTTTGTCACCTGGAATGTTTTAGTGTTAGTTTAGTTTTAGTCGACTAAATATCATAAGATTTTAGTCGACTAAATCTACAGTTGATTTAGTCGACTAAAATGTATTTTGGCGGGCGTTGATGCCATCGTAATGACTGTTTTTACACATCGTAATAACTGTTTTTACACAAGCCCTTGTAGATTGGCTTGTAGATCGGCTATTTTCAGCATGCAACCAAGTGTAAAATGACTTCTACTGGATCTCTTGTCCACTGGTCCCTTCCTAACATTTTACTCTAGTTTTTATTTGTTGACGAAATTGTCAGTTTATTTAGTTTTAGTCACCATAGCTTAGTTTCCATTTAGTTTCCGTCAGTGAAAAAAGGTAGTCGACAAACATGTTTCGTCTCAGTTTTAGTCGACGAAAACATCACTGCTGAACACCAGTACACAGTGAATGTCACCATCATCTGAGCATTGTATTTGCTGTTATTAATTATATTCAGGTGAAATGGAGTGGGCAGTATCAGGATGGGGCTGGTCTAACACTAGGGGAGGAAGTGGAGCAGAGCGATGCCTTCCTCTCTAGGATCGCAGTGACCACAAAACACATGTCAAAAGCAGGTGAGATGACCACATAACAGCACTAGTTGTTCACATAAGTATACTTAGGATGTTGACCCATTTAGGCCTGACGTCGAAATTTAAAAAAAAATCTTCTAAATTCTGACAGTTTTCTGAAATACCTCATGTTTCTGTATCAGTGGTGCTCAATATTTGATGTCAAGGACCCCAAAAATGATATGTAATATGCCGCCGACCCCCATCTGAAAATATGTTGTTCCAGGAACCCCTCAGAAGCAAATATTTGAGTTAAAAATGTTCGCTCTGAAAGAATATATTCAAAGATTTGTGCCACATTTTCACGATTTTTCAAAAATAGCAGACCTACAAGCTGAGTGGCGCTCTATGAGCTTGTAGGTCTTCTATTTTTCAATAGCTAAAGTAGAACATAATGCGTGAAACACCAAAAGGGGTGCCCGCCCAAAATGGGTTAACACAATATTATGATAATGTCATAATTAATCAATTTCTTTTGGCAGGACGCAACGACATGTTGACTCTCATGGCTATGAACTGGAATCGGCAAAAGAGGGACAATCTGGCAACCACACTGGCTTGCCGATATCGGAAGGTAATGACGGTGTTGTTTTTGGCAGCAACATTTGATTTTAGTTTTAGTCATAGTCTTTTGAATAGTTTTAATTTAGTCACCTGGAATGTCTTAGTGTTAGTCTAATTTTGGTCGACTATATGTCAGGCGGTTTTAGTTGACTAAATCTACGGTTAATTTAGTCGACTAAAATGTTTTTTTTGGCGGGCCTTGATGCTGTCGTAATGACTGATGTTACACTTGCTGAAAATAGCCGATCTACAAGCTCACAACGTGTCGCAGCGCGACGCATTGTGAGCTTGTAGATCTGCTATTTCCAGCATGCAACCAAGTGTAAAATGACTTATACTGGATCTCTTGTCCACTAGTCCCTTCCTAGTTTTTATTTGTTGACGAAATCGTCTATATTTAGTCTTAGTTTTAGTCATCGTAGCTTACCGTAGTTTTCATTTAGTTTCCATTTCGTTTTTGTCAGTGAAAAAAGGTAGTCGACGGACATTTTTCGTCTTAGTTTTAGTCGACGAAAACAACACGTGTTGGCTATGTTTTATTGGCTATGATACTTTCAAGGTCAAGGTCAAGTTTATTCATATGTCCCAAACTGGGCACTTCGTTTTACAGCAGATAATAAAAGCTCTCAAGACATTACAAACAGTACAACATACATGACAACAGACATACGTATACATTATCACAAGATACAAATGCTACATTAAATATAAAGTGCAACCAGGGCTAAAGTGCACCGAGTGTAACTACATCTTTGTCATCGTAGACCACCAAAGATCTTCAAAGCCAGTTGCAGAACCTCGAGTCAATGAAGGTCCAATTTGCAGCGGCAGAGAGCCAGTTGGAAGAGTGGGTCGAGGACGTAAAGGAGTGGGCAGAAGGTAATGCTGTTCTCACTATAGACGAATTCAGAAACGGGTCTCATGGTCGCAGCTTACGTATTTCCGTACTTTATACCTCATACTTGAAATGCTTAGTATGAGGTATAAAGTACAGCAGCCTTGTGTTCATAAAACAGAAAGATTGGGTATTGGGTAAGACTGACGTTGGGTATCTTTCAGGACCTTTCACTGCTTCGTCTCAACCATTACTCAATGGCTCTGGTCTCAGCCACCGCGTTGGATATTTTGTTTTTTTCTTTATGTTGCCACTACTGTTGGAGCAGCCATAAACTACACGGGTTCATCTCGATGTTCTGGGCATCTTTGTAATGTTAGTGTTAGTAAAAAGCAGTTAAAAGAGTAACGTTTGAGGCAGACTAACATCAGTCACTCTACCGTTCACTGTAGTAGAAGAGGTGCGCCTGGTGAGGGTTTAAACCCCGCAGCTATGTCGAGTCCGCCTACAGGAAATATGTAAGCTGCGACCATGAGACCCGTTTCTGAATTCGTCTATTCAGTATTTTAGCTGTGACGTGAGCGCCCCCTCCTGAGATACTTCCGGGTCCTACTTTTGTGTCGCTTTTGTGTCCCCATAGAGTTATACTGTGACGCTCCGTCGGACTAAATCTGAGACGAAAACAACCACGAAAGTCTCATTTACCGCTTTCCTCGCAACAACAAAGCTGCGCTGCTCTCCCAAATCTGGCTGTGACAGGCCGTCTGCCCCACACGGAATACTATCGCCATTTTATTTCATTGTGTCAACTAAATCCTCATTAATGCAAACTAGATTCAACATACTCAAGCCTGCAAACATTCTAAATATGCCCCCGAAATATTTTACTGAGCAAATGGACTGTTACCACCTTCAATAATAATGATATATAGTCTTTATTGTCTCCACATCACATCATATTTTATTTTGTCATGGAAACTTGTACAAAACATTAATAATTCTACTCGAGTTGGAAGCATTAAGACCCATTTTAACCCTCAATGGCTTCCTTTCTGAAAAATAACGTCATTGTAAAAAGATTCACGCGTTTAGATATTCTATTTACAATGAGATGAGGACGGGAGCTGGTGCCACTTGGACCCGGACGTAACGTGGCACTACAAAATGACGTCGGACTTAAATACTGAATACACTTCTGCCAGGTGACCTCAGTAGAGAATTTAATGTCAGCTTCCACTGACATTGTCTCCTACCCTGTGCCTTGTAGTTTTTGTTTTTATTTTCCTTCATGAGCACCTAGATCCTCTACTGCAGTTTTCCAATGACATTGTGAATATTTGTTCAATTATCGTGGCAACCCACCTATTTCTTCTTTTGCAGCACCGGATGCACATGGGCCCGAGGCCTTGGAAACCAAAATTGAGATGCTGGTGGCGAGTCTCAAGGGGAGTATGGCCGGTAACAAAGGTCGTGCCAGCATCCGCCGCAAGATCAGGGGGGAGAAGGAGATCCTGTCTTCTGTCGTGAAGCAATACAACAGAACGGTTCCAAGCACAGAACACCTGTGCATGGATTCCATCCTGTCTGCCGAGAAAGCGTGGCCATGGCAGCTGGAACACAGTGGTATGTACTTGACTATCAACAAATCTGACTCATAACAACGCATAAGTAATTGTCTCCACCAGGCCGAAAGCTTGGGGAGAGAGTATGTTTTGCACTCCGTCCGTGTGTGTGTGTCCGTCCGTCCGTCCTTCCGTCTGTGAACAGCTAATCTCCGACACCGTTAACCCGGTCGATGCCACATTTTGCACACACACTCCCTGGATGCCAACGATGAACCTCTGCCCCAAAATTTCCGGAACGGCCTGTTATAGCGCCACCAGGAGGCCTCTTTGTGCAAAACAAGTTTTTGGACAGTACACCTACAGATTTTGTCCAAACATCACGCAAATTGGTACACAGTCTCTCTAGAGCCATTCAACGAACTCCCACTAGGCCGAGGAAGAAATGCCACATGAACATTTTCAACTCAGCCTCATGGTGGCGCTATAACTGGCCGAAAAGTGTTTTTACCTCTAACTGCACGGATCTGTGGATAACTTTGTATGCCAACTCCCTAGAGGCCAAGGAAAAACCTTTGCCTGGAATTTTTCACATCTGCTCTTTATAGCGCCACATTTTCTAATATTACTCCTTCCGATTTTATCTAAATTTCACGCACATCAGTACACATGCTCTCCATAGTCATGTGATTAAGACGGGTTTGTTTGATTTCTCATAATCCACCTTCGTTGCCTACGATTGGCTTCTAAACTTTTCAGGAGTAGCCCGCTTTGTACCCGTTTTGTACAAATCGCCACAACTACTCAACGCAGCGTCCGATTGTGGTGAAACTGTGCATGCATATTCCCACTAGGCTGAGGAAGAAATGCCACTTGACAGTTTTCAAATCAGCCTCATGGTGGCGCTACAACAGGCCAAGCCGCGTCTCTCACACACACACACACACACACACACACACACACACACACACATGATTATATTACTCCTAAACATTTTGCCAAACATTACACACACTCCTATCCTCCTGGTGGAGACCTGTTTTCTAGTTGATCATATGCTCTCTTGCTTGTTGAGCTGGGGGAGTGGCCAACTTTAATTGATGTGTTTACAAAATGGCAATTGGCAAATCCTACTCATTCTCCCTGTGAATCTTTGTCTTAAATGTATTCCAGAAACTGTCGATCTGAGGGCGAAGAGAAAGGCGTTCGACATGGTCATGGCTGTGAGGAGACTAGAGGAAGAGAAGAGGATCCTTGTGACGGAGATGAAACACCACTGGAAATGTCTTTCGACTCGTGCCGACGGCCTGACGGAGCTGTCCTGCGTTGCTTCTTCTGAGCCAATGAAAGGTATGTATTGCGATAATAATTCATTAGCCTGGCCCCAGCCAGCCAGCGCGCTTTCTGGTCTAGAGGGGTGGGCGTGCATGGAGCAAGTGCTGGAGAATAGAGCGTCGCAGTCCCGCACCCTTTCATGACGACGCCAGGCCCAGGGAATGCTTCCCAATGCATTTTTCCCACAGACAACCCATTTAGGCCTGAGATCAGATTCTAAAAATGTCTTCTACATCCTGACAGTTTTCTGAAAAAGCTATGTTTCTATGTCAGTCGTTCTTCGATTTTTTAAAAATAGCAGACCTACAAGCTCGTAGCGCGCCACTCGGTGGCACACTATGAGCTTGTAGATCTGCTATTTTTCAATAGCTAAAGCATAACATAATGCTAACACCAAAAGGGGTTCCCGCCCAAAATGGGTTAAAGACCTTATAAGCGACCTACAAAGCCAACTCGAGTTGTGACAAATCATGACGATAAACACAATATTTTGGACAAAAACAAATAATTACAAAGAAGAAAAACAAGAAAAAAAAAGTGTTGTAACCTGCCGTTTTTCTTCTTCTTTCTAATTATTTGTTCGGCCTGAAAAATTGTGTTTGTTATGATTTCTCACAACTCGAGTTGGCTTTGTACGAGGCTTAAAAAGGTCTTTTAAATAAATACTTTTTGAAATGTCTATGAGGAAAATGAACGGGGAATCATTTCATGGGCCCTGGTAGGGGGTGGGACTGCGACGCTCTATATTGGTTCACTGATATTTCATTTTTGAGCTGAATGCGAACGAAAATAAAAGCTAGTGTAGTGTGTACCGAGGCTACTCTCATGACCGTTGTTAAAGTTACTAATACAGGCTTTATCTTGTGTTCTACATCCAAGATTCACCGTGGGGCCTGAGTGAAGAAGGATTGAATGGTCTTCAGAGCATCAACCAAAAGAAGCTGTGGAACATCAGAGAAGTGATGAAGCATACACGGGAACGTTACCTGCAGGTCTTGTCTGGAGCAGAGAACATCGACGTTTTGGACGACAACGATGATACTGAATATGACATTGACTCTGAAATGTCTGATGACTAACTGTAATCAGCAAAAGCCTGTGTCAGAGGTTTCCTTTTTTTAATGTTTATTTTTTTGTGGCTTTCGTCTTTATTTTATTTATTTTTTATGGAGGGACAGACAGTAGGCTGACAGGAAATGGGGAGAGAGATGGGGGGAAGACATGCAGTAAAGGCCGTCGGGATCGGGAGTCGAACCCGCGGCACACTGCCAGACTGGATTACCAGCCACGGTGCCTGGACCGCTGAGCCACGGCCCAGGCGTGTCAGAGGTTTCTAAAGCTGGCCATATGACGAGATGTATTTGGGACTTACAGAAGCAAATGACATCTGCAGGCTTGGATACCATCTAATTTGGCTCTCTCACTCCTATGCACACAGAGTGCTATTCAGCCACACTGGAACACTTTTGTTGATGACGGACTGCTTTTTCCTATTTTGGATTACCACCCTTGGTGTGGATTTGTTGTGGAGTTTTTACCAGTGAAATTGTTACTTTATGCAGACTACATGTGGAGTTTTTACGAGTGAAATTGTTGCCTTATGCAGACTTCTGCTTATGCTACTATTTTTCTCAATAGTGATCTGCTTCCCATGTATTTCCTGCTTTTTGCACAGCAACAAAACACATTTATGCTTATAGTAATAAAAGTATTGTCCAGTATAGTGTGTCCAGTGTTCTAAAGCATACTACTGTTCAGCTGTAAATTACATTGTTTGTTTACATGGCTGCACTGTTGGATAATCTTTTTTTATAAAACCAACACAGACAACAGTGTTTGATTAGACAGCGGTCTGTTAACACCCCGAGCGGCAAAAACTGAGGTCTGTCCTATCAAATAATCCCGCTGCGCGCCCAGGACGGAGATTAATCAAAAGTTCCGTCTTTAATCATATAACGGAGCGCACCAGTCTACACATTTTGATACCGATACTTTTGTACTTTTACTCATGTACATTTTGAATTCTGTACCTGTAACAGGGTATTTCTATATTGCAGTATTGATACTTTTATTTAAGTAAAACCTTTCCACCATTAACTAGTGTTAACCCATTCAGGCCTGACGTCGAAAAAATCATTTTCGGAAAGATTTGAGGCACATTTTAACGATTTTTCAAAAATAGCAGATCTACAAGTTCATAGCGCGCCACTCGGTGGCGCGCTATGAGCTTGTAGATCTGCTATTTTTCAATAGCTAAATTATAACATAATGTTTAAAACACCAAAAGGGGTTCCCGCCCAAAATGGGTTAATGGTTAATGTGGTTAAACGCTAACGTGACATGGATGCGTTCCAGGTCTCAATGGATTAAGTATGTCATGTTTGTAGGGGTATAAATAATTCAGCTATATTTAAGATAACTATTAGTATAAAGTGCTTTACAGTAGCACCAGTGGATAGTTAGTTGCTGCGAGAGTGAGGTCTAGCCAACACCAACTCGGGATTCCTGGATCGCTGCCCTCCACAGTTTCCTATCCAACATCAGGTTCTTGAGCTCTGCAGTGTTGTCAGCCAAGCTGTCGCGCCGCAGCACGTCTATATAGGTGGTACGCTTCTTTCCCCTCCTGGCTTTGCCCTGGGTTGGCTCCCATAGGGTCAATTTACTTGCCTCAAGTTCTGGGTGCCTGACGCAGTGCCCTGCCAGCCTCATCCTTCTCTCTCTGACTTTGTCCGTGACCCGTGGTAGGTCCCCATAGAGGTCCACATTTCTGATGCGGTCCGTCCATGTGACACCTTCTGGCATTCTTGTGTAGACTCCATCCAGGGCTTTTTCCTGTTGTACTGTGAGGGTCCATGTCTCGGCCCCATACAGAAGTACTGACTCCACAGTAGCTATGAAGTCTTCTCCCATATCTGATTTCCACACTCTCCTTATCCCGTGCAAGGCTTTCCAGGCAAGTGCTCTCCGAACCTTCAGATCCTGTTCAGTTGAGGCAGTCCAGGCCCCGAGGTACTTTAACACATTTTGTGCCCAAAACGTCTGTGGACGTCCTGGGTATTACCGCACGTGCATAGCCCAAGACGTCTGTGGACGTCTTTGAAAATATATATATATATATATATATTATTTATTTTTTATTTTTTATTTTTTTTTATTAAAAAAAAATCAGAAAAATCAAAACACTTTTTTTTTTTTTTTTTTTTTTTTTTAACAGGTGGTGCCAAAGTTTGTGTTTTCGCCATTGAGAATGCATTTGGCGTTTAAATTAAATAACTCAAACTAAAACATTTCAAAGTAAAAAGTTCCAGCATGTGTCTCCACAGTCAGCTGAATTATAAAAAATGTGAATGGATTTTCTAGGTGAAAGTGATTTTGGGCAGTTTTGCGTGGGCTCTCAATGTGTTAAGTCCTCAACTGGTTCGAGCACCGTCCCGTCTGCAGTGGCAATGGTTTTGTCCTCTGTGTTGACTGCATACTTTTGTTACCAGTGAATAAACCCAAGGTAAAGAAAAAAATCAGACCTGTCTGAAGTGAGTGGTGCTGTACTTCCACAGCCATGGGGCACTGCATGGCAAAAGCCGTCAATATATTGAAATTATTTATTGGGAATGATCCCTTGATGACATGACTTTTAGAGGCTAATCTTTCCAGTGATAAAATGGCATCTAAAAGTAATTAAAAAAAACAAAGAATGTTATTTTTTGCACAGGATCCCCTCACTGGTCAGTAAGGTAAGAATACATTGAGAGGAGTCTTGCAGGAGAACTGACAACAGCCCTGTATAGGAGGGCTGGCCTGGCCCTGGCGGAGATGTATTGTATGCTCCGAGGAACACACTTTTCTAGTTTTTAATCCATTTTTCTTTTTTGTATTTCTCAGAAGGGACATTTCAATCTAGACAATGTGACAGATCATATTAGGAATTAACCCATTTTGGGGGCGGGAACCCCTTTTGGTGTTAGCATTATGTTATGCTTTAGCTATTGAAAAATAGCAGATCTACAAGCTCATAGCGCGCCACCGAGTGGCGCGCTACGAGCTTGTAGGTCTGCTATTTTTGAAAAATTGAAGAACCACTGACATAGAAACATAGCTTTTTCAGAAAACTGTCAGGATGTAGAAGACATTTGTAGAACCGGATCTCAGGTCAAAATGGGTTAAGGCCTATATTCATACTGACACGGTGATAAAGCCACTCACCCGAACACATCTCTCTGTTTATACTCACCACCACCTAACACTGGAGTATGAATAGACCTTTAACCCATTTAGGCCTGACGTCGAAATTTAAAAAGAATATTTTTAAAATGCCTTTTTTCTGAAAAATGTTTCTATATCAGTGGTTCTCAATATTTCATGTCAAGGACCCCAATAATTACAGTAGGCCTATATGTAATATGTTCCAGGGACCCTCCAGAAGCACAGATTTGAGTTAAAAACTGAAACTCTGAAAGAATATATATTCAAAGATTTGAGGCACATTTTCACGATTTTTCAAAAATAGATCTACAAGTTCATAGCGCGGCACCGAGTGCCGCGCTATGAACTTGTAGATCTGCTATTTTTCAACAGCTAAAGCATAACATAATGCTTAAAACACCAAAAGGGGTTCCCGCCCAAAATGGATTAAACCTATTGCAACACCACATTATACTAGTACAGGAAATTAATTACAATAAAACATCAATTCATCACGCCTCCATACGGCGGTCACGCCTCGTGACATCACACCTCCATATATGGTCATGCCTCGTGACATCATGCCTCCATATATGGTCACGCCTCGTGACATCACACCTCGTGATATCACGCCTCGTGCCGTCACATCACGCCTCGTGACACACGTCACGCCACCATATATGGCCATCTCCATATATGAAGACCTCATCTAACCCTGGATAACCATACATGGAGAAGAATGGATCATCACCTAGATCCGACGAGGGGTTGTGAGTCTCGATTCAACGAATTCAATCTGTTCTGAGGAATTTACCAGTCACAGAACTGCTCCGACTGATTCACATTTTCTCTCTATTAATCGGCCAACACCACACCCAAACAACAGTAGGCCTATCTACTGGTTTGAAAACTAAACTACTTGTTGGATTAAGGAGGTTGCTCAGCACATTTGTGACATCACGCCTCCATATATGGTCACGCCTTGTGACATCACACCTTGTGACACGTCACACCACCATGGCCATCTCCATATATGAAGATCATGACACTGACCTTCCATATGTTGATATGACCTCATCAAACCCTGTACACTCAAGACACGCTCAATATATATGTACAATGAAAAAGAAGGGTTTCTCCTTTCTGTGTGGAGTTTGCATGTTCTCCCCATGTCCCCTAGGGTAGGTACCCTCACAAAAAACATGCAGTAATCCTGGTCTCTAAACTGCCTCCCCCTGGCCAGCCGGGGCGCCTGATGGAGGGGAAAGGAACTGGTTGGAATAACGTGTTCCTTCCACGCGCTACGTCCAACCAGGGAAAATCCCCCCTGTCACGTGTAAAGGAGCAACTTGGACACTCAGGCATGAAGGAAGCATGAGTTCGAGTCCGTTGCTCTCCCCATGTCCCCCATATATGGGGACTAGGTTGGCATGAGGGTGTGTAGAGCCCAGGATCACATTAGATAATTGACACAGGGGTGAAAAATGGGTTACAAAATCATGGGATAAAAAAAAAAGAAAAAGAAGGGTTGTCCGCATACTGTGTATCTGCTCCCAGGAAACTTTATTTAGGTACAAGGTACAACGTTTGGACCCTTACGGGTTTTCGTCGGGTCATACCTGACGAAGACCCATAAGGGGTCGAAACGTTGTACCTAAATAAAGTTTCCTGGGAGCAGATACACAGTGTGCGGACGACCCTTCTTTTTCATTGTACGTATATTTATGTTCAGCACCTGTATAATTTCTGGAGATGTGCGTGCTTCCTTTTGGACCCGCGCTCCATATATGGCCAGTACAGAATTCATTCCATATGTTGATCTGAGCCCCCCCCCCCATGCCAAAGCGCCAATGCTCGCCCAGCAGTCTGCCGTCACCCAGGGCGGATGCGTGCTTCTCGCCCAGCAGTCTGCCGTCACCCAGGGCGGATGCGACCTCGTCCAGCAGTCTGCCGTCACCCAGGGCGGATGCGTGCGACCTCGCCCAGCAGTCTGCCGTCACCCAGGCAGAAGCGACCTTGCCCAGCAGTCTGCCGTCACCCAGGTAGATGCGACCTCGCCCAGCAGTCTGCCGTCACCCAGGTAGATGCGACCTCACCCAGCAGTCTGCCGTCTATGGAGTCCGAATAGTCTCAAAAGACTCACAGCAAATATTACAGATTTGTAACTCACAGGTTCAGATTTGCAACTCACGTGAGTGAACTCACAGGTTCACATTTGTGTTTTGTATCCACAAGTTCAGATTTGTGTTTTGTATCTGTATTTCGCATCTGTGTTTTGTATCCGTGTTTCGCATCTGTGTTTTGTATTTGTGTTTTGTATTTGTGTTTTGTATTTGTGTTTTGTATTTGTAATTTGCATCTGTGTTTTGTATCCGTGTTTCACATCTGTGTTTTGTATTTGCGTTTTGTATCTGTAATTTGCATCTGTGTTTTGTATCCGTGTTTCGCATCTGTGTTTGAAACACAAATACAAAACACAGATGTGAAACACGGATACAAAACACAGATGCAAATTACAGCTGGTCCATAGCTCTAATGCCCTATGACGGTGGGCACACTGGTCCATAGCTCTAATGCCCTATGGCGGTGGGCACGTTGGTCCATAGCTCTAATGCCCTATGGCGGGGGGCACGCTGGTCCATAGCTCTAATGCCCTATGGCGGGGGGCACGTTGGTCCATAGCTCTAATGCCCTATGGCGGGGGGCACGCTGGTCCATAGCTCTAATGCCCTATGGCGGGGGGCACGCTGGTCCATAGCTCTAATGCCCTATGGCGGGGGGCACGCTGGTCCATAGCTATAATGCCCTATGGCGGGGGGCATGCTGATCCATAGCTCTAATGCCCTATGGCGGTGGGCACACTGGTCCATAGCTCTAATGCCCTATGGCGGTGGGCACGTTGGTCCATAGCTCTAATGCCCTATGGCGGGGGGCACGCTGGTCCATAGCTCTAATGCCCTATGGCGGGGGGCACGTTGGTCCATAGCTCTAATGCCCTATGGCGGGGGGCACGCTGGTCCATAGCTCTAATGCCCTATGGCGGGGGGCACGCTGGTCCATAGCTCTAATGCCCTATGGCGGGGGGCACGCTGGTCCATAGCTATAATGCCCTATGGCGGGGGGCATGCTGATCCATAGCTCTAATGCCCTATGGCGGTGGGCACACTGGTCCATAGCTCTAATGCCCTATGGCGGGGGGCACGCTGGTCCATAGCTCTAATGCCCTATGGCGGGGGGCACGCTGATCCATAGCTCTAATGCCCTATGGCGGGGGGCACGTTGGTCCATAGCTCTAATGCCCTATGGGAGGCACGCTGGTCCATAGATCTAATGCCTTATGGCGGGGGGCACGCTGGTCCATAGCTCTAACGCCCTATGGGAGGCACGCTGGTCCATAGCTCTAATGCCCTATGGCGGGGGGCACGCTGGTCCATAGCTCTAATGCCCTATGGCGGGGGGCACGCTGGTCCATAGCTCTAATGCCCTATGGCGGGGGGCACGCTGGTCCATAGCTCTAATGCCCTATGGCGGGGGGCACGCTGGTCCATAGCTCTAATGCCCTATGGCGGGGGGCACGCTGGTCCATAGATCTAATGCCTTATGGCGGGGGGCACGCTGGTCCATAGCTCTAATGGACCAGCCATAGGGCGTTAGAGCTATGGACCAGCGTGCCCCCCGCCATAGGGCGTTAGAGCTTGAGAAACATTGGTTTTTCAGAAAACTGTCAGGATTTAGAAGACATTTGTAGAATCGAACTTAGGTCTAAATGGGTTAAACAATCGTAACCTGTAACCTTGTGTTAAATTAGCAACAGTAGTTTACATGGGCATGTCCTTATTATGCTTAAATTATACACAACACAGTCGTGCAACAGAGTAGGTATACTGTTCATGCAGACATCATTTACATCTATATCTGTTACTTTGTAATGTCATGTATTTACACTTTACGGGATGCTGCTTTACATGGTCCACTTGTTCAACCGTGTTCTTTATTGGACTGAGAATTTTATTTCTGGAATTGACTGTCAATTTCCTCAAGCGCTGCCACTATATAGCGGGACACAGGTGACAAAAGCAAATAACATTTGCCCCCCTCAATGGGGAAAGGGCAGTGGGATTTAGAGCCTTGTGACATTATTAAGTCTTCCCAGGGTTATTGATTGATTGATGGAACAAACTTCAGGACTCTCTGAAACTGGTTCCGTTCGATCGGGCTCCATAGAGACATTGTGAATGCACCGGTTTCATGTAACCCAATATTTTATTTGCATCTGTGACTTGTTTTAACATAGTTCAAATGTTTATTGTTTTTCATTATATTGTATTTTAGAATAACTAGGCTACTTGTTTTCATGCATGTTATTTAATCCATAAAAGGTGACATTTGGATCCACCCGAAACATAAACGTGAAATATCCCAAATCTGTTTAGAATGTTCTGGAAGACTAAATGATTGTGTTGTTTTAACAACAAATCATAGTCTTCCTCAATGTTCCAAAATACGTACTGCTCATTAACAGAAACTAACAAAGGAGCCTAATTATCCATGCAGCAGCATTCATAACGAAAAGTCTGTATTGTTTGTGAGCACATATTTTATACTGAAACAAAACAATAATGAACTAGAAAAAGTGCCCTTCCGGGCACAGGTCTCCACCAGGAGGATAGGAGTGTGTGTGATGTTTGGCAAAATGTTTAGGATGTTTTTTTGTATTTGTTTTTGCAACAATTCTTCATTTTGTTGAGGAAATGCAGAGCCAGATCACTCATAGCATCTCTGAGGATAGAATTCTGGATGAGCAGGACATGTGCAGCATTTTGTACAAAACGGGCCACTCCTGAAAACTTTGGAAGGCAATCTTAGCCAATCAGTGTAGAATCTGAGAAATCCAACAGACTCGTCTTGATCACATGACTACAGAGATCATGTGTACCGATTGCCATTTCTTCATACGCCTTTGATGGCAATTGGATGATTTGAGGCATTTTGTTCCAAAAATGTGTTGTGCAAAAATCAACCTGTTGGTGGCGCTATAGCAGGCCAATGTGAAAAGGGTGGGATATATTCCTCAGCCTAGTAAGAAAATGTGTGAAAGATTTCACGTAAATTGCATGCTGTGTTTATGATTTGAGGCTTTTGTTAAAAACGGGGCAATCTTACAAACTGTGAAAGCCAATTATAGCCAATTAGGATGGAATATGAAATATCGGACAGATCCGACTTGAGCACATGACCATAGAGATACTGTGTAACGATTTGTGAGATTTTTGGACAGAATCTGGAGGAGTAATATCAGAAAATGTGTTTTACAAAAGTCGGCCTCCTGGTGGCGCTATAAAAGGCAGATGCGGAAAATGCAGGTCAAAGGTTTGTCCTTGGCCTCTAGGGAGTGTGCATGCAACGTTTCACGCAGATCGGTGCAGTTTTAGGTAAAACTGTGAAAAGCTGCCTCATGGTGGCGCTATAACAGGCCGTTCTGGAAAATGTTCATCGTTGGCATCCAGGGAGTGTGTGTGCAAAGTTTGGCATCGACCAGGTTAACGGTGCCGGAGATTAGCTGGTAACGGACGGACGGAAGGACACACACACGGACGGACACACGGACGGAGTGCAAAACATACTCTCTCCCCATGCCTTCGGCCTGGTGGAGACAACAATGTGTACAATTATGAAGGAGGTTGGCTAATCCAAATCCAAACATAGATCCAAGGATAACAGGGGCCAGGGACTGAGCCCTGTACTGTATTCACCCATTCTGTCTGTCTGTCTGTCTGTCTGTCTGTCTGTCTCTACCAGGCCGAAGGCGTGGCTATCCACTCGATGCCAAATTCTGATTATCTAAGGGATTGTACTATCTAGTCCTATAAGCTCAACTGCACTTTAGCTATAGGAGGATATTATCGTATTGGCAGTTTAATTTGTTCTCCTGCTATGCCACAAAAATGTGGAATTCCCAATAACATTAACAGTCTTAAAGGGCCTATGACACACCCCACAAATTATCATTATGATATTGTAGGCTACATGTTTTGGATGTCATGGAATGGGCTCTTTAAAGGAGTGTATCCCTGCTCTCCTTTAAAAACGCCCTAAAAGAGCACTTAGGCCTACAGGTGGCTGCAATTTGAAAAAGGTTTAAAGAAGAAGAGAAGAACCCCCCCCCCAAGTGTTTATATGATGTTCTGCATATATAATTGTAAAAAGCCATAGGCTTTCTTGGGTTTAAATCCGCTTAAAACAGACCTTGTATTGAACTGTACTTTACTGTGCTTTCCCCCCCTGCAAATTCAAATTAATCAATCAATCAATCAATCAATCAATCAATCAATCAAGTTGTCATATCAGTCATATTGTCTGCATTATCCAGGCTGTACTGTAACTGTTTGACTAGATGACAACAACATTAGATGGGAGGCAAGCTTCATATATACTCTAAGGAGGCAAGTGAGGCAACCCCCAATGTAAAAGAGCTCCACCCCTGATTCCCAACTTCCAAAACTCTTCAGCAGTCGAACCACACACTAGTTTAGGAAGTTAGGATTCTAGGAACTATGTATGCAAGTAATAAGGCAACATAGCAAAGTGAGTATTGTTTACTATTAAATGAAGATAACTAATTGACCTAAAGGTGTGGTTTAGCTGTAAAGGGTAGAGCAGCATTTTGTTTTATAGACCGCCTCATGTTCCTTGTTTTGCTTTTGTTGTTGAGACAGCTGCTAACAGGCTAACTGTAGCCCCTAGCCAGGAGAGGTACGTTCAACTAGCATTAGCTACACAGCATGTATGTACAAACTTTATAAATTTGATTTGTGATGTCGTGTCGTCATATTCATAGCTGTCCAACAAACAGTTTGGGTGCAAACTATTTAATTAACAAGTTGCCAACTTGGCTAACGAACTGGTTGGTTTATTGGTTAGTTGGTTAGTTAGCGGGCGAACCCCATCCCAATGATCCCATCGCTGATCATGGTTTGGTGTGACTGATGATGAAAGACAACTTCATGCGTACTCCGCATAGACTGTACTCCGTCGTATCACCACCGTGTCGCTTTAAAAGAGGCGACCATCTATTCTACAAGCGACATCACACCGGTGGCATTGGAACATAAATGAATGATGCATTAAAGTATGTCCATTCACATCAGCTAGAATAGTATTAGTAACATGATGGCAGTCTGCGACAGGGAGGTCAGAGCGCAGCAGGGGTCCTACTACCTATCAGAGTCATGGCTCTGGGTGCTACACGTAACACCGACACCAGTAACCTATCATATTATGTGACCCAAGAGGTGGCTGTTTTTGGTGCAAGGATGCTCAGTCTTGACTCTTGATTAATGAGTACTGTAGTTAAGTGGTTCTCAAACAGGTTCATGTCAAGGAAGGACCTTAGGGAAGGACCCCCAAATCGACACTTTTGGACCTGCTGACCCCCATTTCAAAGGCTATATTTGGAAAGATGTGTGTCAGGGACCCCATAAGAGAAGCTTTTTACAGCTCCAGCAGTGATTCTCAACCATTTTAATTTCAAGGACCCCCCCCCCCCCCCAGTTTGATATGCATTAGGCCTCGGACCCCCATTTAATGGCATCTCTGGGACCCCCAATTTATATTGTAAAATAACTCTGAGAATGTACAAATGGAACCAAATGGCCTCGTTAGTGTCCATTTGCAGATTTTCAATCTGAATGCTGTTAGGATTTCCTGCGTTTGAGGGCTTGTGTTCTTATCACAAACAATACAATACAGGATTAGGGCTGACCTTGCTTTAAACCACTGTCTTTTTTGTGGGTCGCGAGTGAACGAAAAAACATGGCACTGAGGACGTATTCTCAGTGATGTATCCCAAGGTCATCGGGGTTTCGGGTCTCGCAACAACATACCCCTCACTCAGGTGACCCAGCCGGGGTGATCAAGTCCCGACTTTACGTCCCATTCGCTACCCATGGTCAGTCCCATTAGGGAAAGACAGGGCCACAGTCCGTTGCTCCAGAACTACTCTGCCGGCACTGGGGGTGGACTCCTGTCCGGGCCTCTCCTACGTCTCACCAGGTCCACTCCTGCTCTCACCAGGTGCGGCTCCCTCGCTGCAGAGCCAGGACCTGTGTGTTGCACCAGACTCCCAGCACCAGACACTTCCGCAGACTCCACCGGGGCCAGCGGCCAATTATAAAATACAAATAATTAAAAACATTCCCTAAATTAGAAAACAAATGTATAAGAATGAGTGAAAATAGAAGATCACTCCTGCTATTTTTAGTTTGGGTCCCAGGCAGACGTCTGATTTCTCTTTTTGTTAGGAACCACTGTGTTAACCCAGTAAGACCTGAGGGCCAAAAAGGTGTACTTTTGATGTTGTCAAAACGTTTCTTGCTGTGGGTGGGTCCATGATTCAGTCACGAGTAAAAGACTAAAGAGAGTCGCCTAAAATGGTATAAATCAACAACCTTTTATTTTATTTTTTAACTTGACTTGTATTATGGTGTAAGCCTGATGTCCTCTCATCATGCATACCAGTTGTTTGGATCAATTTTCTTTTTCAATAGGTGATTTCTATGTGGTCATTTTCGTAAACTTTGGTATTCTGTTCTATAACTTTATTGATGGGCATTATTCTGCATATGTGATACTTGATGATTGATTGTTATGGGTGCCAGCTGGGTCACTGCTGGTCAGCTGACTTAGAACAATGTGTATATACGTAGGTGCTTGTGTGTGTGTATACTTCAATGTCTGATGAAGAGCCAATATGTAAGTCCAATGTAGAGTCCAATGGTGTTAAAAAAAAAGGAACGCAAATATTAGTTTTTAAGCTTTGGAGCATTTCCCGTGTGCAGACTTTATTCTTGTTTATCGATTCTACAAATTCTTTTTTTTAAATAGTTCTCACACTTTCAAGATTTTCAAAACGATTTTCAAACGTTAAAATAGCAGAATCATGTACGAGCTTAAAAGCGTGGCACGAAGTGAGTGCTGTGAGCCTGTGTAGCTGCCATTTTTGAATATCCAACGCTAAAACGCAAAAATGACACTGATGCTATTGCTTTCCCGGTTTTAATGGGTTCAATTTCAGTACTGATTTATCCACAAAACATGCAAGGAATAACAGTCCTATAAATAATAAGTTCCACCCTATCAGGTTTTCAAAAGACATTGTAAATCGGCAAAAGCATTTTTGCATGTAGATCCTTCCAAGTCCTTCCAACCATCAGACCTTTTACTGTTGTTGTTGCTGAATATTTTATTTTTCACAATCTGCTTATTTCTGCGCTTAATAAACGCAACATGTAGACATACACACAGTATGTTTAACCCATTTTGGGCGGGAACCCCTTTTGGTGTTCTAAACATTATGTTATAATTTAGCTATTGAAAAATAGCAGATCTACAAGCTCATAGCGTGTAGGTCTGCTATTTTTCTCAAATCTTTGAATATATATTCTTTCAGAGTTTCAGTCTTTAACTCAAATCTTTGCTTCTGGTGGGCGTTCCCTGGAACAACATATTTTCAGATGGGGGTCGACGGCCAATTACATATCATTTTTGGGGTCCTTGACACAAAATATTGAGAACCACTGATACAGAAACATGAACAAATATATTTAAAAAAGACATGTTTTAAATTTCGACGTCAGGCCTAAATGGGTCAAGGAAAAGTTAGATACTGGAGAATAATATGCCATTTGATCTGGGAAGATCATGATTTTACCATGTCAAATGTAATTGGAATTTTGAATGGTCTTATGTGATGCTCCCATGGCAGTGATTGTTGCCTAGCTACTGCAGCCAGACATGTCTAGTGGACAAGAGATCCAGTATTCATTCATTTTACACTTGTTTGCATGCTGAAAATAGAGCGCGACGCGTTGTGAGCTTGTAGATCGGCTATTTTCAACAAGTGTAAAATCAGCCATTAGGACGGCAAAATACATTTAGTCGACTAAAACTAGACTAACACTAAAACATTCCAGGTGACTAAAATGTGACTAAAACTAAATGAAAACTATTCAAGAGACTATGACTAAAACTAAAATAGAAATTTGCTGCCAAAAACAACACTGGTATACAGACCTCCAATCTAATGACAAAGAGCTGTCTTCTTCTCTACATCAGTGGGGACCCAGTGTGGTCCTAGAGGCGGTTCCAGGGGTTCCCCAGCGAAGGATTAAGAACCAAATGGACTGTTCTGTACTCTTGGGTTTGTAACTGAGTGTACAAATGGAACAAAAAGTAGACCATATGTTTCATTTGTTCAGACTATCAGAGTTACAGACTCATAACATAAGGGTCCATTTGGTTTCATTTGTACACTCTCAGAGCAGTCTGTGGCCTAATACAACCCAAGCTGGGGGTCTAATAATAACACAACGTTTGCGAATCACTGCTCTACACCCATCTTTGTTACTGCCTTTTGCTCAGTAGAAAATACATTTTCTTGCAGTAATCCTGGTCTCTAAACTTCCTCCCCCTGGCCAGCCGGGGCGCCTGATGGAGGGGAAAGGAACTGGTTGGAATAACGTGTTCCTTCCATGCGCTACGTCCGGCCGGTGAAACTCCCCCCTGTCAGGTGTAAATGAGCGACTTGGACACTCAGGCATGAAGGAAGCATGAGTTCAAGTCCGTTGCTCTCCCCATGTCCCCCATATATGGGGACTAGGTTGGCGGAGGGTGTGTAGAGCCCAGGATCACATTAGATAATTGACACAGGGGGGAAAAATGGGTTACAAAATCGTTTGATAAAAAAAAATAAGACATTTGTAACTGATAATAATATCTGTATTTCTCTTCTAGTGAGCTGAATATGACATGTCCATAGCGGTCGCGGCCAAAGAACAGACCATGTCTCCCAAAGTGCCGAGTGGGCAGAGCAGAGGAGGGGAGGACACCGCCGTTCAGGTCGCTGTCCGAGTGCGTCCGCTGCTGCCCAAAGAGGTGCTGCACAGCCACGAGAGCTGCATCACCGTGGACCAGGACCAGCGTCGTGTCACCCTGGGCCACGACCGCCACTTCCTCTGTGACTTCCTCTTTGACGAGACGTGCTGCCAGGAGGAGGTCTACAGCGGGTCGGTGCAACCGCTGATAGAGGCCTTCTTCCAGGGTTTCAACGCCACGGTCTTCGCCTACGGTCAGACGGGCTCGGGCAAGACGTACACGATCGGAGAAGCCAATATTTGTAAGTTTACGTGTTCTCGTTCTCCCCACACGCTCTTGTTTGCTTGAACCTAAATGACGATGAAGTTGACACGCATACTGTACATTTGATTGCACCAAATAACCCATTTAGGCCTGACCTCAAAATTTTAAACATTTCTTCTAAATCCTCCAGTTTTCTGAAATAAATATTTTCACGATTTTTCAAAAATAGCAGACCTACAAGCTCGTAGCGCGCCACTCGGTGGCGTGCTAGGGACACGTGAGTGCACACGTGAGTGAACAATGAACATTGTACTGTAAGCTAACCACTTTCTATGTACTTGGTCATATTACGAATAGCGAAAGTAGGGGATCTACAAGCTCACTTGTCACATCGCGACTATTTTCGCATACCATTTTTTTGGGGGGGCGGAAGATTTTATAGGGTCACCAGAATTAAAGTGGTTAAATCAAGTGTTACACTCTGACTCTGCTTCAGGTTAAGCAGGAAAACTTGAGAAAGCCCAGAGGGGCGAAACGTTGTTGTATTTATAGGTAATAAAAAAAAAGAGGGGAGCAGATATATCGTGTGCGGACATTCCACTTTTTTTCTTCATTCTGCTTCAGGTTAAGCAGCACAAAACCCCTCTGCTTTGTGTATTATGAATATATAAGGCCATGTTGTTCCATGTGTGTAGCTTCATTTAGGGATGAAGAGCAGGGCATCATCCCCAGAGCTGTTGCCGAGGTCTTCAAGCTGCTTGATGAGAATGACCTCACAGACTTTTCTGTCCGAGTTTCCTACCTGGAGGTCTACAAAGAGGAATTCAAGGACTTACTGGAAGTGGAGACGGCCAGTAAGCAAATTAACATCAGAGAGGATAAAGGCAACATAGGTATGGATCAATGTCAACAAGTACTCACGTATTAACATAAAAGTACTGTTTTTTTTGGGGGGGCACAGTTAGAAGGTCCTGGGTTCGATTCCTGCTCGCGGCGCTGTGGGTGCTAGCAGCGTGTTTCCTCCTCCGCGTCATCAGTGCCCATACCCAAGGCGGGGTTAGCGAAAGGGCCTTTCTGTGTGGAGTTTGCATGTTCTCCCTGTGTCCCCTAGGGTAGGTACCCCTCACAAAAAACATGCAGTAATCCTGGTCTCTAAACTGCCTCCCCCTGGCCAGCCGTGGCGCCTGATGGAGGGGAAAGGAACTGGTTGGAATAACGTGTTCCTTTCCACGTGCTACGTCCAACCAGGGAAACTCCCCCCTGTCAGGTGCAAAGGAGCAACTTGGATCAGGCATGAAGGAAGCATGAGTTCAGAGCACAGGATCACATTAGATAATTGACACAGGGGTGAAAAATGGGTTACAAAATCGTGGGATAAAAATTATTAGAAAAGAAAAAGTACAGTTTTTTACTTGATATAAATTAAATCTTGTGCAGGTCAACAACAGTAACCACGATTGTGTCTTGTGTCTCTTGTGTGCATGGCACGTGACTCTGTAGTGTTATGTGGAGTGAAAGAATGTGAAGTGGAGGGTCTCGACGAAGTACTGAGCCTGCTGGAGTCGGGGAACACGGCCAGGCACACGGGAGCGACCCAGATGAATCCCCACTCCAGCCGTTCACACACCATCTTCACCGTGCACATGGACCAGCGTCGCGGCGGCTCGCGACTTTCAGGGAGCGCGGCGGGTGCCGGGCCGCACGTCCTGTACTCCAAGTTCCACTTTGTGGACCTGGCGGGGTCGGAGCGCATCCTGCGGACGGGGAACACCGGGGAGAGGCTGAAGGAGAGCATTCAGATCAACAGCGGCCTGCTGGCATTGGGGAATGTCATAGGGGCACTGGGGGACCCCAAGAGGAAAGGAACCCATATACCTTACAGAGATTCCAAAATTACCAGGTACGTTTGTTCAGAAATTCACAAGTAATTAGTTCTTAACTCATTTTGTGCGGGAACCCCATTTGGTGTTTTAAACTTATGTTATAATTTAGCTATTGAAAAATGGTGAACTTGCGGCACAAATCTTTGAATATATATTCTTTCAGAGTGAACATTTTTAACTCAAATCTTTGCTTCTGAGTGGTTCCTGGGACAACATAATTTCAGATGGGGGTCGGTGGCCAATTACATATCATTTTTGGGGGTCCTTGACATGAAATATTGAGCACCACTGATACAGAAACATGAGGTATTTCATGTTTCACATTTTTTTAATTTTGACTTCAGGCCTAAATGGGTTAAATTAAACCCCTAGCATCCCCTATTCTGTACATGTCATTATAGGCAAACATTCAGCGCAACGTTACGAATACGAGGTGAAAATAGCAGATCTATAATGCGCCTTGTGACCTTGTAGTCAAGTAAAATGAGGAGGCCAAGTATAGGGTTTTAAGTGGTTACTATACATACTGTATGTAGCTTTACTTGGTCAGTGTTGGAATTTATTATTTTTGTTTATGTGGCTTTTTTCCCCCCACTTAGGATCCTAAAAGACTCTTTGGGAGGAAACTCCAAGACACTGATGATCGCCTGCATCAGCCCGTCCTCGTCGGACTTTGACGAGAGTCTGAACACACTGAACTATGCCATGCGAGCTCGGAACATTCAGAACCGGGCCACGGTGAACTGCAAGGGCGAGCCGGACCGGGTGGAGGGGCTGGAGCAACAGATCAAGGCCCTTCGCCGGGCCCTGGAGAACCGCCAGCGATCCGAGACCCGCATAATCTCGCACGCCGATCCGCACAGGAGACCTCGACACGGAGAGGCAGAGATGGGTAGACTGCAGGCCCAGAGCGCCCACTACAGGACCTGTACAGATACTGCATACAGGTTACAGCATAACCACATTATTTACAATATAATGTTGTGTTGTAAGATATTACTCCTTTAACTCCTATTATGTTTATGTGGTATTGACACAAATCGTCTCTTGATACTATTGATAACTTTGTTACTGTGTTAGTATCTGCACTCTGCAGGGTTTGTTAGTATAAATTTGGATTAAAGATACAACTATGGATAGAACTATAAGTTCAAGAAACCACCGAAGTGGAAAAAAAAGCAGCACTCCAAAATGGCAGATGCAAGACAGGCTTAGATGCACATTCTATTTATTGAGAATGCTAGAAAAGAAAAGTATTGTTATAAGAACTCAAAAGACATGCCTTTTTACAGTTTCACATTTAAAACTGGCACAAATATTTCATAGCCACCCTAAATACTAAGCTCATGTATGAAATATTGATCTCAGATTTTAGTTTTTTTAAACATACATTAACACCTTGGAGGCCCAGGGCGGAGTTCTCCGTCCAAGTTCAAGGTCATGGTCAAGTGCCCAACACGGAGATTGATAAATAGGACGGAGATTAATGATAACAAAACCGTTTGCATCGCTCTAGAGCCTTGGAGCGCTTGTTGCCCGATCCGATGACGTGTCAAAAAGTGACACGTCATCGAAAATCTCCCCTGCCTGTTTAGCTGACGAAAACGAAAATCTTAAAACGATCATAACTCCCGATCTAAATCATCCCGTCTAATTCTGAAAAAAGATCCTGTGTTTGGCGGCCTTCCGCGGTCCAGTCGCTAGTCGCGATAGATTTATTATTACCTCCCGCTGTTGTCGATCGACTCTAGAGTGGTGTGGCTATTGTTAGCTGCTACACGGACATGCACTGCACACCAGCTTCCGGTGCGCCGGTAAAAGTGGTCCGTGCGCTATAAATGATGGGCACATGGATGAAATGGATTAAATAGTTCCGGGCCTCCAAGGTGTTAATATAAAGCCTTGTTAGTTTTATTTCACTTAACCAAATGTTGTTTTTTTCCCCTTTCCCCCTTCATTATTTTGTTAATCTCCATGAACTCCCACTCAGGTTACTCCACGAGTTGCAGAGCGAGGAGGCTCTGAGTGCAGACCAGAGTCTCCGAGTGAAGGAGTGGCTCTACTCCGTGGAGGAGGAGAGGAGCGGCCTGACCACGGCCTCTGGACCGGACAGCGGCATCGACAACGAGGACAGCGTTACGTTGAGGACGGGAAGGACTGCTTTAAAGAATCAGGTTACAGTCACAATGCAACCGCACGCACGAATAGGGCTCCAACTGTCATTATTTAGTGATTATTCTATCCATTACTTTTTTTTTTTTATTAACTACACTTTCAGGCCTTCAAATCCAGTCCTATATTGTGCTATGTTCACCCAGTTATGGCCATTTGAAGTGTTTAAACTGCTGCAGTGCCCCATATGTGTTAACAAATAGTTTTGTGGCTATTTTCATGGCAGACCACTGAACAGTGTTTGTGTGGGTTGGAGTAGTAGAGCCCAATGATTTCATTTTTTGACCACCTGCAGTGACCGTCTGTCTGCCGCTCCTGTTTGCAAAAAAATAATGAAGTCCCATTTAGTCCCACACCTTTTATCTTGACCGCTTGTTCCCGACTGCAGGTATTTAAATACCGCTCGCGCCAGCAACATTTGCGCTGGTTCCTGGCGGGTATCGTGGGATCCCACTCCCGATACAGGGCTCTAAATTGGAGCAAGACTGGGGCCCCTGGTGTGGCTATTTCTCATGATCAACCCCAGAACTCGGTGGGGATTAGAGCAACAACGTGTACTGTGGCCCCTGAGAGGCTCGACATGGCCCCGGGGGGCCACTCATGGCCCCTGGTGTGACCATTGTCATGTCAGATCCCTGAACAGTGTTTGTGCTAAGTTTTTTGTGGTCCGCAGTCGACCCACCCTCTAGGCAATTTTAATCCATTTTGGGCGGGAACCCCTTTTGGTGTTAGCATTATGTTATGCTTTAGCTATTGAAAAATAGCAGATCTACAAGCTCATAGCGCACCACCGAGTGGCGCGCTACGAGCTTGTAGGTCTGCTATTTTTGAAAAATCGAAGAACGACTGACATAGAAACAGCTTTTTCAGAAAACTGTCAGGATGTAGAATCTGATCTCAGGTCAAAATGGGTTAATATAGGATTGAATAATCTTGAAGCACATTTTTAAATATATTCTTAATATATATATATATATATCTTTGATGTGTTTCAATGAGTCAATGCAAAAAAATAAACCCCTGTTGTCGTACAAACATTTTATGCGTTGTAAATAATGAGCTCACTTACTATTTTCACTATTTTTGAACAATTCCGCTCAAAATCGATTTTTTTATATTTTAGCTTTTTGTTTTTTTTTCTCTCTTTTTTGTTTTTTGTTCTAAATATTTTTGGTGGAATAGACTGATGATACATAATACATGGTTTAGGACCAGGACCCAGAGGCTACAGGGGAGAAATGGAGCCATGAGAGTGACAGGGAGGAGGTCATCGCCCAGCTTCAAGCCCAGGTCCAGCAGCTGGAGAAAGAGAACACAGACTTCCTCGCAGCCCTCGAAGACGCCATGGAGCAATACAAGCAACAGGTCAGTGTTCATTTCGTTAAGACTAAAACTAAGACGAAAAATGTTCATCAACTACCCTTTTTCCACTGACGAAAACTAAATGGAAACTAAATGAAAACTAAGCTATGACGACTAAAACTAAGACTAAATATACTGACAATTTCGTCAACAAATAAAAACTAGACTAAAATGTCAGGAAGGGACTAGTGGACAAGAGATCCAGTATAAGTCATTTTACAATTAGTTGCATGCTGAAAATAGACGATCTACAAGCCCACAACGCGTTGCGCTGCGACACGTTGTGGGCTTGTAGATCGGCTATTTTCAGCAAGTGAAAAAAAAGTCATTACGACGACATCAAGGCCCGCCAAAATACATTTTGTTAGACTAAATCAACTGTAGATTTAGTCGACTAGAATCTTATGATATTTAGTCAACTAAAACTTGACTAACACTAAAACATTCCAGGTGACTAAAATGTGACTAAACCTAAATTAAAACAATTCAAGAGACTATGACTAAAACTAAAATCAAAATTTTCTGTCAAAAACAACTGCAACAGGTCAGACCAGCTTCATCCTTTGATAAAGCAATAAGCCACGAGAGGTCTCAGGTTACCGGGTATTTTACAATGGCTGGGAGGTGTAGCTACCCGGTAAGCTGTGGCTTATTGCTTTTCTAAAACGGTTACAAACATATAGCAATATTTACCTAATAAAACTATTAAATTCACAAAAGTAGCTACGCTTTGCGCCACCAGAGCTTCCTTGTTTTGCTCGGCAAGTAGGCTATGTGACGGGAGAATAGCGCTTGATGTCTTTACAGGGCTGCCTGGAGCCACACATTCACAGTCATATGAGCCGGGCGGTGCTTTGTCTGTGAATCATCATCATGTTATATATTTTGTGTGTGTGAGTTTGATCCTTGGTGGTCTCTCTCTCTCTCTCTCTCTCTCTCTCTCTCTCTCTCTCTCTCTCTCTCTCTCTCTCTCTCTCTCTCTCTCTCTCTCAGAGTGATAAGCTACAAGAGCAGCAGGACCTGATAGCAGAGCTGCAGTGTCTGCTGTCGACACCGGGGCTACTCGGACTGGGTCTGCAGCTGAGACAGCGGCCTCACACTGCCCCTCTGGGCTCCACGCGGCGCAGCAGCCACAACGGAGTGACAGCCAGACAGGTAAGCACTGCCCCTCTGGGCTCCACAAAGAAAAAAGGCTTCTAAATCCTAATAGTTTTCTGAACAACCCATGTTTCTATGTCAGTGGTGCTCAACCTTTTTCATGTCAAGGACCCCCAGAATTATCTCTATTGGGCCACGGACCCCCATCTCAAAATATGTTGTTCCAGGGACCCCCCCAGAAGCAAAGATTTGAGTTAAAAATGTTCACTCTGAAATATATATTCAAAGATTTGCACCACATTTTCACGACTTTTCAAAAATAGCAGACCTACAAGCTCATAGCGCGGCACCGAGTGTCGCGCTATGAGCTTGTAGATCTGCTATTTTTCAATAGCTAAAGTATAACATAATGCTTGAAACACGAAAAGGGGTTCCCGCCCAGAATGGGTTAAGGCCAAGGGGCCAGTGAGGCTATTCAACGTTGAAGCTCTGGGCCCTAGTGGTAGGAGGAGGGACTACAGGCGGACCTGTGTATTCATGACCGGGAAACCCCGTGCAGCTGGGCTTTAACATGTAGGACCATCACTCCCTACGTCACCCCGGACCTCAAATTTGAGGTCTGGAGGAGGTACTTCCGGCAGTCTTCCGGGTGCTTCAAAACGCCACTGAGCAACTTCCACTGTCATGAATAGCTGGGGGGGCGGAGCTTCGCGCCAGTTCAGTCTCTATCCTTTTATATACTCTATGGTTAAGGCAGACGGCTGTGGAATGTGATGCACAACGGACCTGCGCTTATGACTGGAACAACACAAATAAAAACTTCGGTGAAAACGGAAGCCAGAAGCCCAAACTTCGAATTTCTCTTAACTATTATAAACTTTCACGACAGTAAGCCTACAAATAAAATGTATGCAACTAAACTAAATTAGTAGGCTACTAAATTATACTAATTAGTCAATATAAGTAAAATAATATAGCCTTTCCATAGGAGTTTTTATGTTTTTTCCAAGAAGAATACAGCCCTAAAACATTATAGTGGTTATATTATAGGCTATTATGGGAAATTTTACACTAACTAATTTACCTCAGAGAATGTTTTCATTCTGGATACAACCATAAAATGGTCTATGCTCATAGTGCGCCACTCAGTGCCGCGCTACGAGCTTGTAGAACATAATGCTTAAATCACCAAAAGGGGTTCCCGCCCCAAAAGGGCTTAACTGTGGTTTAATATGAAGAAGTGTATTAATGTGTGGAGGACGGTGTGCTTTCTGTTACAGAGCAGTCCAGTGGGGTATGGTAATGAACCATGGGGGGACCAGGAACACATCTTTGAGGAACACCAGGACCCAGAGGACGCAGAAATGACAAACTGTAGTGAAGAGGAAACTGAAACCAGGGAAGGACGCAAGTATGTTTTGGCACATGAATGACATCAGTGGTTCAAAACATTTTCATGTCATTGACACTAATGACCCTCCATTTGAAGAGATATATGCCAGGGACCCCCACAAGAGAGGGGGCCATTTTTATGGCTCTAGCAGTGATTCTCAACCAATTTATTTTCAAGGACCCCCCAGTTTGACATGCATTAGTCTAGAGACCCCCATTTAACCCATTCTGGGCGGGGACCCCTTTTGGTGTTTTAACTAAGCATTATGTTATACTTTAGCTATTGAAAAATAGCAGATCTACAAGCTCGTAGCGCGCCACTCGGTGGCGCGCTACGAGCTTGTAGGTCTGCTATTTTTGAAAAATCGTGAAAATGCGGCACAAATCTTTGAATATATATTCTTTCAGAAGACTTCTTTTTTTATTATTTCGACGTCAGGCCTAAATGGGTTAACACACAAATCTTAAAACGTTAATAACTCGCGATCTTAAATCATCCCGTCCAGTTCTAAGAAAAGATCACGTGTTAGACGGCCCACCGTGGTCCCGTCGCTAGTCGCATTAGATTTAATCATAGGTAAGGTGATCATACCTCCCTGTTGTCGATCGGCTCTAGAGTGTTTTGGCTACATCCGGGATAACATCCGGTCCGTCTGTAAAAGTGCTCCGCTGCTATAAATCACTGGGCGCTATGATTTAATGGATTAAATAACCCCGGGCAATCAGAGTGTTAATGGCATTTCTATCTCTGGGATCCCCAATTCATATTGTAAAATCAATGTTAATTGACCCCTGGGGGTCCCTGGACCCCACTTTGGGAACCACTGAATTACATGTTATATGAAGTGATATTTGACATTAGTAAGGTCACGTATGACCTGTTTGTTTAAACCCTTTGTGGAAAATGTATTGCCTCCGAAAATGTCCCAAATGAACAGGGGACTCTTTGCAGCGTCTACTGTAGAAGTTGTGGCTTGAGATGCATGTTGAAACGTGTTCATCTTTAGCTTTGTTTGTTGTTTTCATTTGCGCCCATTTATTTAAGCTTAAATCTTTTTCTGTTTTTTCTGCATTCAAGGAGCCTCTTATTCATCTCAGTTTTTCCTGGTATGTCTTATTTGTTGAAATAAACCTGAAAAATAGATTGAAGCACAGCTAGGTCTTATATACTGGTGTGTGTGGTCACATTCGACCAGAACAGGTCGCAACACTTTTATCTTTTATGAATTAAAGCTCTATATTCTAATATAGTAATCATTTCTAGAATGTTTGTTCAGTAACAGATTTTCCCGGGTGGGACACCAATTTCATCCAATCAGGGGAGATTTAGTTTAACCCATTTTGGGGGCGGGAACCCCTTTTGGTGTATTAAACCTTATGTTATCATTTAGCTATTGAAAAATGGCAGATCTACAAGCTCATAGCGCGCCACCGAGTAGCGCTATTTTTTTTTAAATTGCGTGATAGCGAAAATGACGTCGGTGACCTCCATTTAATATACCTTGTGTAAATCACATGTTTCCTGTAGACAGGTGAACCTCACGTGGACGAAGAGGGAGTCAGCAGGAAGTAAAGGGCTACTATTTCAGCCAGACCAGCTCTACTCTCTACACTGCAACAAACAAGCATGTGAGTCCATCCTCCATCCTGCATTATGCTCTCAGAAGAAGACGTCAAGAAGTAGAACTTTTTGAGCAAAAAGATGCACAAAAAAGGAAAACAAAAAGAGACAGTGCTGTGTGTTCTCCCATTAGTGTGCACATTTCTTCCTGTTGAACTTTGTCTTGGAGTCTTTCTATTTCTCCGACCTTCCTCTCTCAGCTCACTGATTTAATTTAAGTTTCATTCATTGCTTTCCTTGTACTGCGACCACATAGTCATTGTGACCATTGTTTACTCTACATTAGAATTATTTCTAATATCTATGGCTGTTAATACTTTTGGCTGAAGAGTTGCTAACTAGTGCAAGACTTGCATGGATATCCTTATTCCTATCTTCAATAACAGACATTTTAAGGACACAACAGCCAGGACAATTCCTGGCAGGAAAATTCCTTTCAACAACTAAAAAGGTTGACTAAACAAAACCATCTCATCCCTTTTAAAAATAGGCAGTTCAGGTTGTTCCTACTTGGCTACTTTTCTATTAACTTTGACTTACTTGACTTAAGCCATTTGCTCCTCTAGGGAGTGTAGGCCGTTGACAAATGTCTTCAATTTCTTTTTTTTTTAGCAGTGGTGTATTTAGTTTTTGTGTATTTTGAGGGTGGTTGTTAGCGTTTTACAATAAAAGCAGGAGCAACAGCATAATGTAACTGTTTATTCCTGGTTTTATCCCTCGGTCTGCTGAGTTAGTAGCTCAACGGGCAGATGAGTGGGTGTGAGTTAGGGCATTAAGCAACTAGTCGACTAGTTTACTAGATCAGGTAGATTATAGTTATAGTCACCAATGTACCCAGTTTTTAAATGTACAAATATTTTAAATGTTTTTTTTTTTTTTTTTTACATAATAGGTAGTTAGTCGACTAGTAAACTAGGCAACTAGTCAACTAGTAAAAAGGACTAGAAGTGAATGCCCTAGTGTGAGTGACAAAACGCATACGTACATGGAGTACTTATTCAGTGTTGGGGGGGACATTTTCACCAGTTTAACATCTTAGGTGATTAAGTAACTAACTTCTTAAACAGTTAAAATATAATATAATACGGAAGATCATGTAGTGTAGGCACCATGTAGGCATGCAGATAATATAGTTTTTTTTTTTGGTAAATAGGATAGAATAGAAACATTATCGTCCCAATGGACAAATTTGCCTTTGCTATTGTAGATCCGAGACAATACGAACATGCTTATATACAAGTAAGACGTGCGAACACGGAAAGCGAAAGCAGCTCGTAAATTGCAATAACAACAATTAGAATAAATTACGTACTTTTTTAAGATAGTTTTTTTACGTTTATTTTTAAGTTCTTTTTTTAGTGTGTGTGTGTGTATGTATGTGTGCGTGCGTGCGTGTTGTTTTTTTGTAAGTTTTTTTTTAAAGTTTTGTGTGTGTGTGTGTGTGTGTGTGTTTTTGTGTGTGATACAGCTGCGCCCTCTGGTGGCGGGCCGGTGTTACAGCGTGACACACACAGACAGACTGACACACAGACAGTTTAGGCCAGCTTCTATAGTTAGTGCTCACTGCGTTCGCAAACATGAAAGAAACGCAACAAGGCTTCAAATCCACATTCCACATTCCAGTCCACAATACAACGCTCTTTTCATATCTCTCTCTTCCACACAGCCTACTCCAATGCAGGGGACACCACCGTACGTGATAGTCTGAAGGGTTTCGAGCGGTGCTCGGAAACGGGTCTTCTCCAGGCCCAGCAGAAGATCAGAGAGCTGTCCGTCACCATCCGCATGAAGGAGGAACTCATCAAGGAGCTAGTCAAGACAGGTACAGTAACCAACCGAGTTTAACCCATTTTGGGGCGGGAACCCCTTTTGGTGTTAGCATCATGTTATGCTTTAGCTATTGAAAAATAGCAGATCTACAAGCTCATAGCGCGCCACCGAGTGGCGCGCTATGAGCTTGTAGGTCTGCTATTTTTGAAAAATCAAAGAACGACTGACATAGAAACATGGCTTTTTCAGAACACTGTCAGGATGTAGAAGACGTTTTTAGAATCTGATCTCAGGTCAAAATGGGTTAAAGGACCACTTCACCACTTTTCAACTTCTCTTCCTATAATTGGTCCTAAGTAATGTTCATGATAAAATACCACCATTTTTTCCTACTCAGTCTGTGTCTCATAGGAAGGCTGTGGGCAGTTCAAAAACCCCAGTTCAAAGACACCAGTGACATAGAAAATCTGCGACGTTACATCGCAAGTTCGCAACACGGCTATTTCTGGCAAAGAGATTTGAAGAAACGTGTGTGTGTGTGTGTGTGTGTGTGTGTGTGTGTGTGTGTGTGTGTGTGTGTGTGTGTGTGTGTGTGTGTGCGCGTGTGCGTGTGCGTGCGTACGTGTGCGTGCGTCATAAAAGGTAAAGACGCGCAGGCTCTGAACCGGCAGTACAGCCATAAGATCTCTGCCCTGGAGGGGGAGGCTGCTCTGGCGCGGCAGGAGTTGCAGGAAGCCCAGAGGCAGCTGCAGGACCTGGAGAGGCAGGAACGGGAGACCAGCGCCACGGACAGGACCAGAGCAGCGCAGGAGTGTCGCAGGAAGATCGCCGCCGCTCAGAGCAAAGTTCAGGTTCGTACTCTTTACACAATTCAATTCAAAAAGGGGTTTTATTGGCATGAGAAAACATGCCATTAACCCATTTTGACCTGAGATCAGATTCTAAAAATGTCTTCTACATCCTGACAGTTTTCTGAAAAAGCTATGTTTCATTTAATTTTTCAAAAATAGCAGACCTACAAGCTCGTAGCGCACCACTCGGTGGCGCGCTACGAGCTTGTAGATCTGCTATTTTTCGATAGCTAAAGCATAACACCAAAAGGGGTTCCCGCCCAAAATGGGATAAAATTGAACGGTACATCAAAATAAAATGTATGTACAATTGAAAGTCAAGAATCTCCAATAAATCAATTTCTATGTACCGAGATCACTCGATGCAGATGGTGCGGGAATACACACAATGATTAGTCTTTAGGGTGGTTGTGTTCCATTAGATATGCTTCTATCACAGCAGCTCACACATCTTGCTGCTGTGTTTGCACATTGTTGTACTTTTCTCAACATCTCTGTGGGTGATTGTAATCTGTGGGAAGTATGTGTATAAATCTATGTCTTAGACACAGATTTATACACATGCTGTTTTTGAATAATGTACAGTTGCATGACTTGAATATTCAAATCGTTTTGTCCATTCCACAAATGTCTTTCTTCAGGGAAAAAACCAAGAAATGTGGTTTGGGTATCATATCTGAATGGCAACGTGCTTGTTCTTAACTGAATGGCAACGTGCATGTGATTGCTTGTTCTCATCTGAATAATGGCAACGTGCATGTTGTGACTGGCGTGTCCTCAGGTCCTCAGCCAGCGTCAGAGGGACACGGCCCGCCTGGCCTCCCTGCCTGCGCTGAGCGAACGGCGGGTGACGGAGCTGGAGCGCAGCGTGCAGAGCATGCGGCAGCAGCAGGAGCAGCTGCAGCGCCGGCTGCGTCAGGAGAGCCAGCAGAAGCGCCGCCTGGAGACGGAGATGCAGCGACGGACGCACAGAGTCAAGGTGTGTGACTTCTTCGCCTCGACACCGAACAACGCCTAATGGTTGCGTTCACACGGGCAGATGCAGAGATGCATTGCGTCGTTGCATCAGTCATGTCGCTGCAGGCTTCCATTGACAATGAATGGTAGACTGCTGTCGTTTGCGTCTGCCCGTGTGAACGCAACATTAAGGAGGACAACCTCCTTGAAGCATATTCTTGTTCTCCTTGTCTTGTCTAATTCTTTCGCCACTTGTCTTCCATAATGTCCGTGGCCCTTCCACTGTCCTCCTTCACTGTCAATCTGGATAAGAGCATCTGTAAAATGCCTACATTTAAATTTGATGCTAAAAGTAATGTAAAGGGACAATATTGGTACAGGGGTTACAGATGGTTGCAATTCTAACATGATTTGAGTGGGTGGCATTTAAGCTGTTCAAGATGAATGCAGTTAAATTCAACCAGTGTAATTGTTGTTGATTGGAAGGGCCTTGTTACCCCATAGGGGTGGATTCAGAATAATAATATAATAAATAAATATGGAGATACAAGATTTCTGCTCGACAGTAACGAAATGCGAAACCAGCCTAAAGGTCTCAATGACTGGTCTTGATTCCATGGAAATCTTTCCACTATTTAGGCCTGACCTCAAAATTTAAAAAAAAATCTTCTAAATCCTCTTCTAAATTTCCTTCTGGAATAAATATTTTCACGATTTTTCAAAAATAGCAGACCTACAAGCTCATAGTGCGCCACTCGGTGGCGCACTATGAGCTTGTAGATCTGCTATTTTTCAATAACTAAATCCACCGTACCATCTCTCCCTTTTAGGAACTGGAGATTAAGAACGAGCAGCAACAGAAGATACTGCGTATAAAGACGGAGGAGATCGCTGCCTTCCAAAAACAGAGACGCAGTGGCAGTAACGGCTCGGTCATTTCGTTAGAGGAGCAACAGGTGGGTCAAGAACCTGGAAAGTGACTTCTGAGCAACGCTGTATAACGGTGTTTGTCTGGTTGTGCTCATTGCGAACGCAGTGAGCACTAACTATAGAAGCTGGCCTAAACTGACTGTCTGTGTGTCTGTGTGTGTCACGCTGTAACACCACCGGCCCGCCACCAGAGAGCGCAGCTGTATCACACACAAAACACACACACACACACACACACACACATACACAAAACTTAACTTAAAAAAAACTTGACTTAAAAAAAAACTCAACTTAAAAAAAACGTAAAAAGAAAAAACTTACAAAAAAAATACTTAAAAAAAAAAAACACACGCATGCACACATACACACACACACACACACACACAAAGAGAACAAAAAAAACCCAAAGTACGTAATTTATTCTAATTGTTGTTATTGCAATTTACGAGCTGCGTTCGCTTCGCGCGTCTTACTTGTATTTTCTGTGTGTGCGCGCACGCCATGCATGCGTTAACTCTTGAGTAGAAGATCGAGGAGCAGAAGCGCTGGTTGGATGAGGAGATGGAGAGCGTTCTGGAACAGAGGAGAGGACTGGAGGACCTGGAAGGAGAGCTCACCAAGAGAGAGGAGATCCTGGCCAAGAAGGAGGCTCTGCTGCAAGAACGCAGTGGACTGGAGACCAAAAGACTCCGCTCCAGCCAGGTAAACACACACACACACACACACACACACACACACACACACACACACACGCCTTTCATTCGCAGTGGAAATGTTTGAGTATCAATGGGCTCTATGCATCCACGCCATTTTGGAAAGAACTTTTGGCCCCTTCTCTACTTCCTTCACAGGTGTTACCGATGATACTAATGAAGGCTCTGTTCCATTCTGGTCAAACAGAGTCAGGGTGCTGCTATTGTGCATGTTGGCTCACTGGAAACACTGATACACCAAGTGGGTCTCAAGGTGTCCTCGAGTGGGTTCCAAATGGCCCCGTACGGGCCTGTAACTCAGACCCGTACAACCAAAAGTTTGAAAACAACTGTACACTAAATGGAACAGAGCCTTAATCAGTATCATCGGTAACCGATGAAGGAAGTAGGGAAGCGGCCCGGAAGCCAGGAAGCTTGGAGAAGGAAGTGTCATGGTCACGTGACTGTGCTGCGCCATGACACTTTCATGGACACTTTCATGGGAGCCAAACTCACACCGGAAGTGCAATGAATACATGGCAGTGAATGGAGCCGGCTGGACCAGCTCATAACAAACATTATTCATGAACAATTGAGACCTTTTGTAAAGTAATCACTTCTGGAAAATAACAGAAGACATATCACAGGTTGTTTTCTAATCACTTACTTTTCGATGTGCACAGAGTGCACAGTATATCATTTTATCTGAGGATCTAAACAGCAGCCGGTATCGTTTCTGGCTCCGAAGTATCGCAAGATTTGGCTGCCAGACAGGAAACTATCTTGCGATACGTGGTGCGTTCAGAAAGGTACTTTGTGCTCTTTAGATACCATACCTCTATAAAAATTACACAGTGTACACATCGAATAGCAACACAGCAGACAATAATGTGTTACATGTCTTCTGTTATTTTCCAGAAGTGATTACTTTACAAAAGGTCTCAATTGTTCATGAATAATGTTTGTTATGAGCTGGTCCAGCCGGCTCCATTCACTGCCATGTATTCATTGCACTTCCGGTGTGAGTTTGGCTCCCATGAAAGTGTCCATGAAAGTGTCATGGCGCAGTGACATGACCACTTCTGTTCCTTCTCAGAGCTTCATTGCCGGAAGCCAAGGAAGCGCTGAGAAGGAAGAGAAGTGGTCAAGCTCATAGCGCGCGACCGAGTGCCGCGATACGAGCTTGTAGGTCTGCTATTTTTGAAAAATCGAAGAACCACTGACATAGAAACATAGCTTTTTCAGAAAACTGTCAGGATGTAGAAGACATTTTTAGAATCTGATCTCAGGTCAAAATGGGTTAGAGGAAGTAGGAAGAGTTATTCTGTGTGCATATAGAGCCCCTTCATGACGTGCTCCTGGCGCCCCCCCTCCCCCTGCAGGCCCTCAGCAAGGACCTGGTGACCCTGTCTGGGCGCATCGAGTCTCTGGAGAGGGAGCTGAGCGAGCGGAACGGCCTCCTCCGCAGCAGCAGCGCTCAGGACTCGCAGCAGGTCCGACAGGAGATCAACAACCTGCGGCAGGAGAAGGACACGCTGCTCAAACAGAGGGTGGAGCTGGACGACAAGCTGCGGCAGGGAAACCTGCTCTCCCCGGAGGTCAGACATTAGGAGATATAAGCTCCGGGCAGGAAAACCTGCTCTCCCCCGGAGGTCAGACATTAGGAGATATAAGCTCCGGGCAGGGAAACCTGCTCTCCCCCGGAGGTCAGACATTAGGAGATATAAGCTCCGGGCAGGAAAACCTGCTCTCCCCCGGAGGTCAGACATTAGGAGATATAAGCTCCGGGCAGGGAAACCTGCTCTCCCCGGAGGTCAGACATTAGGAGATATAAGCTCCGGGCAGGGAAACCTGCTCTCCCCGGAGGTCAGACATTAGGAGATATAAGCTCCGGGCAGGAAAACCTGCTCTCCCCCGGAGGTCAGACATTAGGAGATATAAGCTCCGGGCAGAAAAACCTGCTCTCCCCGGAGGTCAGACATTAGGAGATATAAGCTCCGGGCAGGAAAACCTGCTCTCCCCGGAGGTCAGACATTAGGAGATATAAGCTCCGGGCAGGAAAACCTGCTCTCCCCCGGAGGTCAGACATTAGACCAGGGGTGGGCAACTTTGACGATGGAGAGGACCACTATATTTCCACACTCACTCCCTATGGCCATATATTACTGTCGTAGCAAAAATAGCCGATCTACAAGCTCAAAACGTGTAGAGTTTTTCAATGGTACCCCAACGTTCAACCCCTGAATTTAATGATCCAAAATGTATGTTAAGTTATTTGGATGACCCTAAGGATCATAAAAAAACCTTACTATTGCAATTAATGTTTTTGTCAAATCTCATATTGTTTGGCCTATAAGGAAAGGGCACCTATAATCACCACTGAGCAGTATTTTTATCTAGCAAAAGTGTTTAAAAACACAATCCCCACAATGAAAGTTAATAATAGAAATGTAACAAATGACTTGTAACAATTACAAAATGTACTGTGATGCCCAACATGACCCACCTGTTCACCGAAAAATAAAAATAAAAACAAAGTTAAAAAAATAAAAAATAAAAACACACTCCCAAAAAGTGTGTATATTGTAACTTACATCACCAAGATGACAGTTGGCTGAAAACCGCAGGGGTTCTTGGGTTGGGGCTTGTCTGTTTGGGTATTTTCGGTTGTACTTAAAGGGGAAAACCACCCATTTTCAACATTTTACTATGTCATTAATATACCTTAGAGCTGTTGTGTGAAAATAATAAAAAAGTCCCCCCAGTTCCTAGAACTGTAATTATGAAAAAAACCATTAACATGGTGAAACACATCTTGATGACATCATCAAGATGTGTTTCACCATGTTAATGATTTTTTTCAGACCTCTAGTTCTAGGAAACAGCTCTACGGTATATTAATGACATAGTAAAATGTTGAAAATGAGTGGAATGCCCCTTTAACCCATTTAGGCCTGACGTCGAAATTAAAAAAACGTTCGCTCTGAAAGAATATATATTCAAGATTTGTGCCGCATTTTACGATTTTTCAAAAATATCAGACCTACAAGCTCGTAGCGCGCCACTCGGTGGCGCGCTATGAGCTTGTAGATCTGCTATTTTTCAATAGCTAAAGTATTACATAATGCTTTTAATCTCGCAATTTTCCAAAGCTTCTGTCATACAGTCTGGAGAACGGAAGCTCTGATCATGCAAGCGATAAAGCACGGAAGTGAAGCCTCCTACCCACTTTCGTTTCGTCTTTACAGTCGCGCAAATTTATCCTAATATAAATCGAAATCATCTAAAGCATATATAGCTTGCTGCTTTAGAAGAAATGGAAATAACAAAAATAAAAACGGCTTCCTCGCTCGGATTTCGGGGAGGTGCATTCGTGAGATTGTGGAATAGTTGTCTGGCTACGCGAGACTATAACCCATTTTGGGCGGGAACCCCTTTTGGTGTTTTAAGCATTATGTTATAATTTAGCTATTGAAAAATAGCAGATCTACAAGCTCATAGCGAGTGGCGCGCTACGAGCTTGTAGGTCTGCTATTTTTGAAAAATCGTGAAAATATTTATTTCAGAAAACTGGAGGATTTAGAAGATTTTTTTTTAAATTTCGAGGTCAGGCCAAAATGGGATAAAGGCTGTGACCTCTGTTTCCAGGTAACGGTAGGCGTCTATTCTGGCGTTCGGAGGGAGAAAGGTGGATGATGTAACTGTGTGTGTGTGGCGGGTAATAATAGCGATGTAACTTCCGTTGAAATATCCAGTAAAGTGTGTTGTCGCCCCCCCTATCCGTCTCTCCAGGAGGAGCGGACCCTGTTCCAGTTGGACGAGGCCATCGAGGCTTTAGACGCGGCCATCGAGTACAAGAACGAGGCCATCACTCAGCGGCAGAGACAGCTGAGGGCCTCCGCCAGCATGCTCTCCCAGTGGGAGATGAACCTCATGGACAAGCTCAGTTATTTATCGGCCTCCGAGACCAGAGCTCTGCTGTGCAAGTACTTTGACAAGGTCTGTGTTGGTGCGCTTTGTCTGTTTTGGAGATTAATCAAATGATCGTTTTTTATTGCATCCGCTCAGGGCCACATTATGTGGGAACTGGGAAGCCTGTGTGTGTGTGTGTGCGGTTCATTTATTGCGAACGTGCGCGGTTCATTTATTGCGAACGTGAGTGGTTCATTTATTGCGAACGCAGTGAGCACTAACTATAGAAGATGGCCTAAACTGTCTGTGTGTCACCCCTTTTGGTGTTTTAAACATTATGTTATAATTTAGCCATTGAAAAATAGCAGATCTACAAGCTCATAGCTTGTAGATCGCTACGAGCTTGTAGGTCTGCTATTTTTGAAAAATCGTGAAAATGTGGCACAAATTTGGAATATATATTTTTTCACGTTTTTAACTAAAATCTTTGCCTCTCACAACATATTTTCAGATGGGGGGCCGGAGGCATATGACATATAATTTTTGGGGTCCTTGACATGAAATATTGAGCACCACGGATATAGAAACATGAGGTTTTTCAGGGAAAAAAATACATTTTTAAATGTAATCTTTTCGACGTCAGGGCCTAAACGGGTTGATGTGCGTGTTGTTGTGGACGTGCAGGTGGTGACTCTTCGCGAGGAGGAGCGTAAGCTCCAGCTGGCCTTAGCGGACCTGGAGATGCGGGCGGAGGAGCAGCAGAGGCTGGTGGAGTGGCTGGAGAACGCCCTGGACCGCACGACGCTGGACACGGACCGACGGCTCACGCAGCAGCAGAAGGAGCATGAACGGAGCGTACAGCTGTTACTGCAGCAATGTCGGGGTGGGTACCACTGCTGTAAACTCTCTAAGTACTGGACCCTCGTCTGGTTCTGACAGGTAGTGTGTGCAAGCTGGGTGGTGTGTGATAATCCGGTTGAAGTATTCCTTCGGTACGGCGACTGCGGCGGCGGGCCCGGGAGGACAATAACGCGACACAAGACAGTATCACGCTAAAGGTTCACAAAGTTTATTACACAAACAGGAACATATATAGTGCTGGATCATAATGACGTGACAATAAGATATTGAGACAGAATAACGTGCCTACTGCAGCAAGGCTGACCTTGCTGCCGCTGAGATGTCTCTCGTAGCCTATCTATAAAGTATGCTACAGTACAGGCAGTACACAATACATATCAATTACACTGTATCTCAAGTTCAAGTACATAGACTAAGATGTACTGTGCATGGGCTAATATTATAACAGTCACTATCTGCGGTGATCGGTAAAGATCACAGTGGAAGGAAGGAAGAAGGTGGCAAACTTTAACCCATTTTGACCTGAGATCAGATTCTAAAAATGTCTTCTACATCCTGACAGGTTTCTGAAAAAGCTATGTTTCTATGTCAGTCGTTCTTCGATTTTTCAAAAATAGCAGACCTACAAGCTCGTAGCGCGCCACTCGGTGGCGCGCTATGAGCTTGTAGATCTGATATTTTTCAATAGCTAAAGCATAACATAATGCTAACACCAAAAGGGGTTCCCGCCCAAAATGGGTTACCATCCAAGGCAGCTCTTCATCAGGGTCACCTGGGGGCCTTCATCAGGGTCACCTGGGGGCCTTCATCAGGGTCACCTGGGGGCCTTCATCAGGGTCACCTGGTGGCCTTCATCAGGGTCACCTGGGGGCCTTCATCAGGGTCACCTGGGGGTCTTCATCAGGGTCACCTGGGGGCCTTCATCAGGGTCACCTGGGGGCCTTCATCAGGGTCACCTGGTGGCCTTCATCAGGGTCACCTGGGGGTCTTCATCAGGGTCACCTGGGGGCCTTCATCAGGGTCACCTGGTGGCCTTCATCAGGGTCACCTGGGGGCCTTCATCAGGGTCAACTGGGGCCTTCATCAGGGTCAACTGGGGCCTTCATCAGGGTCACCTGGGGGTCTTCATCAGGGTCAACTGGGGGCCTTCATCAGGGTCAACTGGGGCCTTCATCAGGGTCAACTGGGGCCTTCATCAGGGTCACCTGGGGGTCTTCATCAGGGTCAACTGGGGCCTTCATCAGGGTCAACTGGGGCCTTCATCAGGGTCACCTGGGGGTCTACATCAGGGTCAACTGGGGCCTTCATCAGGGTCACCTGGGGGCCTTCATCAGGGTCACCTGGGGGCCTTCATCAGGGTCACCTGGGGGCCTTCATCAGGGTCACCTATCAGGGTGACCCTGATGAGGGTCTGATATGTTCTCTCTCTCTCCTCACAGAGCAAATGGATGAGGGTCTGATATGTTCTCTCTCTCCTCACAGAGCAAATGGATGAGGGTCTGATATGTTCTCTCTCTCTCCTCACAGAGCAAATGGATGAGGGTCTGATATGTTCTCTCTCTCTCCTCACAGAGCAAATGGATGAGGGTCTGATATGTTCTCTCTCTCCTCACAGAGCAAATGGACGAGGGTCTGATATGTGTCTCTCTCTCTCTCCTCACAGAGCAAATGGACGAGGGTCTGATATGTTTCTCTCTCTCTCTCCTCACAGAGCAAATGGATGAGGGTCTGATATGTTTCTCTCTCTCTCTCCTCACAGAGCAAATGGATGAGGGTCTGATATGTTTCTCTCTCTCTCTCCTCACAGAGCAAATGGATGAGGGTCTGATATGTTTCTCTCTCTCTCTCCTCACAGAGCAAATGGATGAGGGTCTTGATTAAGGCTGTCAAAGTTAACGCGTTAATCGTGCGTTAACTCAAAGTCCTTTTAACGGCGTTAATTTAATTAACGCGCGATTAACGCACGGTGAAGTTTGACAGAACGGTTGAGAGACGCATTCATGTGAATGCAGGCAGCTAGATTCCAATAGCCCCGCCTCTCTCTCATACCCCCCCCCCCCCCCCCCCCACTCTCTCTCTACCATTCCCACTCAGTTGAGTCCGGACTCCGGACCGTCAGTACTATAGGGCACTGGGCAGTTGTCAGTTGAGCTGAATGCCTCCGTTGGGCTTGTTATTAATTAATTTGCTTCACAATGTGTTAGATCAGAAGCTCTTTGAAGTGGGCATTGGGCAAAAGCAAAACTCTGGCAGTTTTGGTTGACAAACATAGTTAGTTAGTTGTGAAAGCTTGATGCTAATCATGCTACACAGACCATGCTAATGAGTGCTAAAGCTAATGTTGACTTGCAGGAGAGAGAGAGGGGCAGGGGCTCTCTCGTGTGTGTGTGTGTGTGTGTGTGTGTGTGTGTGTGTGTGTGTGTGTGGTTGAGTGGTTGAGTTTATGATTTTGTTTCCCTCTTCCATGGCATTTGCAATAAAGCAAGCATTCTCCCATGTTGACTATTTAAAACTTGAAAAGCAGTGGTTCTGAACCAGTGGTCCCTGAGGGGATTCCAGGTGGCCCACAGCTAAATGATGGAGGGTTGGTAACCAAATTAACCCAAGTTATATATCTTTAACTTTTGAGAGTGTAAAATGAAACCAAGTGGGTCCATTTGGTTAAATTTTACACTCAAGAGTTGAATAATTGTTAAACAAATGCATTACTTAAAGTTAATTTACAAGAAGTCTACACAATTAGAGAACTTAGAAAACATGTTATTTTGATCAACATACAGCCTGTTATCTCTCCTAATGGTACACATCAATACAGTTCTTTAGTTTGGGCCTGGAAGGCTAATGTCATCAAATGGTGGTCCGTGGCTCAAATGCAGAATAAATAATGGACCTTGATATGAAAAATCTTGAAAACCACTGATTTAAGGTATATTTAGAACGGATAAAAAATATGTGATTAATTTGCGATTAATCGGCGATTAACTATGGGCAATCATGCGATTAATCGCGATTAAATATTTTAATCGACTGACAGGCCTAGTCTTGATATGTTCTCTCTCTCCTCACAGAGCAAATGGACGAGGGTCTGATATGTTCTCTCTCTCTCCTCACAGAGCAAATGGATGAGGGTCTGATATGTTCTCTCTCTCCTCACAGAGCAAATGGATGAGGGTCTGGAAGCTCTGGAAGCTACTAAACAATCAACTAGGCTATGGTCAGAAACTAAAAACCAGGTTTTCAAACATAAACATCAAATCGGACAACACTCTCATCACTGACAACCTTGATGTGGCCAACTACTTGAATATCTTCTTTACAAACATAGCAACAACTCTGGTTAACAAACTGCCCTCCCACTCTGGGCTCTTTGGTGTAGAGCACATTACAACCTTCTACAGAAACCTAGGTGTTTGTAAAGACGATTTTAAACTAGTTATGGTAACAACTGATGAGGTAATTAAGAAACTGAGTGCCCTCCAACCCCACAAGGCCACAGGCCATGACAACATTCCCTCCAAATTTCTCAGAGACTCAGCCATCTCTATAGCTCCAATCATCACCCACATAGTAAACCTCTCCATCAAACAGGGACAGGTCCCCCAAGTTTTGCAAACTGGCCAAAGTAACCCCCTTGCACAAGAAAGGGAGTAAATTAGACCCCGGCAACTACCGCCCTATTTCTATTCTTAGTTCCATCTCGAAAGTGATGGAAAAAATAGTCTATGAACAGGTTGAAAAGTATCTTGCCACTAATAAATTATTGTACGAGTTCCAATCTGGCTTCAGAACATCCCACTCCACTGACACATGCCTTCTCTATTTGAGCGACCACATCAAACAAGAGGTGGACGCTGGCAAATACTGCGGCATGGTCAAAAGGCTTTTGACACCGTGAACCACTCCATACTGGTTAACAAGCTAAAAGCAATTGGTTTCGATAGCACATCAGTGAGCTGGATGCAATCCTACCTGGAGGGGAGAGAACAGATGGTGGAAGTGAACGGAACACTGTCCCCCCCCCTCCCAGTGAGCTGTGGCGTTCCACAAGGAAGCATACTAGGGCCTCTACTGTTCCTAATATATGTAAAAGACATGACTTCAGCTTGTGACTGCAACTTGTTCCTGTTCGCAGATGACTCAGCACTGCTGGTCTCGGACAGGGACAAACTGCAGGTTGAAAATGCCCTCAGCTCTGAACTCGGTAGAATCTGCACCTGGCTCGCTGATAACAAACTATCTTTACACCTGGGAAAAACTGAATCCATTCTCTTTGGCTCTAATAGTAATCTCAGCAAGGCAAATGGCTTCTTGGTTAAAGTGGGTGACAATGTTATCACACGTAAAGATGAAATTACCTACCTAGGTTCCATCCTGGAGGCTAATCTTTCCGATGATAAAATGGCCACCAACGTAATCAAAAAGGTCAACCATAGAACAAGATTCCTTTACAGGATCTCCTCACTGGTCAAAAAAAACACCTTGAAGACCTTAACAGGAGCCCTTGTACAGGGTTTCTTTGACTATGCATGCACCTCCTGGTACCACAGCACCTCAAAGGCCCTTAAAACCAGGCTCCAGACTTCCCAAAACAAACTGGTCAGGCTCCTACTTGACCTAGCCCCCCGAACCCACCTCACCCCTGCCCACTTCGACAGGCTGGAATGGCTTAGGGTCGACGACAGAGTACAGCATATTGCAATGGGTCTGGTCCACAAGATTCGATACACCACCAAGATACCCATGTACCTGTCTAGATACTTCCTTAATGTTAACGAAGTCCACACCCACAACACCAGAGGGAGTGCAACGAACCATGTACAACCCAGATTCGGCACAAACAAGGGACTAAATTATTTTCGCTCCTATGCCACCAAAATGTGGAACGCCCTACCAACTGTCATTAAGACATGCGAATCCCTTGACTCTTTCAAAACCGCTCTCAAAGGGCACCTACGGACGGCTGCAATTCGAAACTGGCCCCTGTAAAATCGGAATCCCTCAAACACGAACGCAAGGACAACACAAGAGACGGTCGCGGCCACACAGCCAACTCAAGGTATGGCCACTGAGCCGACTTGGGGACCCAACGCAAGGACAACACAAGAGACGGTCACGGCCACACAGCCAACTCAAGGTACGGCCACGGAGCCGACTTGGGGACCCAACGCAGCTCCTCCAAGGAAAACAAACAAATTATCTATAGAAGTGTCTATTTGTACGCCTCTAAATGTTTTGATGATTTGAACATGGTGGACCCTATTGGAAACAAGTGTAATGCTTAATTGAGTCGTCCACTCACAGTTAACAGCCTTTGTATTGAGTTTGTGCTTGAAATGTACTGTAATTCTGCAAACTGTTAATAAATTCTTCAATCAATCAATCAATGATATGTTCTCTCTCTCTCCTCACAGAGCAAATGGACGAGGGTCTGATATGTTCTCTCTCTCCTCACAGAGCAAATGGACGAGGGTCTGATATGTTCTCTCTCTCTCCTCACAGAGCAAATGGACGAGGGTCTGATATGTTCTCTCTCTCCTCACAGAGCAAATGGATGAGGGTCTGATATGTTCTCTCTCTCTCTCCTCACAGAGCAAATGGACGAGGGTCTCGCAGGAAGGCAGAGGCATTACGAGGGATGGATCCACAACCTCAGTAAGGAACTGAACCACTACAAAACATCGAACCTAGAGCTGAGCAGCAAACTGAAGGAGCTTTGTGGTTCAGTCGCCCAGCCAAAAGAACATGCCAAAGGTAAAGTGTGGTGTGTCTGTGGTGTCTGCCTATATACCAGTGGCTTTCAACCCTTTTTCATATCGAGGACAATTATTTATTCAGCATTTGAGCCACGGAGTCCACGGACCACCATTTGATGAGCCTCTCGGACCCAAAACTGTGAATATTTTGTTGCATACGATTTTGGGCACAATTCCATGCTGCATTGATGTGGTACCATAGGTGAGATAATAGGCAAACATTGATAAACATAAACATACTGTAGGCAAACATTATCTAATTGTGTAGACTTCTTGTAAATGAATTAATAAATAATAATAATAATAATAGCTCAGATGTATATAGCGCTTTTCTAAGTACCCAAAGCGCTTTACATAAAACAGTAGGAACAATTTTAATTCAAGAAACAAAAATAAAAAGTAAAATGTCGGTGCTAGGTTAAAAACATGAAAGGCTAAGCAAAGGATGGGGGGGGGGGACATCTTAACCAGACCTCAGCTGGGGAAGGCTATCTTGAAGAGGTGGGTTTTGAGTAATAAGTAGTAAAGTAATGCTGATGTTTAACAATAATTTAACTCTTGAGAGCGTAAAATTAAACGGGTCTATTTGGTTTGGGGATTGCTTAATTTACAAGAAGTCTACACAATTGGAGAGTATGTAGAATATTTGTAAGGGGTCCATTTGGTTTCATTTTTCAGGAGTGTAAAATAAAGGTCCATTTGGTTACCAACTCTCCCATCATTTAGCTGGGGACCACCTGGAATCCCCTCAAGGAACTGGTCTATACTAAACTTGCATTAACCCATTTGTTTTAACTAAGCATTATGTTATACTTTAGCTATTGAAAAATAGCAGATCTACAAGCTCATAGCGCGCCACTCGGTGGCTATGAGCTTGTAGGTCTGCTATTTTTGAAAAGTCGTGAAAATGTGGCGCAAATCTTTGAAAATATATTTCAGAGCGAACATTTTTAACTAAAATATTGGCTTCTGGGGGGGTCCCTGGAACTACATATTTTGAGATGGGGGGGTCCGTGGCCCAATAGAGATAATTCTGGGGGTCCTTCACATGAAAAAGGTTGAGCATCACTGACATAGAAACATGGGTTTTTCAGAAAAACGTTTTAGAAACCTTAGGATTTAGAAACCTTTTTTTTTTCTCAGTCCAAAATGGGTTAATTCCTCAGTCTCCCCAGTTCCCTAAAACATGTCGTTCCTGTTTGTTTCCTAGGGCCGGTATCTGATGGCGGCAGCATGGAGAAGCTCCCCAAGTCCAGGGAGGAGATGCGGGAGCTGGTGAACACGCCTCTCCCGTCCACCTGGAGGCGCTCTTCGCTCCCCACGGAGGAACCCGGGGTCATGGAGGAGCTTCACGCAGCGTCGGGGGAGATCCCCTCCCCCGTCCATCGTGTGGTTCAAACCACGACGGCACCCTGGGGTGGCGGAGGAGGAGGAGTCACGTCACTCCCCCTGGTCAAATCCCGGAGAGAGTCTCGCCGATCCAGCCTGAACATTGGACCACTAATCTCAAACAATGCATTGATCGACGTGCGGAAGAATCCTGTTTAAAATAATGGGGATATGTATTGAGACCCTAAATGTATGTGTATATACCTTCTTTTTCTTTTTTTTCTTTTTTTTTAAATAGTTTTATAAACAAGTCATTCTTATACAAAGCACTTTTACGAAGGTAATATTCATGCTGATCGTATAATGTAACTCCTATCTGGCTTTTCCTCTGTTGTTAAAGTCATCGTGTCTTAATGCTTTGATTCATTGTGTATCATTCTGAAAAATAAATGTTTTTTTTTACTCAGTAAATACAATATAGTATTGAATTTGACAACACATTTTGAACTTATTTAACCACATGAACCCTAGGGTCCCTATACCGGCATGTTTTAACCCATTTAGGCCTGACGTCGAAATAAAAAAAAAGTCTTCTGAAAGAATATATATTCAAAGATTTGTGCCGCATTTTCACGATTATTCAAAAATAGCAGACCTACAAGCTTGTAGATATGCTATTTTTCAATAGCTAAAGTATAACATAATGCTTAGTTAAAACACCAAAAGGCGTTCCCGCCCAAAATGGGTTTTTATAACCAAACATTTGGCAATAGCAGAACTACAAGCTCACCTTACACTGCAAGAAATAACTATTAAAACCTTTGTGTGCGCAAGAGAGCGAATTATCTATGGACTTTAGCATACTACTCTAGCTCTGTCTTTGATGTATTGAACAAGGCGGACCCTCTTGTAATCAAGTGTAATGCTTTATTGGGTCGTCCACTCACAGTTAACAGTCTTTGTATTGAGTTGTGCTTGAAATGTACTGTGATTCTGTTAATGAATATTTCAATCAATCAATCAAAAAAAGCTATATAGACCATGCCCATCTTGAGGCTCATTTGGGCTATTTAAACCCTGGTGGTCAAGAGGTGCAGCACATCCACACATTCCAGCGAGTGCAGGATCCAAAAGAATAACTTAAGAAAGGGAAGAGGAAGATCCACACACCGTTTTAAAAGCTCCCAAAACAGCTTAACCCATTCTGGGCGGGAAGTGGGAACCCCTTTTGGTGTTTTACGGCATTTATGTTATACTTTAGCTATTGAAAAATAGCAGATCTACAAGCTCATAGCGCGCCATCGAGTGCCGCGCTATGAAGGTCTGCTATTTTTGAAAAATCGTGAAAATGTGGCACAAATCTTTGAATATATATATATTCTTTCAGAGTGAGCGTTTTTAACTCAAATCTTTGTTTCTGGGGGGGGTCCCTGGAACTACATATTTTCAGATGGGGGGTTGGTGGCTAATTACAGATAATTCTGGAGGTCCTTGACATGAACATGTTTGAGCACCACTGATATGTTTTTTCAGAAAACTGTCAGGATGTAGAAGACGTTTTATAGAATCTGCTCTCAGGTCTAAATGACAATGACTGAAATGACAACAGAGCGGAAAACAATAAAACGTTTGGGCCTCAGGGGCCTTCGTCAGGTATTTAAACGCATCCCATGATTTAAACTAAAGCACAGTGCTCAGACGATCAGCTCCAAAATGGTTTTATTTTAATCTAGTGGTAATCTAAAGGTGAGCTTTGGAACTTGTGAACTTTACAGAGAGGTCAACACAAAGACCTGTGCCTGTGTTTCGTCCCAGGTAAGACCCATCTCTTTCAGCTCCATCATCACTGTCCTTCGCCAGGTGTTCTTTGGTCTGCCTCTCTTTTTCCCAACTGGGGTCCATCTCAAGGCAACCTTGGGTAACCTTTCGTCGGGCATCCTCGTGATACGTGACCGAGCCATCTTAATCCGCATCTCTTTATCTCAAGGGACATACGAGAGCTGCCCGTCTTCTTATAAAGTTCGTCATTTGAGATTTTGTTTTTGACATCAGAAGATGTTGCAATTTTTGCGTAAGCAGCCATTATGGAAGACGCCAACCTTTCTCATATCCTCTTTGGTTTCTCTCCAGCACTCAGAGCCATATAGCAGGTCAGCCTTAACCCATATTGGGCGGGAACCCCTTTTGGTGTTTTAAGCATGTTATACTTTAGCTATTGAAAAATAGCAGACCTACAAGCTCATAGCGCGGCACCGAGTGCCGCGCTATGAGCTTGTAGGTCTGCTATTTTTGAAAAATCTAAAAAATCTTTGACTGTATATTCTTTCAGAGCAAACGTTTTTAACTCCCATCTTTGCTTCTGGGGGGTCCCTGGAGGCTGGAACAACATATTTTCAGATGGGGGTCGGCGGGCGGCGGCCAATTACATATAATTCTGGGGCTCCTTGACATGAAATAGTTTGAGAACCACTGATATAGAAACATTGTTTTTCTGAAAAGTATCATGATTTAGAAGACATTTGTAGAATCTGGTATCAGGTCGAAATGGTTTTAACAGTACTGTTGTAGAGCCTAGCAACCCTACCCTGGAAAACAAAACCTGTTACAGAAACTCTTACTTGTTTGGTTCAAAGAAAATATAGCTCACCTTCAAGGTGTGCCATCATGTATTAACCCCTGAGGGACTCTGGTCAGCAATCTATATACTGTAGGGATTAATGGTTAAATGTGTGTAATAATAATGAGTAAAAGAGACTCCTAAATTTGACGCCTAACCCTCAAACTGTTATTCATCTACAAAATAATGTAACCATAATCCAATGTCTGATTTATACTTTCATTGACATTAAATTGATATTGATAATAGTATCTATGATAGCCCCCATATAATGTACAGATTCACCATTCTCACGTTGCATAGGCCTTCAACTTTTTCCACTCCTCATTCCCACCACTAGATGGTGGTAATGCACCATCATTGCTTTGGGATCTGATCGCCATACACTGCTGATGCTCTCATGATCCATGTTGGTTGGTTGGTTGGTTTAAAGTTTAAACCAGTGGTTCCCAAACTTTTTCATGTCAAGGACCCCCAAATTGACACCAATTAGCCTGTGGACCCCCATTTGAAATGACATGCCAGGGACCCCCACAAGAGAAGATTTGTATGGCTCTTGCATTGATTTAGACAGTCCTCCGTAGACATGCATTAGTCTACGGACCCCCATTTAATGGCATTTCTTTATATTGTAAAATCAATGCTAATTTAACTCTGAGAGCGTACAAATGGAACCAAATGGATCCGTTAGGGTCCATTTGGTTCCATTTGTACACTCTCTGAGTTACAGACCCATAAGGGTCCATTTGGTTCCAAATTATCATTTAGCTGGGTCCCCCCTGGAACTCCCTCAAGGACCCCTGGGGGTCCCCGGACCCCACTTTGTGAACCACTGGTTTAAACAGTTGGCAGAGTATAATTTAGTATAATGTAAGGTTTTGCCCACTCAAATGGTACCTCGTCAGATAAATCCCCACATAGCCTACAACAACTTCCGTGAACCGACTTCACTGTAGTAGCCTTTTCATAAATTATATTTGTACTTTAAGGCTGTCTGCTGTCGTGAAAGTTTATAGTTAAGAGATATTAGGGACCACCATTTTCAATTCATCCAAAAATTTCATATTAGTATGCTATTAAAAAGTGACTTGGTGGAGATGCACAGTATACAAGCTCATCCGTTTTAGGAGAAAGGTTATGGAAATACAGGATGGCATCTACATTTAAACCTATAAGAACAGAGTAATTCATGATTGTACAATGATGCAGCCTAATTCTGACTGTTGTGGTTTTCAGCTATTAACCCATTTTGGGGGTGTTAGCATTGTGTTATGCTTCAGCTATTGAAAAATAGCAGATCTACAAGCTCATAGCGCGCCACCGAGTGGCGCGCTACGAGCTTGTAGGTCAGCTATTTTTGACGACTGACAGAAACATAGCTTTTTCAGAAAACTGTCAGGATGTAGAAGACATTTTTAGAATCTGATCTCAGGTCAAAATGTCTCGATGTCCCAAAAGCATCGTGGAATATTGGGAACTAATTTACAGAGCAGAATAAACGACAAACCTCTGCTCTGATAAAAGTTGAATTCATGTTTCACTGCAGCCTTGCATTATAGTTCCTGACAACAAAAAACTAAAGTCAGGTCATGGAAGAATAATGGACCAGTTATTTTACAAGCTATACACTTCCAAACTTCTCTATACTTCTATTTTTCTGCACTTCCAATAAGAACACAGTAGCAGTACTGTACTATATGTTTAAATTGCATGAATGTAGGGCTACTTAGTATTGATGTTGTCTCTTACCCCCCCCCCCCTACCATTGACATAATATGTAAGCATATATGTTGAAGTAGGTAGGCTGTAATACTTATTAAACTTATAGCCTATCATCGGGCCTATCCACAAGGCTCCTACGATTCTAATCTCCTTAATATCTCTGTTGAGCAAAGTGGACTGAAAGTTCATTGGTAACAAATGGCCAATATAGTGAACAATATTCAAGATATTCTATTATCCCAAATTGATCCACAACAATTTGACTGGATTGCTCTACTGTCCATTTGAACTGGGTGTGTTTTTAATTATCTCTAAATCCTTACTATGACCTGTCCAACAGCAACACTTCATGATCATCATGTAATAATGTATCAGTATTCAATGTGGTTAATGTATTTTATGACAGAGTGACCAACAAATGCAGCCGCCTGCGAATATTGTTTTGTTTACGTGACAGGTTAGTGTGCTTGCTTAGTACCAGTCAAATGGGACAGTTTGTTCAGTCTGTCTTGAGAGACTAGCTCTGCAATGGTCCAGGCAAAACCACTCGGTTCCAACATGTGGCCTTTTCAGTTCCACATTGGCCTTTTTTGCCACTCCATCTAAGCATCTATCAGTATCAGCTACCTGTGGCTGCTCAGTGCTCATATTAAAGGACCACTTCACCACTTGTCAACCTATCTTCATATAATAGGTCCTCACTAATAATCATGATAAAATGGCACCATTCTTTTCTACTTGGTCTGTGTCTCATACGAGGGCTGTGGGCAGTTCAGAGACCCGTCCACCAGTGACATTAGTTCACCAGTGACATTATAATTAGACCTATTATATGAAGATAGGTTGAAAAGTGGTGAAGTGGTCCTTTAAATGTAATATGCAAATTCTGGCATACTGTAGGATGAATAAAGGCCAGTCAGTTCCGAACCTTCCAACTGACATTTGTGTGATTTAAAACTGCAATATGTGCAAGATGGGGAATTAAGCCCTTGTGTAAAACACAGTCTATAAATGTTCAGGGTTTAGTGATGATTCCATTCTAACCATACATTTGCTATAATTTATGCTTCACCTTGTATTTAAGGTACCATAATCCAGTGACACAATTTATATGTGGCCGGTTGGAATTGAGCCTCAGGGGCCACCATAGGGACAGTCCACTTCCTCATTGACAATCAGGTGATTATTTAAAGGCCCTGTCATCTGCCAAACATCAACGCTGTGGGTCTCGTCTGCTGCTGGGTTTTTATTTATACTAGTGCCAGGGTGAGTAACATGTCTCAAGACTGTTGTTTAAATCATGTTCATTCTCTATCTAAGCGTATCTGTTATCATTCAGGTTGATGTTAATTCATTATGAATCTAAATCTAAAAAAAACTTAACTTAAAAAAAAAAATTAAAAAACGACGTAATTTATTCTAATTGTTGTTATTGCAATTTACGAGCTGCGTTCGCTTCCCGCGTCCGCGCGTCTTACTTGTAGTGAAAGGGATAATTATACAAAGGACATGTATGAATGTGTGGGTATACAGTATGTGCATACAGTATGTACCTACAGTACTGTATACTGTGCGTGCGTGTGTGACTTACTGGTACTAGGATTCTTCTGAGTCCTGTGCTCTATGGTCCTGTGGTGTCGAAGGTCACCGGTGGTCTCCATCGCAACTTCATCAACCATGTTGACTTCAGCAGGAACTTTATGTACCTTCCTCTTCTTCTTCTGAAAATAAACCAGGTCAAAAGCTTACAAACCAAGGCACAGACATTTAAATTAAATAATTACAGACCTATACAGCCATATTGCCTTTCATATCCAATACTATTCAATAAAGTAACCTCTGAGAAGCTCCAAGATGTTATTGAAGGACTTATAACCTTCAATAAAACCTTCAATCTGTTTATCATGGAAAACATGGTATAGCGCGTTTCCGAGTTGCTCATGAACATTCTAATGTGATGTATCCTGGTAAAGGTGTATATAACATATTGTCACGATTGATCATACAGCCTACTTGATTAGTTTATACTTTTTTAGATGATGGTGTCATGCGCTAGCTCACCATGTGTTGCATTTCTCTCCCGCCCCGACCTCACCAAAGTTATCCACGCTTTAATTTACTCCCGTGTAGACTACTGTAATTCCCTATACTCCTGCCTCTCAAAAAAATCCATCAACCGGTTACAACTCATTCAAAATACTGCAGCTCGCCTCCTAACAGGCTCCAGAAAATTCACATCACCCCTATCCTGGCCACCCTACATTGGCTGCCTGTCTCATACAGAATCAATTTTAAAATACTTGTATTTACCATCAAAGCTAGATCCGGACTTGCTCCATCTTATATTTCTGACCTACTCGACCCCTACGAGCCAGCTCGCGAGCTAAGATCATCCGGCACAGCCCTTCTATCAATCAAATCAGGCTGCAAAAAAACTGTAGGCAACCGGGCATTCGCTATCCGTGCACCGTCTCTCTGGAATGCCCTGCCCCTAGAGATCAGGCTTGCCGAGTCTGTGCCCCGTTTCAAATCACTCCTTAAGACTCATTTCTACAAAGCTGCATTCGACCCCCTACCCTTGTGATTTGTGATTTTTTTTTTTTTCTGTTGTTGTTATTTTGTGCATTATTGACAATGTATTTTATTCTATAGTCTGCCTCCTTGCTATGTCTTTATATATGTTTCTCTGTTAAAGCACTTTGTGACTGGTTCTTAAAAGGTGCTATACAAATAAAGCTTTATTATTATTATTATTATTATTGTGAGCTTGTAGATCGGCTATTTTCAGGATGAAAAAAAAGGCTATGAATTAAGACTTTAGAATAATCTAGGCACTTCCAGCAATACTCTGAGGTCTCGACCTCCCTTTTGGTAATTTGGTAAATTGGAATTTGGTCATTAAATGATTAGGCATTACACAAATTTTGTGTAATGCCTAATGACTATTTGTGAGATTGAAGACTGGAATAGCATCCCTATTATGGGGCTAACATTCGGTACTGAAGATACTTAGGGCAGTATTATGCGTGTCTTAAGTACCAGGTCTTATTACTTAACTTAAGACCTGGAGGCGTGGTCAATGGCATTGATCACGCCTCCAGGTCTTAAGTTAAGTAATAAGACCTGGTACTTAAGACACGCATAATACTGCCCTTAGTGTAGTGCGACTACAAGTGTAGTGCGACTACAAACTGCAAAAACAAGCGGTAGCCTAGTATAGAGGCTTTTGGAATCCGGTCAAGTATAGGGTTTAAGTGGACATGAATTCCCTACAGATGAACCCACACTCAATCCTGAAATCCGGGCTGAAATAAAATGTGTGCCGCGGTAAGTGTTTGTAGCCTGGCTAATAAGCCAGACTCAAATCACACTGTCGTGTGGTATTTGAGTCTGGAGATGCTGTGTATGGATCTTGTTTCCCGGGGGGTGGGTTCAAACATTTTCTCTTTGACGCAATTGGTCAGAGCTACTGTCAGTCAAAGGTCTCAAGCATTGAATGTCACTGTACCAAAGCCCGCCCATATTGCATACCGTGTCCCGATTGGCCACACCAGTTCTCTGGTGTAGGAACTGGGCGTACAATTGAGCCTCTCCAGACCGTAATCCGCCGGCAGGCAATTTTTTTTGCCAACGGCTGATTCGGTCTGGCTTATTAGCCAGGCTAAAGTGTTTGGGGTTACCTGTCTCTGGGTGTTGTGGGCGTGATTGCGGGCGTGACTGAGGGCGTGGTCTGTCGACATAGTGTCCTGTAGCTCCTCCTCTCCAACATGACTCGACACACTTCTCACCCTGCCATTTCCATAGAAACTACCACACACACACACACACACACACACACACACACACACACACACACACAAATATATTAAATGTATACAGTACATACACAGCATATCCAATATTGACAAGTTTGAACGTGATTTGTCACTTATAAAACATCTGGGTTTCCGAGGCTACTTATAATGTGGTTTGTAATATCATTTGTCATATTTTTCCTGCTCGGTTATACGGACAGCAGTGTGAGATGGTAAATACAGCATTATTGTTTGTTATACATATCGTAGACTAAAAAGCAAAAATAGTGAATAACGTGCATTATTGTTAGTATGGGTTCTACTTTCAGCATAATAACTTACTCTGTCGCCCCCTGTGCTGCCATAGTGGTAGTGTTCTCTACTTCCATGTCTGGGTTGGTATATCCCAGAGATCCCGAGTAGCTTCCCTCCTGCCACAGAAACCACACAAGATGGAGTGATGCCGTGATTTTTGTACTTTTTTCTGTTTTGTATGTGTCTATGGACAAAATATTACTCTAACCCATTTAATCTTCAAAATCCTCCAATCTATTTTGACGATTTTTCAAAAATAGCAGACCTACAAGCTCGTAGCGCGCCACTCGGTGGCGCGCTATGAGCTTGTAGATCTGCTATTTTTCAATAGCTAAATTATAACATCATGTTTAAAACACCAAAAGGGGTTCCCGCCCAAAATGGGCTAATAGACCCCCAGGTGTGGCTAGAATGTTGAAATATGTCTTCCCTGTGTATTTTTTGGTTTCTCAAAAGGCCCAATCGGGGCCCAGGTCAAAAGGCCCAATCGAAAGGACATATAGTGACATCACAATATCATCCCCTCCCCTAACCCCTCCCCCTTTATCATACAACAACAGCTGTGGATGCAGCTTCACCCATCACCATTATGTTTTATGTGGCCACAGCCACCAGTTCATTAGTATGCCTGGTGGGTGTGGCCACATAAAAACATACCTTTAACACTTTCTGTACACTTCTTTGAAAAATATATATTTTACATAATATGTAAAATATATATTTGAATATTATTTGAAGTGGATTTACCAGTAGTAACTCTCAGAGTTACAGACAGGGGCCATTTGGAACTCCCTCAACAAACCCACCTTTGAGAACAACTGGTTCATTATTGCTTGCTAATTGGTAAGAAATAGGAGGAGTAGTCCCAGTAGTAGCAACAGTAGAGATACTAGAAATAACAGTAACATTAGTAGTCGGAGTGTAGTAGCAATATAGCAAAAGGAACAAGTAGTTACAGTAGCAATAGTAGTGGCACTACCAGTAGTAATATTAGTATTATTATAAGTAGAGGTAGTAATAGTACTAGTCTAGCAGTTAGTAGTATAAGTATTAAGTAGTAGTATCTTTTTATTTTACCTTTAATATATTTAGTGCAGGTAGTCTAGTATCTGATTCTCCTTTAGTCCCTCTATGCTCCTGACGATGGCGCTGACGCACAATGTACTCATAGGTACTCAACCTGTTCCACACTGCAAGCGCCACACACACACACACACACACACACACACACACACAGGTTTTTTTTTGCAACTGAAAGGCTGGAAAATGGAAATTAAGAGTTTACAAATAGTATGATAGTAGACATAGTACATGCATACATTTCTTTAATGATTATATCTGGTTTCAGTATTTATTTATGATGCATTTTCTCTATTATTAGGGTTATTGTAGCGGTCAATTTGTGTTGGGGGGCAGGACGGGGGTCGCGAGACATGGCCAAAGCATTTCCGGGGTTCCCCAGCCAAAAACCTTGAGAACCCCTGACTTAAAAGATGACACAGAATTGGCTGTTTTTTGGACTGCAACTTGCGAGGACAAAATGTGTCCTCCAGATATTGTGCGTTGTGATTGGCTGGAAGGTGTGTCATTCTGCACTGTGATTGGCTGAGCATCGCATAACGTGTGCACCACATGAGCCAATATAAGTGGTGGGGGAGAGAGAGCAAAAATGAGGATTGTGTGGTTAATTTACAATGAACGGTATAAAGTAGTTTAGCGTTTTGTTTAATCTAGAATCAATATTTTACTCTTGCCGTGACCATCCAGCGCTGTATCAGAGTGGCACAGAGTCCAAGTATCAGGTTCTATCAGTCCAACTGATCTAGGTAAGGCTACACCGAACCAGAGTAAGAAACTGACACCCACAATCAACCCAGATCCGGCTGGGTTCGAGTTGGGTTCAAACTACAGGACCTGCCTAAAATAAAAGTTGGATGAGATTCATTCAACCCACAAACATCATAGGCCTCAGTGGTGCCATTTTTCATAGCTGATCAAGCCAGTGTTGGTGGGCTGCCACAGGTGGCTGCACAGGTATTGGCTAGTCAATAATTCATCATCTCAAACTCAGAAAGGGTAAGAAGGAGAAAGTGTGTGAGCTTCTGGGCATTCGGAAAAGACTGATGCTATATGAGGAGGGGAAGAAAGAGGTTACCACCTGAAAACAATGAAAGGAGACTTGGTATGAATGATATGGAATGGAAAGTGTGTTACATTTGAAAAACCTGCTGAATAGAAAAAACGTATAGTGGATGCTGACAGAAGAGAGTGACCTGCACCGCGACATTAAGGCCAGGATCTTAAGAAGCTGGTAGCCTAGAACAGGTCAAATAATAGAACCATCTGGACACTGCAGTTTGACGGAGCAAAGAAAATGTTCTGTGGCATGTTTCGTATGTAGGATTTTATCTCGCGTATCAACAGTTTGTTGATTGTTGACAGTTTAATTCATTAAAAGAAAAGCATAGTGTTTCACAGACTATTCATCTTGAGAACACTTATTTTAGGGGTAGAGAAAGTACAATAGTTATCATGGTGAACACTGGCATGCAGCTGATTAGCTTTACCTGTGCTGTCACTGGCTGGATCATGGCAATCACAGTGACGGCCCTACCACAGTGGAAGGTCTCCGCCTTCATCGGCAGCAATATCCTCACCTCTGAAATCAAATGGGAAGGCATCTGGATGAACTGCATCTACCAGACCACTGGCCATATGCAGTGTAAGACCTACGACTCAATGCTGGCCTTGCCTCCAGACATCCAGGCTGCCCGCGCCCTCATGTGTGTGGCCATTTTCCTGGGCTGGCTCTCCTGCACTGTGTCCTGCTGTGGCATGAAGTGCACAACCTGTGCCGGGGATGACCGCCGGGCCAAGGCTGGCATTGCGCTCTCCGGAGGGGTTCTGTTCATTCTGACAGGCCTGTGTGTTCTGGTGCCGGTTTCCTGGACTGCTAATACAGTGGTCCAGGACTTCTACAACCCTAATGTGCCCCTAATGCACAAACGAGAGCTTGGTCAAGCGATCTATTTGGGCTGGGCTGCTTCGGTTATCCTTATGATCAGTGGAGCTGTGCTGAGCAGCACCTGCCCGCACATGCAGGAAAGGGCTGCTGGGTACAGAAGAGGGTACATAGGCCGAAGCTTTGCTAATTCACCGCAACAAGATCCCCCAAAGCCCATTTCATCCAACAGTCTGCCCATGAAGGAATACGTGTAGAGAGGAAAGGAAGTTTGAAGCTGTGGAAGCAGGAAAGATGGCTGTAGAAGAACAAAGCAAAAAGATGAAAGAACACTAAAGATGAGTGGGGTGGGCATTGAGTTGGACTATTGAATTGCAATTGTTCTCAGCATTTACCTGTCTGTAGTTTAAACCTTGTGAATTTAAGTGGCCTATGAATTAAGTGGAAATCCACTTTTGATGAGGTCAGATCATATTTATTTATTGAACAATTTGCTTATTCTTTTTGTAGATTTACCTCTTAATATTTTTCTGAATTGTCTCCAGTACATCACAACCTTTATACAATATTTAATTTGATATTCGGCCATTACTTGCAGTGTAATAAAGAAATGATGTCCTGCCTATTTTGTGCAACATGAGGAAATATCATTGTGATATTATAGGTCAGTAGGTCAACAAACATTTTACATGTATCACCGTCATGTTTGCTTGTGTTGAAGATTGTAGTGATTTCATAGTTATTTTCGTATGGCAATGACACTGCCTGTCACATTTCCAACATTAAACTTGGTTGAAATTGCATGAATCAAAACTGTTTAAGAATAAAATGTGTGTTTTAATGATTATGTTTCTTACATCTTATTGCATTTCCTCAAAAACATAGTCCATGTTTGAGCTGTATTCAAAAAGGCAATAAATCCAGTAGAATAAAAATGATTAATGGGTTCATAAAATCATTGCAGGAAAGTGATTGTTCATTTTTGTCTTCCATTTCCCTAGTGTTGTTGGGGCAAAATGGTTTTGTAAAAATAGGCTTTTTGATTGATTGAAATATTTATTAACAGTTTGCAGAAAGACAGTACATTTCGAGCACAAACTCAATACAACGGCTGTTAACTGTGAGTGGACGACCCAATTAAGCATTACACTTGTTTCCAACAGGGTCCACCATGTTCAATTCATCAAAACATTTAGAGACGTACAAATAGACACTTCTATATAGACAAAGAACAGAACAGGAATTCATCATAATGGAGGTAAAAAGGGAAAAGAAACATATACAGTGAGGGGAAAAAGGGGGGGGATTCACGTTCAGCTCCGTTCCTTTTTTGTTTGCCTTGGAGGAGCTGCGTTGGGTCCCCAAGTCGGCTCCGTGGCCGTACCTTGAGTTGGCTGTGTGGCAGTGACCGTCTCTTGTGTTGCCCTTGCGTTGGGTCCCCAAGTCGGCTCCGTGGCCATACCTTGAGTTGGCTGTGTGGCCGTGACCGTCTCTTGTGTTGCCCTTGCGTTGGGTCCCCAAGTCGGCTCCGTGGCCATACCTTGAGTTGGCTGTGTGGCCGCGGCCGTCTCTTGTGTTGTCCTTGCGTCCGTGTATGAGGGATTCAGATTTTACGGGGGCCAGTTTCGAATTGCAGCCATCCGTAGGTGCCCTTTGACAAGGCTTACACAAGGAAGGCTCACATTTTACTTGAGTAAGTGGTGTGGTGTGGCTTCTGTAAAGGGTCCATTACATACAACTAATACACATACATCCAGTATGTCCGGATCGGTTTATCCTTCTTTATCAGGATTTCTGCTCCTGTACCGTTTAACCACTTCATAGAAAGGCAATTCAGTCTCTTTTTCTTTCTTCATTGTGACTCCATGAAAAGGGACACTTTGAAGAGTACATCTGAAACGAGACACGATAGTAATTAGTTCACATTTAATCTTAATCTTCATACAAGATGGAAAACATACACAAGTGTTAAATTAACGCCAAGTTATTCAAAACTAAATGTTTTTCAGAAATTCTGAAAACATAAAAGAAGTAACATTACATCAGAGCTGATGTCATGTGAGCACACTTTTTTGTAAGCGTAAGTAAGTACAGTCTTTTCCACAGGAACGATTTGAATTAATATATAATCGTGATATGACAAGTGTTGACTTTTAATAGTATTAATCACTTAAGCCTTATTTTATACTTTCAAAGACATTTTTTTTTAAGCTAAAATACCTAACCCATACAACACAATGCGTTGCGTTATGTGTTGTGAGCTTGTAGATTAGATATTTTTTCTTTTTGGCTATGTTTGAAAAGATAATATCATAGTATGATACCAGTAAGACGCCCTAAAGGGCAAGGTTGCATGCACGCATCAGCCTGCGTGACGGCAGACTGCTGGGTGAGCGCTGGTGCTTTGGCGTGGGCAGTCAGATCAACATATGGAATGAATTCTGTACTGGCCATATAATCATATATGGAGCGTGTCTTGAATGTACAGGGTTTGACGAGGTCAGATCAACATATGGAATGTCAGAACAGGAATGACGGGTGGGGAAGGATCAACATATGGAATGTCAGAACAGGTCAGCTCCATATATGGAGATCTAAGGGTTTGAGGTCAGATGTAGAGTTGCTGGCCGGCTCCATATATGCAGATCTAGGTGATGATCCAGTCTTCTCCATGTATGGTTATCCAGGGTTAGATGAGGTCATTGTCATGATCTTCATATATGGAGATGGCCATATATGGTGGCGTGACCATATATGGAGGCGTTAACTTGAGCCTCATTGCCCCCGCGGGCAATGAGGCAATGAGCCTCTGAACAGCGCTCAGCGGGTCAATGGAGACCCAATCGATCTCCGGTTCCAACTCCGATGTTGCAGATTTTCCCCCTGGACCCCCCTGTGGTTTAAGAGGTTAAGGGTCTCCATGATGTCACAAGGTGTGATGGATTGGCATTTGGCAACCATATATGGAGGTGTGACGAACAGACGGCAGATGCAGGTTTTCATAGTAAATGGTCACAATATCACGGTCATTTGGTAAAAATAGTGATATTTGTGCAAAAAAGGAATAAGATATGCACATCCCCAGTTTTTGAGGGGCGCTAGCCCCCTTCTATAGGTTAATATTTGTTTTAGTTCAATGTTTGTTTTAAAAACGCCATTGACAATGAAGAGAAATTAATGTTTGTTTTGTCCCTAACAAACATTAAATCACATTAACAATAAAGATAATTTAATGTTTGCTTTGACACCGTTTGTTTTACATCATCATTACATCACCTAATCATATCCTCATCCTCCTTGATGTTGTAAGATGATAAGAGCGCCCCTCACTTCACACGGGTGTGATTTTTAGATATGGTGATGGACCCAAAAATGATCAAATGAAGAAAAAAGGTAATTTTGTCCGCACGCGATATGTTTGCTCCCCATCTTCTCTTTATTGTAACCAAACAAAGTTTTGCGCATCCAGGGTTTCTCAAGACTTGAGAATTTTCTTGAGATTTTTTTTATTTTGCCCATATCGCCCAGCCTTAATCTGCGTAACAACAACCCTGTATGATGAGGTCTCACCAGTGATCATCTCATCTCCACTGGGTGACTGCAAGGACTCCCATCTCTTAGGGGCTGATTCCAGAAGAGAGAGGTCATCATGGCTTAGGGTCAGCAGCAGAGTCTTCCTTCTCAGAAATCGGAAAACATATGATTGAGGATAATAATAATTCATTAATGATAATGGGGAGGACAAATTAGACCCATTATTTCCTAAAGTTACAAAACTCTTTAAAACTGAGCTCCCTACCATCTTTCTGTCAGTTCAAAGGAATGCTCCTAAACATTTTTCACTGTGATTGCTCCTGCTTCAATTGATTCATTTTATTTTATTGACTGGTTGTTCTGCATAAAGTTCCTTTGTAATTTACCCTGATTTATACTGTATTGTGTTGGATGTATTTGACTCTATTTTGTGTATTGTAACCTTGGCTGCATTGAAAATGAGGGCCTGCCCTCAACTAAAGGTGATGATGATGATGATTGAAAAGAAATAATGAATCATTATTTCTCTTTGTGTTGATCCTTTAAACAGGGTTTCAAATTCTACTGAAAGCTTATAACCCAAACTTGACCCTGACTATTTGCAGATTTACATCACCCATTCCTAGCATCTACTACGCATCTATAGTTCTTCTGAGGAACCATGTTTTTTAGAGACTGGGTAATACTGTAATACACTCAATCTCGCATAAGGATACTGTTGCCGATAGTATCGCTCTGCATCCTGCAGCCACTCCATCATGTCGGCTACTGACGGGGTGGTGGCAGATCTCTGGGTGCAGGTGGATAGGTCCAGGTTGTCTGTGTTCTCCTCATACAACTGGAAGGCTCCATGCACCTGGTTACTGGTGGCATCCTTCACAGACTGGAGAGAAGCCCTGCCAGAGAGAGAGAGAGAGAGAAAATAATGGGTTTGAGTTGAAGGGTAATAACGGTTGAATCTTGCAGATAAGGACATGTATAATGCACATTAATTGCGTTTAAAAGTCTTGTGAATCAAATACATTACTCACATTTTCTCATTGAGCTTGTCCAAGATTATTACCGTTGCCTCGACGAGCTTGAAGTGCAATCGCTCTTGCAAATCAGGGAAGGAGTTCAGCGGAGTGCTGGACAGTTGGACATTGGAAAGAGCTTTGAACTGCTCTGCTACGTTTCCGAGAGACACGACCAACGGGCTACATTCAGCCAGTACAGTGTTCCACACTTTCTGGTTGCTTTGGACACTGAAAGCACGCCCTCAATTTTTGGTGAAGCGATAGTAACACGGGCTTTGACATTTTAAAGTTTCACAACAGTTTCCACAAGCAAATGCCATCAGATCAAGTCACATATGAACAAAATAAAAATGACCCGGTAATACGAAACGTCTTTCATTTGTTACAACTTCTTCCTTCTCCACAAACCACGTTGTATTCACAAATCAGGTCTGTTTAAGGTTTATTAAGTCACACTGCTGCCATGATGCTCTCGGTCTGTACACTGCCTTCCGGCCTCGTGATGTAAACACGGCAGTTCTATGCTATGATTGGTCGAAATCATTTGTACACTGCAACGTAGACATACCTTTGTTACCAGAATGGGTGCGTTCGGAAATGGCGCAATACAAACTGCCAGTGCGCTGAGTGCGCTCTGGTGCGCCATTTCCGAACGCCCTACCATTTTTGGAACGCCCTACCAACAGTCATTAAGACATGTGGCAGCGGTGGCCGAACGGATAGCGGCGCGGTCTAGATACCGGAAGGTTCCCAGTTCGAATCAGCCGTCCGACACGTTAAAATTACCACCGCTGAAATGCCCTTGAACAAGGCATCAACCACTACGATGAAATGTGTTCTATGAGCAGGGCCTGGCTGGAAACAAGTTCTTGAGCTTAGCCCAGATACCCTGGGTAAATATAGATTTCATTTCATTACATGCGAATCCCTTGACTCCTTCAAAGTGTACTGTAATTCTGCAAACTGTTAATAAATATTTCAATCAATCAATCAATCAACGCACCCAGCTTGTAGATCGGCTATTTTCAAATGGCTGAAGTGGTAAATGTATGTTTTGTAATAATAATTATCAACATCTGCCTCTGAGATCATGATGTAGTGTGAGTAGAAATAAAGGTACTGGAAATTAGAAATACTCAAGTAAAGTACAAATTACTTTACACCACTGGTAAACACGGCCGTTCTATACTGTGATTGGTCGAAATGAAAGTCCGCCGTTGCGCAGTTCAACAAAGCGCCCTGTTTGGCTGATCGGTCAATTTGGCTCCTCCCTCTCCACAGATTCGAAAAATTCTGTTCATTTTTCAGTGAGGCCGTTAAAACCCAGAGGACTAGGAGGGACACCGTCCGGTAGCAACAAAACGACGAGACAACACAAAACACACATTAATACGGTAGGGTAACATACATACAGACCACATATAAGGTTGTGTACATTCCCATTTTATGTAGTACACAGTGTATGCAGCCAGATTATGGTGGAATGAATATGAAAAAGTCAGTCAGCTAGCCTAGCAAACGTGCCCACTTCTCATCTAATAGCGTTAGCTTGCTGTTGCTAACGGTAGCTGTTTAACGTTTAACTAAACAGCAGTGAGTATGGGTGCCAATAGCCGCAATTTGCAACTCTAGATTTTTTTATAATGGGATGAATCTAGAGTTGCAATACCCTCCATTGACTCCCCACTCATCATTTTGCGTTTGCGATCTGCTTGTCTTAAACGACGTTAAACTCACCAACATTGCAGCTGTAGTCCAAGCTTGAATTATTCTCTTTCAATCTGCAAAGCTTGTTTTTCATAAAAATCCCCCGTAGACATGTTATGAGCTACTTTCTGTCAAGAAATTCTGTGCAAGTGATTCTTTTTCTAAGTGCTGGAGTTTGGAAGCGCTCGTCGTAAGTCACTGAACGTCCCTGCATGCATCTGATTCGCATTTGCACATAATGCAGGAGGCAGCAGCGCGACCCCTTAATACAAACGAGCGCTTCCAAACTCCAACATTTCTTCTTCTTGACAGAAAGTAGCTCATAACATGTCTACGGGGGATTTTTATGAAAAACAAGCTTTGCAGATTGAAAGAGAATAATTCAAGCTTGGACTACAGCTGCAATGTTGGTGAGTTTAACGTCGTTTAAGACAAGCAGATCGCAAACGCAAAATGATGAGTGGGGAGTCAATGGAGGGTATTGCAACTCTAGATTCATCCCATTATAAAAAAATCTAGAGTTGCAAATTGCGGCTAGGGTGCCAACTGAGTGACTACCAAGCGTTATTTAAATGTTACTGTACAACACAATTGTCTTGTCAGCAGCCGTTCCGCCATACACACAGCCATGGCTCCAAGGAAAAGGACCACGAAACAAAAAAAACACGACGACGTCAAGATGAAGAAGGTGGAAGCCTTCCTTCAGGACTTCGACGGCAAAGGTAACGTGAAGCTCATTCTGTTGCGCAGACGTTAGAAACGATGACATGATGACTACATTACAGGCAGGGTTCATCGCCATGTTTGTGGTGGACATTTTTGTCAAAATTATATTTTTGCCAAGGACATACAAATATTACCAGAAACACGTCCTCCAAGTGGGTTGGGGGACTTTCAGGTTTCCTTGAGGGTGGTCCAAATGGACCATTGTGTACAAATGGAACCAATGGGTCCTTTTACCACTGTTGTACTGGCGAACTCCTAATGGTGTCATAATAAATCAAGAAAACCTGGAGACTGGATCTTAACGATCAACATAACAAGTACATTGTTCTCTCTCTTTTTTGGACAAGGACAAGTTTTGCCACAGACACTTGTCTGACATTTCCACTTGTCTGACATTTCCACTTGTCTGACATTTGTCTGTGTATGGACACATTGATGACCCCTGATTACAACCAATGTTATTGTGTAACAATATCTAGCTACATTCCAGGAATGTGAAATATAATAATTAATTACTAACCGTTGTTTTCGTTTCTACAGTGAAGGCTATAGTTGAAAGGCTGAAGGTGAAGAAAAGCGACCTCCTGGAGAAATCCCAAAATGCTTGCGACATGGCTCTGATCAAGCTTCCCAAGCAGATCAGACAAATGAACTGGTTAGAATATTACAGTAAGTATGCACAAAGCTCATCTGGAACAAATCATGTTGACATTTTTTAATTGGACAGGCCCTGGAAAAAAGAAGAGCCATCATGTTCCCCAGTTTAGTTTGTGCCTTGTGCATATATTTTTACTCTGCATATATGTCCATGCTGTGCAGGGAGTACAGACAGTGGTAACAGGGGACATACCCCCCCCCCCCCCCCCCCAGTAGTGTCATGATTTGTCAGAATCCAAATCCATTATTCAATTTGATTTTGAGATATTGTTGCGTTATAAATGCAAAAAACACACATTCAAATATTTTAACAGTTAAGATCTTTATCAAACTTGATAATAAACCAGTTAAGGGGCGACTGTGGCTCAAGAGGTAGAGCAGGTCGTCCAATGATCCATGGGTCGGCGGTTCGAATCCCGGCTCCTCCTGTCTACATGTCGAAGTGTCCTTGGGCAAGACACTGAACCCCAAATTGCTCCCGATGTGCTGGTTGGTACCTTGCATGGCTTCCGCCGCAATCGGTGTATGAATGTGTGTGTGAATGGGTGAATGTAATGCACAATCTATGTAAAGCGCCTTGGATAAAGGCGCTATATAAATGCACCATTTACCATTTATTTACCAAGATAAATGTACATAACTACTAACATTTTTAATGCAGTGACAATGGTGTAGTCTATGTTTTCAGGACTGTAAAAAAGATTAGTCTGCGTATTCAATGATCAATTTGTCACAGCAAGTCAGAGTGAGATCCAGGTGGTAAAACCACTGGTTCCAGCGATGTAAAGCGTCAGAGCGAGCTGCTGTCTTGCTAGAAGGATTATGCTGAGTGTGCGAGGTCGGGCATTCAGAGCTGAGACTTTGGGAAGTATAACATGGGTTTGTCTTAAAGAGCTTAATGTATGCTACATTATGCTAGTATGTCGCAGGGACTTGCCCTCAATTCAAGCGTTGATGCTAAGTGCCAAGCAGGGAGGCACTGGGTCCCATTTTTCAGAGTCTTTGATATGACCCGGCCAGGGATCGATCCGACCTCCCAGTCCCTGGGACGGCCGGGCACTCTAACCACAAGGCCACTGAGCTGGTAGAGAGTGGTGGTGGTGGTGGTGGTGGTGGGTGAAAGTACAGAAGGGGCATTGGTGATTAGAGACATGCTCTTGTTTGTAATATTGAAGTGTGAAATCAAATCTGAATAGTGACACTCCCATTAAAGTGAGTAAACTAGCATTCATTATTTGGTATCTGCCTCTCTCTTAGGGTCAGAGAAAGCCAAGGAACAAGAAGTGGATCAAGAAACGGTGAGAACAGTGGTTTTAATGAACAGAACCAGATGCAGTGCCGTCTGTTTAGTTGTTTCGGCACCACATGTGTAGGCGGACAACCACCACTGTTACCTATGCCTTGGTACATTCAGTGATTTTCATATCTAGCTTCTCTCCTGTCTGTTTACAGAGAGATGTGGCTGCCAAGGTTGATACTGTCCTGGCTGTGGTCCATGACATCGCTCCAACAGTCAAGAAAAGTAAGTGCAGTACAGCCGCTTGACTCATCCACCCATCTGTCCTAAGAGACCATTACTGGTAATACTGCTGATATTAATCATACAGCACACCTAGTTTACACACACAAGCTTAGCTCTCAAGCTTTTTTGTGTTTTATCCTTTTGACGGCTATCATGTACAAACTTACCATGTGCGCGCATTTTTTTTGCTCGAATTTTGTCTTCCAGCAGCATCCAAGAAAAAGGCCCCAACCAAGGCCCCATCCAAGGCCAAGACTGTGACAGTGAAGAAGGTGGTGGTTACTGTTTTCCACAAGCCCAGACACAGAACAAACAAAAACAATATGTACTATATTATAGACATGAAGTTGAAGTAGATGTGCAGCTGCATTTCTACCATAGACAGTGGTTGATTTAACGGTTTGTGTGTTTCACGATTCAGGGAAGAACTGCAAAGAAGCCACCTCGAACTACAGCTAAAAAAACTGCAGCCCGCTCTGTCACCAAGCAGAACACCTCTGTTAGAAGGTAAGATTGATATCTATATTTCTAAATTTATTGAGTGTGATATTTGGGGGGGGGGGGGGGGGGGGTCTAGCCTCTACCACGATTTTGTTGCTTTGCGCAATCTCAATATCGACTCCTGTAGTCTAGCGTCTAGAGGAGTAGTCACCTCCCAATGTATGAATGAATGAACCATTGTCAAGCGCTTTGAGCACTTGGAAAAGCGCTATAAAAATGCAATTCATTAGTAATATTGATTCCTCAGGCGTAAAAATAATTTGCTACTCTAAAAATGTGTGGATGTATGTTCCAAGTTGTACGCTGCAAGCTTCTCTGGCAAACGGAATAGGAGCTGACTGGAATTATGATAATAATAATGTACCTCAGATCGAATTGAATCGCTCAAATGTATTGTGTTGAAGTTGAATGCATCTCAACAAGAAAATGTATTGTGACGGGAATGTGAAACGTCTTGATAATATGTGATTCACGCATGTAGAAAAAGTTACGTGTTTTACATATAAATGCAGTTTGGGGGGTTTGTGACCATCATGCGGCTTGTTAATTTATTGTCTGACCATGTGCCATTCAATCAATGGTAAGTCCGTAACTAAAAGTCTTTCTGGTTTGTTGCAACGCTAACAAGAATCTGTGTTCAGATCCAACAGGAAGCCCTTGGTTACACCTGCCAGCAACAACTGGACTCTTCGTTATTATTATACTTGAAACCTGCTATGTTGTTAAAATTGTCATTTATTGGTGAATATTTTTGTTGTCGCATAACATTAACCTCTGTTGTACTTTCACAATTAGATCTGATAATCTGATATCATCATGATGTGTGACTGAGTGGCATAATTTACTCCCCTGTTAGTTGTGTAAAGTAAAGACTCAAGAGATAAGAAATGTGGGTGGATGATTTCCATGAAACCATGTGGTTTCAAGAGAATAACCGTCCGATACACAGCTCAGCATATTTCCTGTCAGTAGGCTGGGGTGCAAAACCCAAACTCAATTGTACTATACACCATGCCATACATATTAGGGATATTAGTGATACCAGTGGTCCTTGAGGGGGTTCCAGGTGGTGGTGGTGGTGGTGATAGAGAGTAACCAAATGGACCCTTATAGACCCTTATAGATATTGTTTGTTATCTTTTATGAAGTAATAACAGGTAGACACAGCAATGCTGCTGAAGACCTTTCTGTCTGCCGTTAACCTTTATTGAGTTTTATTGGAATTTATTCTGCACTGTAATTGTATTCCCCCCTTATTTTGTCTTTTAATATATGTTCTTTTCTTTTCTTATGTTTTAAACAGTACTAAAATGTCCTTTTATAATGTGTCTAGTGTTCTGCCTCTCAATGTGTTCATGCTTAATGTGTTAATGTGAAGAACTTTGAATTGACTCGTTGTTGAAATGGTAAATTACATTTATATAGCACCTTTATCCAAGGCGCTTTACAGAGATTGTGCATTACATTCTCACACACACACACACACTCACACACACATCATCGGCGGTCACTTGTATCTAGGGTTGGGATTCGTTAGGATTTTAACGGTTCCGGATCCTTCCCGGATCCCTCTTAACGGTTCCGGTTCCTAACGGTTCCCTTAACGGATCCTAATATTATTTTTTCCCCTTTTTTTCTGACATAGATTATGCTTATATAACTAACCTAACCAAGTACATAATAAACACACATTCATTAATTCAATTATTGAAAATACACTTTACAATTATGAGGTGGCAGTGTGGCACTATTATTTAAACTTCACCACCACCACCACCAGCTAGACACCACAACAATATCATTGTTGCAATTTGTACTGTATATTGCAATTTGTACTGTATATTAAATATAGCCTACAGTACACATTGTAATAATGATATTGTTGTGGTGACAAATGTTGTCTTTAATGTTCAGATTAATTTAATATGAAGGACCCCTTACCCTAATGGAAACAAGCCATAGTGCTTTCTTGGATTATAAAATCGTTTTAGCAGACCTTGTATTGAACTGTAGGCTACGTTCCTGTGCTTTTTTTCTGCAAACTGTTCATAAAGTAATCAATCTATGGAGGTATGCACCTAAACGCTGGGCTCTCAACAGCCACGCGATTAATTTAGAACCAAATCAAAAGCAGTTGAGTTGCTTATAAGTGCAGACAAATTGATTTGGCTCTATACTATAGTTAACGTGATTCATAAAATATCAGACAGAAAGACGTCGAGTCATTGGCGTTCTAAATTAACACCATTAACAACAGTTGTACAATACGCCGCGGCCTAATGAAAAGCTCTGTAGACGACAGTAGTTTTTATTTTCTATTACGTTACTAGCCTGGGGAAAGTGAACGAGCCTTGCATCATCCTCGTCCCCCGCCGGCTAGCTGTGGTGGAGTTGCGGGGAGAGCGGGCACGGCTTTCCGCATGGCTCACAAACGCGATAGATTATTCTCGTGAGTTGTGGACTCGTGTAGGCATATTGATTTTGAGATGTTTCCTCAATGTGGACGTGGTGCAAAACTGCAACTGGTACAAGTTGCAACAACCTTTGCAGCCAGGGAACTATAGCATCGCATTTATTGCACTTGCGTGCTCAGCCTCAGAGTAATTTCCCTCTCTGTTAACCACACTTTGGAGATCTCTTCAACATACTGTCCCAGTCGCTCCGCGGCGGTCGCTGAATGCACAGAATAGTGGGCGTATCCTCCCCGACCCCACTAACTCACTCATGTAGGTTGGGTGACGTCACCCCAGTAACTTGGCTCTGCTTGCATGCATGCACAGACACAGCGGAGCTAAATGACGACTGATGAGATCCGTTTGGGGAACCGTTAATAAAAAAACGATGGAACCGGCTCCGGATCCGCAATGTCGGAACCGGGTCTGAAATGGACCCGGTTCCGAATCCCAACCCTACTTGTATCCGAGTATGACTGTCCTCCTTCTTGGTCCTTGTGGGTCGTCAGGTGGCGATGGAGGGCGATTCTGGACCTGATTACTCTGGTGCAGTGTGGACAGGGGAATGTAGTGGTGGGTTTGGGTTGGACCGGTTTACTGGATGCTCTCTCCTTTCTGAGTCTGCGCTTGTCCTGTGCAGCATGGCGGAGGTCATCATCATATTTTGCAGCACCCTCACGGACAAGGTTTCTCCAGGTCGTCCTGTCTGTTGCCTTGTCTTCCCAAGCTTTGAGGTCAATGTGGCACTTCTTTAGATTTGTTTTAATGTTGTCCTTATACCTCTTCTTTTGACCTCCCAGGGCCCGTTTCCCTTTAACAAGCTGGGAGTACAGGACTTGTTTTGGGAGGCGAGAGTCAGGCATGCGGACAACATGGCCAGTCCATCTGAGCTGGTTTTGGGCAATGGTGGCAGTGATGGTGAGAACGTTTGCCTCCTCCAGGACGCTGGTGTTAGTGCGCCGATCCTCCCAACTAATCCTGAGGATTTTACGGAGACACCTCTGATGGTACGTCTCAAGTGCCTTTATGTGCCTGCTGTATGTGGTCCAGGCTTCTGACCTATACAGAAGGGTGGGGAGCACCACAGCCTTGTATACTAAGATTTTGGTCTTTGGTTGGAGGTCGCGGTTCTCAAAGACTCTCTTCCTTAGCCTCGAGAAAGAGCCACTGGCACAGCTGAGGCGATGGTGTATTTCATCATCGATGACAGCATTTGAGGATAGGAGGCTGCCGAGGTATGGGAAGTGGTCCACATTTTCCAGTGTGATGTTGTCGATGGAGATGTTGGGGGGTAGGACAGGTGTACTGCTGTTTGGTGGTGGTTGGTGGAGGATTTGGGTCTTTTTTATATTAATGGTGAGACCAAGCTGTTAATATAAGATAGGTCCTAGATAGGTCCTCTTCCGAGAGGGCTACAAGGGCGTTGTCGTCTGCATACTGCAGCTCCATGATTGATATGGTGGTGGTTTGACCTTTATGTCCAATCCATCCCAAATCTGAATCACATTGATGGCTTAATCAACGCAGAGCCAAAATCAATTCCATTTTCATCCATAGGGGGCGCTACAATTGCAAAAACAATTAACCGTTTGTTGCAAAAACATGCTTTTGGGGGGGAAATCCCCTCCGAATGACTTACGCATGATCACGAGGGTGACTTGACATTGTAATTGGCTGGTAAAATTACCGGGAGGGGCCTCTATCAGCCAGTGAGGCAACCACACTTTGCAATTTCCCAGAATTGCTTCTTTCTAGTTTCATTTCATTTCACCAACAGCAGTTCTGTTAAATTAAAAGGGAAATTACACCCACACCACAGAACTGCTGTTGTTGAGGTCTTTTATCATGCTTATCACACTGTACAACTTAGAAAAGGAACATTGGTCAACTTTGCTCTTTTACCTTGTACTTTTACTGTGTAATTATGACGATATTTCCCTTTTCATTTCACCCACACCACAGAAGTGCTCTTGTTGAGGTCCTTCCACACTGAAACACACCCAGTGACAGAATGGAAGGTGTTATCCTGGATCTCAACACAACATACATTAATAATAAATAATAATAATGAATGCAGCTACTAAAACTGGTCTCAGTCCTACTTCATTGACTGCGACTACTTTGTGTCTATTGGTAAATTATACAACAGTGACATGCAGAGTTCTGCAAGGCTCCATTCTGGATATACACAGAATCGCACACACACACACACACACACACACACACACACAGACACACACAGACACAGACACAGACACAGACACACACACACACACACACACACACACACACACAGTAGGAGGTGCTATAGGGAGTGGTTTTCTGGTGTGATCAGAAACAGAAAGCAAACGGGCAGAGTTCAGTGTGTTCAACCAACTCAACAGAACCTCATCATCTCTCCTCTCGTCACAGAGCACCGACACAAACACGGTAAGCCACTAAAGAGTTCTCACACTGTACAGATATCTGATCTTCAGGGGTGGCAACCTTTTTGACATTAAGTGCCACTAGACCTGTACGTGCCCGATGCAACTAACGATGCAACTAATGATATACGTTGTCATAGGACCCGTTTTATGTGCCTGTGTGTGAAGACTGCAAACTGAAAAGTGTACTTGGCAATCAATTCGGCCCACTGGCAGAGCCTGATTGGTTGAGCCTCAATTGGCTGAGGCAGAGGCTGGAAAATGCACAGGTGAAAGGAGTTGGCCTCATTAGGCCCACTGGCAGAGCCTGGCCCAGGTGAAAGGAGTTGGCCTCATTAGGCCCACTGGCAGATCCTGACCAGAGCCTTGTGGTGGTTCTGGAGAACCGTGGGTCCGACCGACTCGATTCCTGGCACTGCACTCCCTGTGGGGGTGTGGAACGCGTGTGTCGAATGTGAAGTCGGTGGGTCAAACGGTTCTCAAGTTACGTGCATTACAACCGTACACACGCGTACGCACGCACACACACGTACGCAGAGACGTCGCACGTTATATGCTATTAGATGCTATACTAAATGTTCATATAAGGATATGTGCTAAAGATAAGGGCGACACACAAAGTATACATTCACTGACAGCGTGGAGGAGTCAGGTCAGCTGATAGATTGACAGCTGCAGTTCATTTAGAATGAGCACATTGGTGAGAATGCTTTGCTGACTAGTCCTTCAATGACTCAATGGAAGGCAGAGAAATACACTAATGCATATATTTGGCAATGTATTTGGCATTCTAAAATATCCATTACACCATATATGCTACAATCTTTAGAAATAGTTAGATCTTTCACATCTGGATGTAATGTCAACTAGCAATTATTTATAACCTACCTATCTCCCAGACTGTCCCAGACCCACACAGAGTTAGGTGTTTGGATGAGTGAAATATGTACAGGATGCTATTTGTACATCTTACTTAATTTAACTGACTAAACATTTTTAGATTTATTTTTAATAAAAAAAAGAAAACTCTCTCACGTATGCCAGTGATCACCCTCCCCTGTGCCAATGTTGGCATCTGTGCCGTGCCTACGGTTGCCTACCCCTGCTGTAGTTAGATCACTGCAAAACATCCATCCATCTTCAACCGCTTATCCGTAGTCGGGTCAGTCGCTCCACCAGAGTGTTCCAGACTTCACTCTCCAGAGCAACATTAGTGACTTCCTCCTGGGGGAACCCGAGACGTTCCAAGGCCAGTGAGTCGATGCGTTTCCTCCAACTGCGCCTTCATGGTCTGCCCCGGGGTCCCCTCCCAGTGGGACGTGCCTCAAGGACCTCCCTAGGGAGACGCCTGAGAGGCATCCTAACCAGATGCCCGAACCACCTAAGCTGGCTCCTTTCCAGGCAAAGAAACTGCGACTACTCCGAGTCTCTCTCGTGCGACTGCAAAACATATGTTAGAAATAATACATTATGTACTATGACAAATTACATCATAGACTGCAATTTACAGTAATGTGTTAGTTTCACTGTAGATGTGATCATTGACGAGTCTGTTTTCTGTTCAGGTGACTTCATTCATCAGAGTCACCAGCTGTGATCAACATCTGTACGTTGACAAGACCCAGACAGTAAGTAACCGTTTATTAAGTAAGGGATAATATCTGGCTAGGTGGTCATTGTCGGGAGATAATTCAACGACAGGGAGTTTACACTCCCGCTTATATGGCTAACTAACATAAATTAATACATTGACCCAAAACACAACAAAAAAAGTATTCCATAATTTCGCGCTGGCTGCGTCTGCAGCTGCAGGGCTGCAGCACTGTCGGAAAACAAGGAAGTGAGTTGATCAAATAGAATTTTCGGGTCCTGCTTCGTCTATTTCTCGCTCAAATGTTTTCAAAAACATTTTTAAGAGCAATGTTTAGCTGTAAATGACATTGTGTGTCACTAGTGTGTGTGTGTGTGTTTATGTGACGTGTGGCCGATTAAGTCACAAGAAACTATTAATAAAGTGCACTGTTTTAAAGTGCGGGTGCATATTCACTGTGATACTCTATAAAACTCTGTAGCCGAACTATGCCACCTTTGAGAGGTCTGGTCCTCTATTAAATAATACAAAATATAAAAACAAGGCAACACAGGTTCGAGTTTAAAACCAGGTAAAAGAGCATAAAAATAGCTAAAAACACAGGGAAGGACTGAAACGGAAACCAGCTATAAGGAAGATACAAAATTACAATATTTATTATAAAATTAGGCCTAATTACATGGGTACCTAAAACACCAATTAAAGACAAGACAAATGCTAAAAACTCTTAAACCAATCTAGTCCTTCAACATGTGCAACATTAGCTCAGAGGTAGGGATTGGTGCAGGGGAGGTTCTCTGGAAGAGTAGCCTGGAATATCCTGCTCCTCTTCACAAACAGCTCCTGCAATCACATACACAGGTAGGCCAGTACAACGGTTCCAACATCTCCTATTAAGCAAACGGCTCTGGTAGACAGGTATGTGAGCGAGTACTGCATCAGAAGGTTACTTACAGCGGCGGCCGGCATCAGAACCGGCCACCTACGCTGACACGTAAGCAGCACTCGCTCCCTCTCTCCAGCCTCGTCCGTCTGGGTCGTCTCTCTAGTCTCGGTCCCCTCGATCCGTCACTCTTTCCGTCCCCTGCTGCATTCTGTGGGTCTCTCTCATGTTCTCCGGACAGCCCCCCCCTGGGCAAGGCCAAGCCGGGCACAAACCAGCCAGGGGCCGCGGTCGTGGCGCTTACAGTGTCGAAGGCATGGCTCTCATGGCACTTACAACCCATCTGTGGTCGACGATCAGGGCTACCGCTGGCCCCCAGCTGGGGTGTCCTGGCCCTAGCCCATGGAGCTGCCCCCATTCCTCCTTCTCCCAACACAGCCTTCTCCTTCCTCGGTTTTCTCTCTCCTTTCCAAACACTCTTGTCTTCTTATATAGGGCTCCTGGTTGACCACACCCAACCCAGGTGCAGGTCCTTAAAGCTGCAGGTCCTTGATTAGTTCATGGGTTAGTGGCAGTCAGTGGAAACATAGGTTATATAAATCATGCAACTCAAATCATGCAACTCAAAACACAAATAAATAAGCAAAACAATAAAGTAAAATCACTCGACAATAATCTCACTCTACAGCAACTTAAAGAAAACGTTTCAAACAAACATGCAAAAGGATAACACAGCAAAAGCACAAATATCACAATAAACCAAACACATCCACATTTCCACCGGCTCACATTTACATGGCTGTCATGTTGGAAACATGCAGCTGGTGCTCAGAGGGTTTGATTAGGCAGCGGTCTGTTATACAGCGGAGCGGTCATTATCGACACATAATTCACCGCTGGACCAATCAGAATCAAGCATTCAACCAAGCCATGTAATAATTATTTTTATTACAAAGAATATCCCTTGATGCCGAATGCCAAGCAGGAACTGTCTTTGGTATGACCCGGCCGGGGATCGAACCCCGACCTCCCAGTCTCAGGGCAGACACTCTAACCACAAGGCCACTGAGCTGTTATAAAGTGTTGTATAAGGATTTAATAAGTGCCTTATTAAATATGAATGAATACTTATAGTATAATCAATCACACACAAACATTAATTGCAGTAAGATAGGACAATGTTACATGTGCATTAAACTGTATTAATATGTTGAACACAAATGTGCTCATTGATTTTTAGGAGATTTGAAGACTTCACTGCTGATGTCCATGACCTGCCTTTAGAGTTACAACCAAAACTGACTCCTCAACAACTGAACTGAGAACAGCCAGCACACGTATGATGATATTCACTAACACACTGTCCTTTTAAACTATGCTCAGTGAAAACACACATGATGATATTCACTAACACACTGTCCTTTTAAACTACGCTCAGTGAAAACATAAGTTAGAAAAATGTTTTTCAAATGTGCAATTTATCCAGCGAAGCACATGCTAACTTTGAGGTCATGTGATTTTAATCGTTAAGTATGGTTTCACTGCTAGAGCTTACAGTAGAATGAAAATAATGACACAGATAGAGCCACATGAAATTGTGACAATGCTTAGATATGTGAGATTCTCAGATTATTGCCTACTTTTCTACTGTCACATATTTTACATTTTGATGCAGAGCATTATTCATTCATTCATGCTCCTCAAGTGGCCATAATATACCGCTAAACTAGAACATCTGATTCTAGCCCTCATAATGACCCACTGCACCAAGAGGTTAATCATGCAAGATAAAACATAAAAAGGGTCAAATTATATTATTAGCCAATGGGTTCTGATATTGGGCCATGTTCTGCTCCATTGATGACAGAGCGACATTTGAGTACCACAGACGAAAAACAGTCTAAGTCCAAATTTCAGACTGACCCCTCCACGAAAAGGCCTCGTTGTCCTGAACCCTTATCTATCATTTATATATTATGGATCAATAGTGTGGACTTAGACTGTTATTCGTCTGTGGTACTCATGATGTTTGCCAGACAATCTGAATTTGAATACATGTTTTGTGTGTTGCAGATTGGACCAGAGAGAACTCCAAAGACACACGAAGAAGACTTGACCAGTAAAACAAAACATGTTTTAATCGTTGTTCTGTAAATGTAAACAGCGTATACAGTGTGAAAATGAGTCTGGGGGAATCCATCTGGGGTCCAAAAGAAGTGCAAGAATGCATGGAAAAGATGAGAATAGATCATACAGGGGTACCTGTTACTCGCACAATTGCCCTGAGAGAGGAAAAGGTAAACATAAAAGGATGCAAACGCTTTACCTTTGGTGCTGATTCACCTACACCTAATCACACCATAATGGTTATTGGGGCAACTGGTGCAGGAAAGTCCACCCTCATCAATGGAATGATCAACTACATCCTTGGTGTCAAATGGGACGATCCATTTAGGTTTGTTTTAGTTAATGAGGGTAAATCCAAATCTCAAGCTGAGAGTCAGACAAGTGAAGTTATTGCCTACAAACTCAACCATCAAGAAGGGTTTCAGGTTGACTACTCACTGACCATCATTGACACGCCAGGTTTTGGTGACACTCGAGGAATAGAGAGAGACAAGCTGATCTCAGTTAAGCTGAACGAGCTTTTCACTGCCAAAGACGATGTCTCTGAAATTGATGCAGTTTGTTTTGTAGCTCAGGCCTCTCTTTCACGGCTAACCCCTACACAGAGATATGTGTTCGACTCTGTGCTCTCAATCTTTGGCAAAGACATAGAAGAGAACGTCAGGGTTTTGGTGACCTTTGCAGATGGTCAGGCCCAACCAGTCCTGGAGGCAATCAAGGTCTCAGGGGTCCCATGTCCCAAAACAAAGAAAGGGCAGCCACTTCATTTCAAATTCAACAATTCAGCATTGTTTGCACCCAAATCATCTGGCGCCCACAGTGCAGGTGCATGTGATGATAATAATGATGATGATGATGAGGATGGTGGTGATAGCTCATTTGATCAAATGTTTTGGGACATGGGTATCACAAGCATGAAGAGGTTCTTCAAGGCATTGCCCCTAATGCCAACCAAAAGTTTGACTTTAACCAAGGAGGTCCTCAAAGTGCGACAGATGCTTGAAGTCTCAGTTGAAAACTTGCAGAAGCAGGCCGTGCTTCGGTTAGCGAAGAACGAAGAGATACGACAAACGGCTCAAATCCTCGAAACGCACAAAGCAGAGATGGCTGCCAATGAGAACTTTGTCTTTACGGTCAAGATCAAAAAGCCAGTTCAAGTTTCACACAATAAATTCAACACCAACTGTCAGCAGTGCAGCACAACATGCCACTTTCCCTGTCCATTTGGCAACGATAAGGATAAGTTTAAATGCTGTGCAATGGGACCAGGCGGCAGAGAAGTCCGAGCAAAAACCAGGCCACATGGATCTCATTAAAACCCCCTTATGGCCACCCTAATTAACAGTGGATTGTGCCTTCTACCTGCACTATTCATATGTTTAATTCGTCATTTTAATGCCAATAGAAAAATCCGTGACATACACATCTCATTTTAACACTGTAATTATACCCAGTCCTGATGGTGGCGGTAACTTCACCATTATGCCAATTTTGACCAAATAGAGCTAATCTGGCGATATCACTTCCGGTTCAACACACAACAACATCCGCTAGCTTTCTTCACTGTGTTGTGTTGTCAGATGTCCGGGATGCTAAGCGATAATCGTTTATTTTAATAACCGAGTCAAATTAAGCTCTAATCAAGCCCCAAATATCGCATTTTATGCAGCAATGCATAAAATGCTCATATAAGCAATGCATTTTATGCTATACATCAATACATCATCATGGGTGAGAGCTAGGAGACTGCAAGTCTGGAGTCTCGTCTAGCAATCACTTCAGAGGTTCCCATGCAGGCTACCTGCAGGGGGTAGCCTTTGAGGCTGTGTGAGGTGTTGGAGCATTCTATTGTCTTGAGAAGAGACCACTTGGTTATCTCTCTGCCATATGTTGATCTGTATGTAAATCTTAACCACACCTAGAATTCGACTCTGTCTATGCAAAAGTACTATATATCTCATGTTGTCAATGTTAAACTGGTAGTCTTGGGCAGGCTGGCCACCGAGGTGGTTAGCTTTGTCTGTAGCTCCCGTGGGCCAGGGCCGCGGGAAGCTCTCTGTCTTTGTCTTTGGTTTCAATAAATACAACTTTGATGGGATCTCCAGTTCACCTCTCTGCCTGCGTTCTTCATCTGATGTACTGTAAGGTTCTGACTACAAGTTTGCTTTAGTTTCGAGAGTTCTCTTTAGTTCTCTCCACTTTAGTGAGTTTAGTGTTGTTAGTTGTGTGTGAAAATACACGACACGTGCGAGAGAGGATTTCGGCCGGTTTTAGGTAGATTACATCGGCCGTTAGCCAAACAAGCTAAAAGTTGCTAAATTTTGCTACATTAAGCCCCTGATTACAGGGAATTAAACAATTACGTCAATTACGGCAACGGTAATGAGGGATTTTTTTATTCATTACGTCAATAGCCATAAGAGGGTTAACCCTTTGTCCACCAGTCGACTTTGACGCTTAATCAGGAGTTTGGCCAGGGGTAGGCTGAGCACTGGACATTTCTCTTGTCTTCATGTATGTAATATTGTTTTGTTCTTTGTATTATATGTCAAATGTGTGTATATCTGTTGCATACAAACGTACATGGCCGCTGGGTCGCAAGACAAATTTCAGTGTGAACTGTATGAATAAAGTACTATATCATCTCAGAGTGACATAGTCATGCGAGGGTTACATGGCCAAAGCATTTCCGGGGGTCCCCAGCCAAAAACGTTGAAACCCATGCTCTACCATACTGTAAAGTTTCATAAGCATATGATGCTGCATGTACGCATTATGGGCAAAAGAAGAATTTTCACAAAATAGCAATTTTCATTGGCTCATAAAACCTTTTTTCACAACCATTTTTTCACACAAAAAAAGGACTATAGATTCCCATTTGTATAGGTGCAAAGTTCACGTGTAGAAATGTTCATGTATTTTGATCAAAGATCCTGGGAGGAGATACAATTTAACTGATTTTCATATAATTCAAAATGGCAGGTGATCTAGAGGGTCAGAGGTCAAAAGTAAGAGCACGATACTTGTTCGGCATGAGGAGACGCATGTGTGTATCGAAGTTTCATAGAGCACCGAAGTCTGATGTCAATATCGGTAGAGGCCGCAAATCCACGGGTTCATGTACTTTTTATTTGCATTGTAATCCCCATAGGGGGATTTTAGATCGCCTCATATAATAACTGTTTGAAAAATAAACATGTCATCCCGGCCGTTACACTCATATGGATATGAAGAATCAACTGACTGAGAGAAAACGCTATTGTTACTGCTGCTGAATTAGTTACATTTTCGCTAGAAACAGACCATCATATATGAGTGACACAAACGATAGACACCTCCCTGACAATAACGCCGAGACAGCTTGTTTATTTTTGGACCACAATGCTTATATGAAACGATTTTAAGATTACCCCATCTTATTCTCCATAGAGAAATTACTTCCGTGAATCAGGCAGAACCAGGGGATGAGCGAGTGACGTCAGGACTTCAGCGCTCTATTGTCGACGGTCAAATGGTTCATGAGCTATGCTCGTTCAAAGTTTGCATTTTCAATTGAGTGCTATAGCACCCAGTGCCGTCTCTACAGGGGGGCATTGCCCCCCCCCCCCCCCCCCCCCCCCAGATTGGATTTTGTGCCCCTCCAGTCCAGATTGGCCAGTAGTACCCTACCCTACCAATATTTTACAAATGTTAAATCTATATGTTCTTCATGGTTATTGTAAATATAAACATGTTCAAATTAATTGAATAGTTAATAGAAATACAAGGTAATATATGCATGCAGAAGACATAATGCTCAACATAATATGTTGAGCATTATGTTAAGAAATACAAATATTATTTGTATTTTTGTTGTTGGTGCTGCTGCATAATTGTAGCCTACATGTAGCCTTTTTCAAGCATCACTTTGTTAATAGGCGACTATTTGTTATACATAGGGGGGGTTTGAAAAATGAAGTGCCCCCTTTGGAAAAAAGTATGCCCCCCTGCTGATTTGTGACTGGAGACGGCACTGATAGTGCCACCCTTTGGCCAATGGTCGTGGGCTTCGCATCCTCACCGTTTGGCATGTCCGTCTACCATATTACTGAGTTTCACGAAAACCGACTGCACGGTCCAGACAGAACTGCTATTTTTGTCAGGAGAAGAAAACAGACAAAAACAGTAATTCAGGACTGCATGATTTGTACAGAAACAGAGGATAAACATTAGTGAAAGCAACATTCACCAACCAGTCACAAAGGTAATGCCTTAACCTCAATACCTACTATTGTTCTGAAAAATAATGCCAGTACTTAAGTATTGACTTCATCAAGAGTTTATTATCAGTGTAGGTAAACCGAGTGAACCAATTAACAATGAAAACAACACATAAAATACACATACAATACGGACGTTTCCATAAAAGTTGTATAAAATAAGAGCAAATATAGTGCCTGTAAGGGTGGGTTGCAAAACCAAGGATTAGTTCTAAACCAGTTTAATCTACATGTATTTTTCACTTTAAAAATGGGATATTTTAGATAGGCTGATTCAAAGTTATATCTTCAAATCCAAACTATGACTTGGGGTGATTTAGCTACATCAAGTTGGCAGTTTACCTACAGTATGTAAGGTAAAAATAGTTTACCTATGTACGGTAAAAAATAGTTTACCTATGTAAGGTAAAAATAGTTTACCTATCTATGGTAAAAATAGTTTACCTATGTAAGGTAAAAATAGTTTACCTATCTATGGTAAAAATAGTTTACCTATGTAAGGTAAAAATAGTTTACCTATGTAAGGTAAAAAATAGTTTACCTACGGTAAAAATAGCACGTAAGGCAAATTTCTTGCAGGAAAATAGTAAATACTCACTCAACACACTTAAGTTTTTACTAAGATCAATACTTTTCTTCAATATTATTGTTTTACCAAGGAAACAGTTGATTGTCTGTCCTGATGAAGGTCTAATCGACCGATACGTCGACCTAATGAAGAGCAACATTTTGGCAAGTGTCTGACAGTGTGCGGGACCTCATCTTTGTTGTTCAAATATACCCTTTTTACCAAGGAAAAAATTATTACAAAAAAATAAGTTAGGATCAAGCATCAGAAAAATGTTAATTGTTACCAGCAATAAGCCCTCATATTTATGCCAGTGGTTCTCAAAGTATAGAGGAGGAGTCCTTGAGGGGGTTCCAGGCAGTGGGGGCAAAAATAAAGTAAAAAATGATGACATAGTCATATGATAATTTGTCAGGTGAAACAAGCGCTGTCTCTGTCCCTCATTGGCTTAGGGGGCAGTCAATCATGACTAGGTCGCTTATACAATTTTGATCATGCTCAACTGATGAATAATGAATAAACCATTTTCAGTCACTTATCCTAATTCCTCAATCCTCTTACTATAGCCTATAAATAGGATGACTAAACATAGTACAAATCTAAAATGTTTTAATAAGTGTTTTGGAAGAAATTGTCCTACACAGTTAAAATTTAAATTAAATTAACTAATCTTAGATTAGCTCTAAACTTGGTTTAATTGAATCCTTGTTGGTGCAACCCAGCCAATTAAAATACAGATTGTACACAAGATTTGTTAACCTTTGGCATCCAACATTAAATATGAATAAATAAGTGCATAAATACAAAAAGTGTTCAGTCTTTTTTTTTTTTTTGTGCAACGCCACATACAGGTGATCAATCATACTCAGTCAGAACAGATTCAAGATTAACAAACATCTCCACCTACAGGCTGATCAGGTATTGCGCTAATCTTGAGGCTTGAGAAGTGTACTTGTGACCAGAGAGCTGGGTGCCTGGTTCAAATCCCCAGACCAGGTGAGCTGGGAAAGTGAACAAAAAAAAGCATTCTCCTCTCTGTCAAAGTAGCCTTTAGGCAAGGCACTTAAACCCCAACTGCTCAAGTAGAGCGGTTCACAAACTAGCAGTAGAACACTGTGGTTATATAAGAGACCAGTAGAAGAATATTGTTGCACTCAGGGACATGCACACACAGACATCAAAGGGGGCTTCAGCCCCTGCCCTTCTACCCGTCTGTAAAAAAACTGCATTTACTACGGTGAAAGAAATGCAAATGCCACTCCTTTCCATGCCAGCATTCGGGAGAATTGCTTTTTTTCCGAAGTCTCTAATACATCCATACATCTCCACTAGCTAAAGAGTGCTGTGTTGCGCCCACGGAAATAGCTGATCTACAAGCTCTCAGCGCGTCGCAGCGCGACGCGCTGAGAGCTTGTAGATCTGCTATTTTTGTCCAAAGGTGCCCTCTTTCTATGGGATTTCAGCCCCTTCTCCTCTAACACTCTCTGCACGTCCCTGGTTGCACTGGGCAGGTCCCACATCAACAGTAGGATACTGTGTTTGTATGAATTAGTGTGCATGTATAGCCAGGGCCGGATCTACCATATGGGCACTTTGGGAAATAAATGGTGTCTAAAAAGATTAGTGTTTTATTGTTGGTGAGAAGGGCAGCTGAAAAGTGCAATTGTGTGTAAAGCAGCAACAATGCGCTAGATTGGCTGTCACTCTGGGGGGGTGGGGGGGGTAGGCGACCGGAAATAGGCCAATATAACGGCATAAAACTGCCCCAAAACGGCTCCAAAACAGCAAAAACGTTGCGCGTGCGTGAAGGGGGGCCCTTCGAGCTTCAGTGCCCAGGGGCCCTCAGAAGTGTTAATCCGGCCCTGTGTATAGCAGGTTGTTGCTGCTTGTTTTGATTTTTTTATTACGCTGCCTGTGGTAAAGCATGGTCCAGTCATTTTGGATAGAAAAGGTCAAACGTCATGTCAAGTTCAAGGACGTTATCAATATAACTCAAGTGTGTCCTTGATATGGCCAGACGTTCATGAAACTTGGTGGGAATGATCTGTAGGCTGTATACCCTGAAGAGATGAGAGTCACTTTTGGGCTGAAAACGTTAAAAAAGTCAAGGTTTAAAATCAAGAGACATAGAACAGGAGTTGGTGCAGGCAGCGTTCTGATCCACTGGTGCATTTCTGCAGTGTACTGTTTATAAACAGAGGTGGATGAAAGACCAATTTATTGCAGAAGACCTACAGCAGGGGTTCTCAACCCGTGGGTCGCGACCCCTCGGGGGGTCGCCAAATTATTTTGGGGGGTCCCCAAAATATTTTCCAAGAAAAAAAAGATTCATAGCGCGCCACTCGGTGGCACGCTATGAGCTTGTAGATCTGCTATTTTTCAATAGCTAAATTATAACAATGCTTAAAACATCAAAAGGGGTTCCCACCCAAAATGGTTTAAGGTTATTGTGGCAGTAAATTTATATTGGGGGTCGGGAGGGGGCGGGGCGGGGGTCCCGAGACATTGCCAAAGCATTTCCGGGGGTCCCCGGCCAAAAACGTTGAGAACCCCTGACCTACAGTACGAGATAAATGTGCAGATATTGTCCTGGGGCAGCGCTGGTCGCTGCCATGAGTCATATTTAATTTAATTTCACCACTAGCAGTGTCGTGTTTTAATTGTATACCATGGTACAAGCTGCATTTGCTTTGGATGTTAGGATGGATGGATACAGTATGTCTGCTTAAATTGCATCCATTTGGGTCCATTTGGGTCAACATTGTTGCTGTTCATTGCTGCTTTGGTTTCTTGGGTTTAGGTAGTGTGCTGTGCACACAGGTAATGTGATTGCATTGTGTATTCAGTTAGTTCTGGTAGGGTTTGTATGCACCAATATTCTATTAACTGCGTATGTACTGGTAAAATACAGTAGAACAGCAGCTTGACCATTGTTCTTGGCCTTGTTCTGTAGACATGTAAATATTATGTAATTTGATATTGAGTAAAATGTTTTGGTGTCCGCAGGGTCTTTGTTTCACTACTTTGCGGTCAGCGTCTATAATTCCCACTGTCCCAGAAAAAGGTATCCACATAAATTGATCAAACTACTACTGTGCAGTAGTGCACATAATTGTGTTTTTTCATTTTTCATAGAATAGTAAATGGAGTGGAAATGTAATTTTGGCGAATTTCAGTACATTACAGTTTGGCGTCGCCAACTGACAGATCCAGACAAAGAGTTTGGGCTGCGGCCTACACACACTCTCACGCCAAGTTCCTTTTTATACGCACTGTGTGTGCGAGAAAACACTGCGTATGCAAACCTTTCAGTACGTGCGCACGGTTTCTATATGAGGCCCCACCATGTCAGCGTGGTGGGGACCCAGGCTCAGGGTCTGGTCTCTGGGACGGAGCGGTTGACCACTGGTCCGGCTGACAAACACAGAAGGGGGCTGAGAGGACAGCCGACCTTTACTTCTCGCAGAGGACGAGGTCAGCTTCCGTTTTGTCCATCTGTCATCATTCAGGTTGATAAGTCATGTGCCCTAGCTGTACTATACTGACCTCTACATGTGGCAGGAGGGAATGTGTGATATGAGCACACATGGACATTTCAAGGTATACAATCAATTTGTTACAATTATTTATTTTGTTTATATTTATATTGTGTACTAAACTAGAATTTCGCGGGCCTTCGGCCCGCTCATCCTAACGCGATGCGTCGCAAATGGGAAGAAGGCAATGGCAACCCATGATGTTTTCATTTATGCATTTGCTTGGAAAGCGCAAAGTTGCCAAGCTGGCTGAGTGGCCCTGTTTGGTTTTGTGTATGTGCGTATGAAAGCGAGCATGGCAAGGCGCAGGAACAGTATACTGTACTGTACTGTACTGTAAGTCTTTGTACTGTACTGTAGTCATGTGTACTGTACTGTACTGTTCTCTGTACTGTTGTATTAGTGTTTTATTATTATTATTATTATTACATGGATTAATATTCTGATGTACTGTACTGTACTGTTCTCTGTACTGTTGATATTATAGTTAGTAGTGTTGTGTTATTATTTATTATTATTATTATTATTATTATTACATGGATTAATATTCTGATGTGAGCTTTCTTTCTGTACTGTACTGTACTCATGTGTACTGTAGTGTTCGCTGTATTGTTGATATTATTGTTGTTATTAGTGTAGTGTTGTTATTTATTATTATTATTATGATTGAAAGAGAGCATGGCAAGGCGCAGGAACAGTATACTGTACTGTACTGTACTCATGTGTACTGTACTGTTGTCTGTACTGTTATTAGTGTTGTGTGCTTATTTATTGTTATTATTATTATTACATGGATTAATATTCTGATGTACTGTACTGTTCTCTGTACTGTTGATATTATAGTTATTAGTGTTGTGTTATTATGTTTTATTATTATTATTATTATTACATGGATTAATATTCTGATGTGAGCTTTCTTTCTGTACTGTACTCATGTGTACTGTACTGTTCTGTACTGTTGTTATGATTAGTGTAGTGTTCTAAGTGTGTATTATTATTATTATTATTAGCGTTTTGTGGCGTGTGTGTGTGTGTGTGTGTGCCATTTCAGCTGCATCGCGAGGCGATCCAAATCCCCCCCCCCCCGCGCGCACGCACGCACGCACACACCACACACACACACGTGTCTGCAGTGACACTGCGTTGTACACAGCTGTTCTATTTCATCCTTACTGACTGCCAGAGGCAGTGCTTAACACTGGACGCCAATCATCCAGTGTTAAGCAGTCATCCAGGATTCATAGAACCATAGTTACATACGTGACTTACGTTTTGTGTTGCAGCGCGTTGTTGCAGCGTGTGCGTGTAGTGTTGTTGTTGTTATCCATATATGCGCCTCGGTTCGTCCCGATTGTACCACGCCAGGTGTCGACGCGGTCGTGTTTGCATGATTGTAACTGTGTATGTAATCGCGGCGCTCTCCATCCAAGTTAGAATCAGTGTAGAACCTGTGTTGTTCTTCGTCTTCTTCTACTTTTGGTTTCCGGCAGGCTGTACACTGTGTGTGTGTGTGTGTGTGTGTGTGTGTGTGTGTGCGTGCGCGCGCGCACGCACGTGTGTGTGTGTGTGTGTGTGTGTGTGTGTGTGTGTGTGTGTGTGTGTGTGTGTGTGTGTGTGTGTGTGTGTGTGTGTGTGTGTGTGTGCGTGTGCGTGTGTGTGTGTGTACCGTGTAACTTCCGGTAGTGTTTCCGGAAGTGTGAAAGGTAACACGAAACACACGTGGGTCACGTGGTGGGGTTTTGAGCCATTGGGAAGGGGTGATGTAGTGTTGCCAGGTCCACGTATTGTAAGCGAGTGGTAGTGTGTGAAAGTATAGGCTGTAGGCTGTAGGAAGTCAGGGTTTGCGGCCTTGTTTACATAGACGTGGCAACAATGTTTGACAATGTTGGCGGCGCAGCCAATGAAAAGAGTGGAATCACGGGATGCAGTGTTGCCAGGTCTGCGAATTGTAAGCGAGTTGTAAGTAGCGTGTTGAATGGCATTTGTTCTGGGCTTGTTTTCATAGACGTGGCAACAAATTAGGCGGGGGTGTCGGTGCTTGTGGCGTGTTTGTGTTTATTATTGATATTGCTGTTGTTTGTGAGTGTGGACGGGAGGCGGCTGTAGTGGCAGTGCAATGACAGTTTTTACGCGGGTGTTGTTGAGTGTGGCCGTGCGGCGCGACATGAGGAGATAGCCGTGGATCGACGCGGAGGGTAAGACTGTGTCGTGTTAGTGTGTTGTTGCAGTGTGTGTTGCAGCGTGTTGCAGCGTGTCAGTGACGTAGTAGCTGGTGACTTTATTTTCCTGGTGCCCACCTTGGGCACACCTTTTCAAATGTATAATAGATGTATGTTGTTCCCACTCCTTTAGATCTAGCCACTGCTGCTTTGTTTATGTTCATTTTATATTTGATACTGATTATTTGAGCCATTTATGTGTGAATTCAAATTTGTCTTTTGTTTGTTTCCCCCAATATTGAGCCAGTATTTGTAGTTTTAACTTTCTGTGTTCCACTAATAAATTAATGTATTTGGGGGAAGTTCATGTGTCATTGTGCGAACTTGTTTGTGGGGAACCCAATTTACAGAGTATTCACTTATCCATTCTATTCCTTGATACCTCAATACCTGCAATTTTAATGTTTAAGAAACAAATTCCTTGCCGCACCTGGTTACATATAGTTTCAATTTAACAGGTGGACAAGGATCAAAAGGCTATACAAAGGTAGCCTAGTTACATTTACTCATTGCTTTATTTCTTGCCAAGCAATATTAAGTGCTGATCTAAACCCCTTTCTTTGCTGGTGTCTATAAAGAAGAAACTGTTATTTGCAAGTAATCTTTTTAATCTACATTCACAGGTGGCGAAAGAAGCAATACTGAATGAAAGCCGTGAAAACATCCCTCCCCCAGAATGTCCTCGTCCACACTGTGATGGGGACCCCCAACTTTTAGAGGAATTGGTTAGATATTTGCATTTCCCTACAGAAGACCTTTTATTGACATCTTTCAACCCTTAATCACATCTAGTGAGACTCATCTGTGTGTCATAAATATCTTTGCATGCTGTGTCAACTGCCTCCCTCAGATTTAGTTTGGCTTTTGATTTGCACCATTCAACACCACCCCACACTACATTTAGGCTACCACACATCCACTCACCTACACTACTGATTTCACTGATTAACACACCCCATATCATGGAAGCTTTAAGTTGTGGGCGGTCTTTTAAGTTGTGGGCGGCTGTGGCTCAGGAGGTAGAGCAGCTCGTCCAATGATCCCTGGGTCGGTGGTTCGAATCCCGGCTCCTCCTGTCCACATGTCGAAGTGTCCTTGGGCAAGACACTGAACCCTACATTGCCTCCAATGAGTTGGTTGGTGTGAGCTTGCCACCATTGGTGTGTGTGTGAATGTGGGAAGTGAGGACACTGGTGTCGACTGTTCGCCGCTTCACCTCCCAATGTATGAATGAATGAACCATTGTAAAGCACTTGGAAAAGCGCTATTAAAAATGCTATTCATTATTATTAAGTTATCTTGTGAATAAATATTGTTTTGTGCACTTTTAAACAGTCGTGTGTCTTCCTCCTTTTGTTATGGCCCAGGAGCCGGTTCATAACAGTTGAGAAATGGCGAAAACCAACCAAGCTATTTTCGTGCATGGACAGACAGAGCCAGGGACACACATCACACATGATCATTAGTGAGGACCAATTTATATGAAGATGGGTTGATAGTGGTGAAGTGGTCCTTTAACCCCACACATCATAAACATGGATGTGTGCATTGTCCTACAGCAATGGTTCCCAAAGTGGGGTCCAGGGGTCCTTGAGGCAGTTCCTGGGGGTCCCCAGCTAAATGATCGTTTGGAACCAAATGGACCCTTATGTGTCTGTAACTCTGAGTGCACAAATGGAACCAAATGTCCATTTGTACACTCTCAGAGTGTTGATTTTACAATATATATTGGGGTCTCAGAGATAGACATGCCATTAAATTGGGGGTACGTACGTAGCCTGCATATCAAACTGGGGGCTCCTTGAAATTAAGGTTGTGAATCACCGCTGGTCCCTGGCATATCTTTTCAAATGGGGGGTCTGGACTCCGGGATAATGAGTGTCATTTTAGGGGTACATGTGCATTACATGTGATGCCCCAAGTACAGTATGGCGTATTTCCCCCAGCTGTGCCGGGGGGGGGGGGGGGGGGTGCTCCAGCCCCCCATCCCCCCCCTAGCTGTGCCTCGGGGGAGGGGGTGCTCCAGCACCCCTACTTCCCTCAGCCATGCCTACGAGCTACAACGAAATGAGAAAGTATGGTAAGGGAAAAGTGGGTATAGGAATAGGCCAGTAGAGGGCACTAGAGATCGGTATAACCCCACAATACAAACAAACACCTGACAGCCTAAAAAGCAACCAATTCTTCTAATATTCTTGTAATAATATATCATGTTTTTTTTTTTAATGCAACATATTATTTAGCATAGCCTGCCTATATAGACCTTCACCCACTTTGAGGGCGGCTCCTCCTTGATTTACACTCATTGGCATCGTTCTCAGAAGTTCAAGTTTATTAAATTAAAGTTTAATTTTAATAGTGTGATGAAGGTGATCTTTGGATCTGAGCTTTAGAGAGGGGCCAACACAAAAAACCTTACATGGCCTAGATTAAGAAAATATCTTAATCTTATTGTGCATAATGACGTTTAGTAGGCATATAGTGACTATAGCAGTATAGCCTATTGATAAATGATTTAATGGAGCATGTGACCTTTTAGAGAGACCAGCAAACCTAATTAATAAAATAAAATAAAAAATATATATCTGTATTAATCTAATGAGTTTACTTTAGAGGCCTACCCTCGTGGTTCAATATAGAGGCACAACTTAAAGGAAATGTGAATACATTTTGAAATCGCCTAATGAGCAGACTGTCTGGAAGTTTGAACCGTACCCTGTGTGTGTGTGTGTGTGTGTGTGTGTGTGTGTGTGTGTGTGTGTGTGTGTGTGTGTGTGTGTGTGTGTGTGTGTGTGTGTGTGTGTGTGTGTGTGTGTGTGTGTGTGTGTGTGCGCGCGCGCGGAAATATTTGGTGTAGAGAGGGGGGGGGGGGTCAAGACGGCTGGACCCCTGGGAACGGAACACACTGGACATGTCACTTGAAATGTAGGCCTATTGTCAAGGTGGAGGGGCCATGAAATAAATCTGAAATAGAGTCTAAATAAAGAAATAGAGTCTAGTCTATAGGCCCCCTCTCCCCCTCCCTATTCAAATATGTTAGAAATTTGGGGATAATGTTTTTTTTATATTGCAAAGAATGAAAACCCAAATAGGCACGTCACGACACACACAGTTAACTCTGTGTCTGTCGTCCAGTTGGGCTCTTAATTGGAACGGATTTACGGACCTCGTAAATGTCATCAGCAACAGACAGACGGACCAACAGTCGATCCAGACATCCAGTCCAAGTCCAACAGAAGATTCTAATCTATCAATCGCCTGCAGCTGTGTAGGCTACTAGGCTATGTTACTTGAATCATGATGAGGTATAATCGGTCAGGCCTAATTCCATCAATGCAAAGTTGAACTCTTTCAAGATTGCACGATAAATTGTTATTCACTTCCAGATGAAGCTACAAATTAATAGCCTAAAATGAATTAGTGTGAAAAATGCCATTTTACAACATTCCGATTCGCCAATCAGTTGTAATCAATTAAGGTGCCTACCAGGCCCGGCCTCTATACTGTATACGTAGCCTACTAGACATCTTTATGTTCCTGGAAGTGTTTATTTTCAGGTTCCATTAATCCGAATTTAGCTTTTAAACAAGGGTGTCTATGACCCTTAACAGATTACCCCCCCCCCCCCCCCCCCTACTAACACCCCCCCCACACACACACACACACACACACACACACACACACACACACACACACACACACACACACACACACGCACACGCACACACATTTATTTGATTGGCTAGTAGGCAACTTGGTGGTGATGTGACGTCACTGCAGACGAGCGCTGTCAGAGGAGGAGGATTCGGCGTTTAGAAGTCAGAAGTCTCTCTCCTCCACTGAGAGAGAGAGAGAGAGAGAAAGAGAAAGAGAGGCTCCACACACTGTGAGGAGAGAGAGAGAGAGAGAGAGAGGGGCTCCACACACAGTGAGAGGACCAGAGCACCAGGACACCCGCGGATACGAACAGAGCAACACCGCCGCGGATTGTAAATATTATAGGATTAAAGGCTTATTTCTGCGAAAGATCACCTCGCGTACCCTGTTCGTTTTTGACGGAAATCAAGCTGGCACCGAGCGAGGAGGGACCTATATTCGACCACGGATACAAATAATATTCAGCATGGACATCATGGAGCACAGGAGGCTCAGGAGCAGACATTGTGGTCGTGATATGAGCATCCATAAACGGCTATGATATGAATACCTAGCATAACGCGACTCATGCTTCGCCTGTTCATTAGAATTGCGTGCATATGCAGGTTGCAGACTTGCAACTCACCTGTTCGTTTGGCACGCCAAGGCTTCGCTATTACGACCTGTTCCATGTCCACATAACTGATGAGCCATCCATCCATCCATGCATCCATCCCTCCCTCCTCCTACACGTGGATTAGTTACCGTGCGTGGATGCCAAGGGGCACAGATTCTCACAATGGAAAAGTAAGCGCGTTTGGGTTCAGTCATCCGTTTTTTATCATTTAAACGTAGGCTATTTTAATTTCCCCGGACACACACACATATATATATATACCAGATGCATAGCCACGTTTGAAAATGTCATTTAAAAAAGTCTATAGCCTAGTGCCTACTTCTTTGATCACCCAAATCGTAAAATGTAGGCTATAGTGTAGTCAGACAGTGAGTTAGTCAAGGATATATAGCCATTTCCAGCTGGATAAAGTCCAGTATGGTCGCTTTGAAAAATGCCCTGTCACAATTCAAATGTGAGCTTGCAGGCTATATGTATTGTGACCATGACAATGCTATAGTGTATTACACCAGGGTTAATCAGCAAGGCTATATAGTCTTCTATTAGCTATAATCTTATAGATCGTCATCATGGGTCATGGCATGACGTGATCACGTCGCAGCTGATATAGTTTTCAATATTCTATTTCTTAAGGTTTTCTCAATGATTGCAGTCATTATTCACACAACAAGCCACGCCTGACAAATTGACAATAAGGTGACGGAGGTTTCGTTTCTGCCGTCGAATTTCCAATTAAGCTCTCTGACGTCAGACGTAGCTATACTGATCTGATCGGGGGAAACGTGAGTTCATCATAAGGTTGTTTTCAATTAAAGACATACAGTACCGTAGGCTACAGTACAGTACAGTACAGTACAGTACAGGGGCCTACTGTACACAGGAGGCTATACTGTTAAACAGGTTGTTTTCAATTAAAGACACACAGTACAGTACAGGGGCCTAGGCCTACTGTACACAGGACGCTATATACTGTTAAACAGCAAACGATAACAAACGTTTTTGGAGACTTGCTGATTATAGTGACCCATTGGCTTGAACATAATATTGAGAATAGTGTTAAAGCAATCCTTAATGTATTCACATGGAAGACCCACGTGTTATGGCATAATAATAATAATAATAATAATAATAATAATAATAATAATAATAATAATAATAATAGTAATAATAATAATAAGGGTAATAATATAGTAATAATAATGTACTAATAATAATAATAATAATAATAATAATAGGCCTAATCATTCATAATATAATAATGATAATAATAACAAGAAGCTATAGGCCTACTTACTATCTCAGCGAATGTATGGTTACTTACAACAAGGGCTATAGAAACTGTAATCTTATTACATCAGCTGATAGAATATATTCTTTGTTTTACTTCTAGGCCTGCAAGTGTAGGCTAACACTGCCCATGGCTGAGATGAATTTAGCAGAATGCAGCGTGGATTAAAAATTATATTATATAAGCACTAATCACTCTGAGCCTATTTAGCCTATTTAGTTTAGTAGGATTTCACTCATGTATAATTATTAGATGTGGATGAATCAGATTAGTGCTGTGATCCAGGCCCAGAACAGGCAAATAGCCAACTTTTGAGAAAATAGGACATTGTGATCTTATTGTATGGTATAGTACATGTTTGTATTGGTAGATTATTATTATTGTATACCACTGGTGGGTGGATGGTGGGTATAGATGTTATGGACCCAACATAGATTATAGCTTCAAAGCTGATAATATACAAGCTCTGTGTTAAAAGCCATTTTGACCAGGGAACGATTCTATAAATGTCTTCTAAATCCTGACAGTTTTCTGAAAAAGCCATGTTTCTATGTCAGTGGTTCTTCGATTTAAAAAAAATAGCAGACCTACAAGCTCGTAGCGCGCGCTATGAGCTTGTAGATCTTCTATTTTTCAATAGCTAAAGCATAACATAATGCTAACACCAAAAGGGGTTCCCGCCCAAAATAAGTTATAGCTGCAAAGCTGATAATATACAAGCTCTGATGTTAAAGGTGGGTGTATTCACGTTTGCACTATACTGAACATTATAGGGATTAAAGTATCCAATCCAATCCAATCCACTTTTATTTATAAAGCACATTTTACAACTCAGAGTTTACAAAGTGCTGTACAGAAGAATACAAATAAATACACTATAGGTAAACACAGAGAACAACAGCAAACACACGGAAAATACAAGACGGATATACAAAACAAGGACCATGGAAACTCAACCGGGGTTAAAAGCCAATGTGTAGAGGTGGGTCTTTAGGTGGGAGTATAAGCTTGTGATGCTGCAACAACATCATAATCATTTTTCTTTTTTTCTATAGGAGCCCTCATGCAGACATTAGACCCTGTGGCATATACCATAAGATGGAGTATGATCCTGTCTTTGGTTATCTAGCTGTATGAGTGTTATTCCACCACATAAAGCTAGATAACCGAAAGTAGGAATGTCTCCACAAACCTGTAGCCTGCTGTATACAGCCTGCATGGGGGAAGAAATCAGGCAAGAGGAGGACATGCATCCTTTACAGGTGGGTCTAACTATTCACTCCATCACAGAATGGCTTTTAGTGGTTATTATGGAACGTTTTACAGCATTTATGATGCATAAAGAGTATACTATAGACAACAGTTTGACCTGAGATCAGATTCTAAAAATGTCTTCTACATCCTGAAAGCTATGTTTCTATGTCAGTCGTTCTTCGATTTTCAAAAATAGCAGACCTACGAGCTTGTAGATCTGCTATTTTTCAATAGCATAAATAGTACTATAGATGAATAACAGTTTAAAACCCATTTTGACCTGAGATCAGATTCTAAAAATGTCTTCTACATCCTGACAGTTTTCTGAAAAAAGCTATGTTTCTATGTCACTCGTAGCGCGCCACTCGGTGGCGCGCTATGAGCTTGTAGGTCTGCTATTTTTGAAAAATCAAAAAAATTCAATAGCTAAAGCATAACATAATGCTAACACCAAAAGGGGTTCCCGCCCAAAATGGGTTACGTCCACAGTAATTATCCATAATGTATCAATGATGGATAAGGGGTCAGGACAACGAGGCCTTTTCGTGGAGGGGTCAGAATAAAATTTGGACTTAAACTGTTATTCGTCTATATAGTACTTATATGTTATTGTCAAAATCTCACCTGATTATCCTCATATTGTGTTTGGCCTATAGCAATGTTTTCCCCCCTTCCGTTGAATAGATCATAGCTATTATGTCAAAGCATTGTCTTTAACTCATGACTGTTCTACTAAACACTATGATATAATTACAACCAATCTCTTTCTAATGTAAAGAAAACATATTATCGTTCTTCAGTAGTGTTCTCCTTTATAAACTACAGTTCTCGTTACTTCAAACTCTAAAATATAGTGCCTAGAATCACATCTGACCTTTGGTCCCTATATGGGTGTGTTATAGGCTTGCTGGGTTAGTGAGTTTCGATGTCAGTGTTGAAAACACAGACTCCTTTGGGGCGGAAAACACATGCACTGCATGCACAAATGTGACTGTAGGCTATAGCATGATACTGCAGACCATATTTTAAATTGATATCCCTTTTCCAAACTCAACTACTGTACACCCATTGTGTACAGTAGATACTTCACTTTCAGTGGGATATCGTTTTTATATCCTTATGTATTGGATAAGGATGATTCCATTGCTTTTCACACAAACAAAATGATTAAGCTTTCCCCAATCCTCCTTTGTTGCGGTACTTATTAATGCGAAGTTTAGGAAGAGCAACTGGTGTACAAAATGTTATGCAGTGGCTCTTACACTTAATGCGTGTGCAAGTCCTTTTAATTGTATCATTGCTTAATATTGTGTTTTCTTTGCACCTTTCAGTAAAGATAATAATAAATGCAAGCTCAAAAAATGTATACAATTATTATCAGATCTCGTCAGTACAGCCAGCATATTTTAAACCTCACATCATTAAACAGTTATTTATCAATTTGTTTGGAATGGCTCAAAATGATTCTATCGAAGACGTGATTTTGCTTTCAATTACCAATAAATGAATCTTATGTCATCCCTGTCTTGTATAGCAATTACTGTGTGTGTGTGTGTGTGTGTGTGTGTGTGTGTGTGTGTGTGTGTGTGTGTGTGTGTGTGTGTGTGTGTGTGTGTGTGTGTGTGTGTGTGTGTGTGCGCACACGCGTGCGTGCGTGTTACTGTGTCTTGTGTGAGTGTGGGGTAATGTAATGGTGGTGTGCTGGTGGAGTGGAGTGGGGGGGTTTATTTGTATGATTTTCCCACAGTGATTGCCAGCATTTTACACCATCATGTACAGTATGCAGTTGATGGTAAATACTGTAGCTAAACAGAGATAGTAAGATGAGAGAGTACTGTATATATACAGTATGTGTAACAGCTGTTCAAAAATGTCAATTTAATCGCCGTTCCTAAATCATCAAAGATGGGAGGCATCTTAAATCCCACAAGGGCCAAGACAGGCATACAACAGAGCAGTCCACTCGTTGCTTTCTTGGCATAGATATGGAGGCCATCTTGATTGAGGGTGTTGTACGACTGCGCCTAAAATGGCTGTGTTGGCATAATACCGTATGGCGCTGCATTAATGACTATCAGCATTGCTTTGTCATGACTCCCCTAATCAGCAGCCTCTATCTCACCTCGTGTTCTTCACTATCAACCCACTCTGCTCCAAACTGAGCAGCAACACTTGTGCGGGAACCCCTTTTGGTGTTAGCATTATGTTATGCTTTAGCTATTGAAAAATAGCAGATCTACAAGCTCATAGCGCGCCACTGAGTGGCGCGCTACGAGCTTGTAGGTCTGCTATTTTTGAAAAATCTATAGTACTCTTTGTGCATCATAAATGCTGTCAAACGTGTCAACGTGTGGCAATATATAGCGACGAAACCGCAGTGTAAGTGAGATGTGCATGCATGAAGCAAAAGCACATAGGCCTGTACTGTATATAGGCCCTATACAGTATAGGCCCTATACTGTATATAGGCCTGTACATAGTATTCATCTTATATTGATTTAAATTGTGAACAAACTGACAGGAGATTGTTTGGCCTTGGATTTCGCAGCTTTTTCTTTCTTTCACTGGTAATTTCTCAGTCTCCATCTCTCTAAACACACGCACACACGCGCACACACGCGAGCACACACACACACACACGCACGCACGCGCGCACACGCACACACACACACACACACACACACACACACACACAAAATCTGATAATTCTATACTTTGTATCATCTAAATGTATTGAAATTTAAAAATGTATTTCTGATTGAGCAAATCAGTAAATATTAAATAAGATTTGTATCTTATAACTGCTACAGGGTATAAAGTCTTTATTTATTCATTTCAGATTCACCTATATAGTCAGTAAAATGGATTTGATTTGTCTTACTTATTCTTCCATTGGTGTATAGAGAAGACTCAACAATGATATACATTGATTTAATACAGAACAAACTGATGTGACACACCAGAAGTATAGCCTTCATGTGGATTTAAAATGTTAAAAAGTAGGCCTAATTATACCTCATTGTTTATGAAAATATATTAAAAAAAAATCCAAGCATGATTAAAGATTAATTATATAAATGAGATATGTGTGATACTGTTTTTGGACATGGAAGTAGGTCATTAATTAGCCTCTAATTAAGTACGCCTACAGTATTGGGCTATAGTAAAACAACATACAATTACCTGTATTTATTTCTAAAATAGGATGTGAGCCATGCTTTTCTATTTTTGCTAATTGATGATGTCACGACAGGGCGTGGTCAAGGCCAAGGTTGCCACGGTATTTAACCAGGTGGTCTGTAATCAAGCACAGGTGTTTTTAACAAACACCTTTTTTTAACCGTTTTTAACGAGAGGGCTCATTCATTGGCTGTATTCTGTTGACTGTTATTGTATGCGGAAGTGACAGATCGGCTACAGAAAATACATATATTTTCTTGTTGAACTGAATGGGCACGTTTTGGACATCAACATTATAAACTTCCATCCTCGACTTTCGGCAACTGTTGCCACAAGTATAGGCCCTACAGTTACATTGCCTTGATGGATATGTGCCTACGTTATTGAACGAAATATTGACTTTAACAGTGGATACTTGCGTCAAAAGTAAACGTGTGTGCCCAGGTTTAGTAAACCTCAAAAGATACATCATCATCATGCTCTATTTGGCTATAGGCTACTGTGCTGCATGTATATATTAGCCAGGCCAAGGCCTGACGCATTTGGGAAAGTATATGGGCACGTCTGTGCGTGCACCATGCGGTCCATGCCCAATTAGCCTGAACAAAAGCCTATTTGCGAAGTGAATAAATAGGATAATAAATAATAACTTAGGCCTACACAATACTTTCAAGCTTAAATCCTATGGGTCATAATCATTAACGTTTTAGAAGAATGGGCCTACAAAACTCTTAAGAGGTTATAGTATAGATAGAGGCTCGGGGCACGAGTTAAAGTTTTGGGACATCACATGTCCCAAATTGTGCGTGTCAATGCTGAGTTGCACATGTATTCCCATTAGCAGGTGATGCCAGTATTCACTTAAATTCTAATTTCATTTTCCCGCATATTTGTGATATTCCTTTTTCTTTTCTTTTCTTTTTTTTTCTTTTCTCTTTTTTTTCTAGCTGGGGGCTATAGTTTCTGTGGTCTTTATTTTCGGCAGCAAAGATGGAGTGCCATTGGCACGGTGTTCAGGCTCCACAATTATTTTAATTAAACACTCGCAGCTGCGCACCTGCTCGTTTGCCGATTAATTGTCCTGCATGTTTTTTTATCCTTGTATTATTTACTCCTCGATCGTCTCTGAATCGGTCGGATATTTGTTAAAATGTGTTTTAATTAACTACTGCAGTATAGGCCTACTGCCTAAGACAATGCTTAAATGTTAAATGAATAGGCTATGAATGAATAAGTATAGCCTATATATCTGATTTAGTTATATAGAAAATGTATCCAACATATTACATATAGCTCTGTGCAATTCAATGTTACCATAACGAAATCATAGAATAGCTGTTTTTTTAATTACAAATTATTAGTCACCAAATATTCAATATTGACATAGGCCTACTTACTTATTTGCCGGACTTTGTCTATTTTTAGCCGATGTCAAAAATAGAGAATATATTCAAGACAATTTGCTGCTGTATATAGTCGCGTATTCATAAAATCTCATAATTGTAAAACGGTCTTTTAACCCATATATGTACCGATTTCTACAGGATTATACCGAGGAAAGGCAGTTCCTTTGAAAGAAAGGCGTACAGTCAGAAATAAAATACAAATGTTCATCAAAGACAATAGGCCTATATATAATAAAGGAGCCACGCCGACGCTGCATGTTAATGAAAAGATGCAGACCAGCTCCGTCTCTTAATGTAATTACAGAGAGCCCTATTTAAAGGAACAGCGACATGCACATTATTCACACGAGACTCATCATAGAGGCTTGTCATGTTTGTATTGTTTTGGCCCAGCACAAAACGTCGAATGTCCAATAAGGCTTATATGAGAATGAGACGCAAGTCGCGCAACATATTTAGGCCTTAATGGGACATTTGTCAAACATCAACATTTTGTTGAAAAAGTCCCCAAATCCACCGATATTTAGGGCCAGGCCTTATAGCCTATACTTATAGCAGGCTACTAAGCTATAGGCCTATTGCCTATACAATTCTGCTGTCCGTTTCGTATGTGATGGGCTTTTATTCCGTCACGTCCTTTGCTATTATATGAACAATATTGACCTTTATCTATGGCATAATTTGAAGAAATATAGGCCTATAGCTTAGCCTATAGCCCCACCGGTACTGATGTACACACATATAAGGCCGCCTCATTCTCAGAGAGATTCAGATGACTTGTTGTAGGCCTATAATGATCTTATGCCAGATGTCTATAATAGTCGGATTTTATGCAACATCTCTATCATATTTATATAGCATAGCTAATATTAAACATAATCGAATATTAGCCTATCCTTATACCAGAACAAAGAAACTATTCCCTTTTAAGAGACATATAAGCCACCATGTTTTAATTCATTATCGGACAACTGTGCCTTTAAAAGAGAACCCACGCTTTAATTAGACCAGCTAGGTTACTTCTAATGGGGGAGGGGCCCAGACAATAATTTGCATAATATTGTCAAGGCCAACATGCATGGCAGATGCCTTGGGCTGCATGTTTATGGGCATAATATAGACTAGCTATAGAATACAATTCTTAAGATGACACAAACACAACATTTATACAATTTTAGTCAAATGTGATTCAAGCTGGTATACTCACATAATTAAGAATGTAAACGTTATAACACGTATGTAAGCACGCCTTGGATAAAGGTGCTAAATGCACCATTTACCATTATAGCCTGTTATGTCATTATGTATACATTTGAATCCTGGTATAATTATAATTATGGGGGAAGTTCTCTAAAATATCTAAGTATAACACTGTTTCACTGTTGACATTTTCACACACCAAAAAAAAGACATTTGCCTTTTGCTTTGCAAGAGCAGTTATTGTTCTTCTTGCATGTGCTTTATAATTCTCTTCTTGGCCTTTCTGGATGCTTGGAGAGCTGATGATGTTGGAGTTTGGACAGTATTAGCATCCAGTGTTAAAATAGCCGATCTACGCTGTGTGCTTGTAGATCGGCAATTTTCAGCATGCAACTAATTGTAAAATGACTTATACTGGATCTCTTGTCCACTAGTCCCTTCCTAACATTTTAGTCTAGTTTTTATTTTAATTGTCAGTATATTTAGTCTTAGTTTTAGTCATCATATAGCTTAGTTTTCATGTAGTTTCCGTTTAGTTTTCGTCAGTGGAAAAAGGTAGTCGACGAACATTTTTCGTTTTAGTTTTAGTCGACGAAATCAACACTGATAGCATCAGCATGTGTAGTTCAGTGTGTGTGTGCTGTGTAGTTCAGGGGTTCCCAAACATTGGGTCGGGACCCATTTGTGGGTCAAATCAAGACACATTTTTATGGTCCCTTTATTTTTTGTTTCCCACATTTTGTTTTTCATTATTATTATTTTCAAAACCTTTAAAAAAAAACGTTATTTTTTTTTCATTAATTCAAAACAAATTAAAAAAAAGTTCCAGTCATTTCATGAAGATTCCATGAATTTGAAAACAAATGTTTAAAGAAGTAGTGGAAAAATAGCCAATCTACAAGATCATAACCTGAGCTTGTAGCTCTGCTTGTAGAGATTTTCTCATTTCTGTAGTTTGGGAACCACAGCTGTAGTTGATGGCTGTGGACTGGATATGTGAAATGCTGAAATCATATAGGAAATGTATAAAAAATATATATATGTACAGTATATATGTATATGTATATATGTATAAAATGTATTTGAAGGGAAAACATTTAGAGAAATTTAATTAGCCTACTGTAAAATATTTCACATGTTAAGGGACAGCATTAATCACTTTAATCTGGCATCTATTTTTGGGCATTAAGGTTCATATTTAAAAATTCCACAAAATGAATTAGCAAAAATTGCGGAATGCACATTGTGGGCTTGTACAGTAGGTCATCTATTTGACATCATTGTACACTCATAGATCATTTACTCTACACTTAAACATGCAGCTCTTAAAACTCAGAAAAGGGTGAATGTTGTTTTCTGCCAATGCGGCCCACCCAGAGGCCAGACATATAGCCTAAACCTATACGCATGCGGCCCACCCAGACATATAGCCTAAACCTATACGCATGCGGCCCACCCAGACATATAGCCTAAACCTATACGCATGCGGCCCACCCAGACATATACCCTAAACCTATACGCATGCGGCCCACCCAGAGGCCAGACATATAGCCTAAACCTATACGCATGCGGCCCACCCAGACATATAGCCTAAACCTATACGCATGCGGCCCACCCAGACATATAGCCTAAACCTATACGCATGCGGCCCACCCAGACATATAGCCTAAACCTATACGCATGCGGCCCACCCAGACATATACCCTAAACCTATACGCATGCGGCCCACCCAGACATATAGCCTAAACCTATACGCATGCGGCCCACCCAGACATATAGCCTAAACCTATACGCATGCGGCCCACCCAGACATATAGCCTAAACCTATACGCATGCGGCCCACCCAGACACATAGCCTAAACCTATACGCATGCACCATAACCCATTCTGGGCGGGAACCCCTTTTGGTGTTTTAACTAAGCATTATGTTATACTTTAGCTATTGAAAAATAGCAGATCTACAAGCTCATAGTGCGCCACCGAGTGGCGCGCTATGAGCTTGTAAGTCTGCTATTTTTGAAAAATCGTGAAAATGCGGCACAAATCTTTGAAAATATATTCTTTCAGAAGACTTCTTTTTTTTATTTTGACGTCAGGCCTAAATGGGATAAAGTAAAGACTGTACACATGGGTTGCTGGCGGTTCATGCTGTGCGCCGCTGCAGCTGCATCGCCCGCCGCGCTGTTGGTAAATAGTAGCCCCAGATTCCACATTATCATTCTGATCCTGGCTCCACTCCACAATGGCTGTTTTGTGAAAGGAGCACTTGACAGAGGTCCACCACCCCTTTTCTCCCCAACACTGAATGTCTGTCTGTGTGGGTGCTGCTGCTGCTGCTGCAGGAAATACAGGGTAATGAGGTGGGAACAACGCCCCGCAGCAGACCAGACAGTGGCAGATGCCTGCATTTGCGAAACAGCCACAAGAGTGTGTCCCACGGAAAAAGTTGTCCTTTTGTCATGTGTTTTTAAAACTTTTCGGTGTCACGGACCCCTTTTTGTATAGCGTATATAGACAGTATTTCTGAGGACCCCCTTGTGGACTAGGGGCTCCATTTTCGTTACCGCTAGACCCCTTATCCCTAAACGTCTTTGCCTTTTTTTTACTATTTTGCAAAAAAAAATTGAATAGTTAAAATGGCCAGTCTGCAAGCTCACAACGTGTCAATGTAGATTGGCTAGTTGAACGATTCAAAAATGTTTTTCAAAATAGGCAAAAAAGGCAAAGAAGTTTAGGGATAAGGGGTTTAGCGGTGACGAAAATGGAGCCCTATATGTACCAGATGTAGAGGAAAACATTGCATTGTCCTGCTGTCTATAATTTAGCTATGGTGAAGGAAATTGGATACCTATAATGTGAAGGATGCATGGGGCCTGCTTTGCACTGCAAAGTCTGTGTATAGGGCTTGTGTATAGTATAGGCTCAAGTGCACTAATTCAGCTATAAAGCCACATACAGTACAACATATGAATAGCAATAGTATAACACGTTTGGGCCTTGGGTATACATATTATTTCAAAAGAAGATTCTCAGACCCCCTGGACACATAGCCCATGGACCCCCCAGACCCAAGTTTGAGAATCACTGCGTTTGTTTGCGAACCCCTTTTGGTGTTTTAACTAAGCGTTATGTTATACTATAGCTTTTGAAAAATAGCAGATCTACAAGCTCAACCGAGTGGCGCGCTACGAGCTTGTAGGTCTGCTATTTTTGAAAAATGGTAAAAATGCGGCACAAATCTTTGAATATATATTCTTTCAGAGCAAATTTTTTTTTATTCCGACGTCAGGTCTGAATGGGATAAGATTCAATGGCTATGCTGAACTTTATATATGCTGAAGGGATGGCCCTATATAGCATAACGTATCTCTCTTAGATGGGTTCATTCATCACTTTTGAGAGACACCATCAAAGCTCATCAAAGTCAGTCTCACCATCAGAGCTGATCTGTCAGGAGAGACCCTGAGATAGGGTGACCAGATGTCCCTCTTTGCATGGGACAGTCCCTCATTTCCAAGACTTTTCAGGCGTCCCACATATTGAGACCCTGTCCCACATTGTGACTGCCAGGCAATTGCATCAGTGTTCAAATGCCCTAATAGTTAGTCCCCTAATAGTTGGCCTTCTGTTGTAAAGCTCTCTCATTGTCTCTTCCTGCAAGCTGTGTTTTTAAGCCTGTTAAAATAGCATAAAAATAAAAATAAAGCATGATTTTAAAACAAAATGTGAGACACCAAAGGAGTTTATAAATGATAGCCAATAGGCCTATGGTCGAATATGACATCAAGGCATTTAATAGCAACTCAAGTAGTGCTAACCCGGTACTCCAGTATTGCTTGGGACCCATCCCACTTGTCCCTCGAATGAACAGTTTGGATCTGGTCACCCTACCCTGAGAGGAGGTCGTATATGTTCTGTGGTCTTTCAGTTGTTTTCCCTCCACAAGGATATACCTCAGCTGCGATCCTGTCTTTAATCTGGGGATAAATGCGATTATCCTGCTATGGCTTGTTCTCGGCTTTGTAACAGCAACAGGGGACCTTTCACAGCTCCCCCCTTTCCCATGGCTGAGTGGGCCTGAGCGTCTATAAGACCCCTGACATGGCCCAGTCCCCCATTCATATAGGCTGAGTGGGCCTGGGCGTCTAGACCATGGCTCAGTCCCACATTCATATAGGCTGTATATGATCAAGCAAACGGTCATGTGATATCTCGGGTCTATACCGTAGGTGAAGGACATTTATATTAACCCACTTTGACCTGAGATCAGATTTGATTTTTCTAAAATACCAGACCTACAAGCTCGTAGCGCACCACTCGGTGGCGCGCTATGAGCTTGTAGATCTGCTATTTTTCTGAAAAACCCTGTTTCTATATGTGTCAGTGGTTCTCAAACATTTTCATGTTCCAGAGACCCCCGCAGAAGCAAAGATATGAGTTAAAAATGTTCGCTCTGAAAGAATACATATAAAGATTTGCGCCACATTTTCATGGTTTTTCAAAAATAGCAGACCTATACAAGCTCGTAGCGCGGCACCGATCTGCTATTTTTCAACAGCTAAAGCATAACATAATGCTTAAAAACACCAAAAGGGGTTCCCGCCCAGAGTGGGTTAAGTGTTTTATAAAAGCATGCTTTTAAATCAAAGTAATCAAACTACAGATTTATTTTTAAATATATATTAAAACCTGCGACCTACGCTCGCAAATTATTATTTACGGCATTCATTACGTTAAAACGTCAACATTGAGGTATCACAAAATCGGCAGGGTGAATCCTTAAAGACACGGATCCCCCCATTGTCGACATCGCATGGGCCTGTCTGCGCAGCATTCAATTTCACACGAAGGATCGCAGGCTGACAGTCAAGTTCAAGTTCACAGTGGTGCAGGGGATGTCTAGACTCGCCCCAATTGAGATTCCTTACTTCTTCATTCACTTTTGTCACTGCTAAGCCCCCCGGTCCCCGCCCCCATGGAAATGTCTCATGCAATCTGACTGAGGGGGGGAGGACGGGACGGGACCCCCATGTTCTGTGGTGACTCCGTGGTGTTACTGTGACAGAGGGGCTATGGACGGTGTTGTTATGGCAGCAGGCTATGCTGCCCCAGTAATGTGCTTCATGGTGAAAAGGACAGCCTGTCAGAGAGTGTGTGAGAGGAGTCTGGGAGTCTCCCAGGTTCCCCTACAGCTGGGCACAGGCACCCTGTACCCCACCCCACCCGTCCCCCAATGCCCCCCCCCCCCCCCCCCTCTCTCTGTCCCCTTCAAACACCATGACCGGGAGCCTGGGAACACGAGCATTTCACATTCATCAGACTCCCCATCCCACCCCTTCCAGCCAGCCCTCCCTCCCTCCATCCCTCACAACCTCAACATAAGATTATCTGTCTAAGTGTCTATATCTTCTATTGCTTCATCCCTTTATAATAATAATAAGTCTTGCCCTAACCCATTTAGGCCTGACGTCGAAATAAATAAAGTCTTCTGAAAGAATATAATATTCAAAGATTTGTGCCACATTTTCACGATTTAAAAAAAATAGCAGACAATAGTAGATCTCTATTGAAAAATAGCAGATCTACAAGCTCGTAGCGCGCCACTCGGTGGCGTGCTATGAGCTTGTAGATCTGCTATTTTTCAATAGAGGGTATGCGCGTGACATCATCATCAAACCCAGAAGTTATGCAGGAATGCCTACTGAGTGGCAAAAAAACGACTTTCTGGCCTTGACAGCCCATGCATCCAAACAGAAAAGTCCTATCTGATTGCATTAAACAACGTTAAACAATGTTAAACTCACTTTGCATGTTGCTTTGCCACTCGATTTGCCACTCGATGTGCCATTCACTTTAAGCATGCGCATACCCTCTATAGCTAAAGTATAACATAATGCTTAGTTAAAACACTTTGCTCTCCCAGTTCTATACTGAGTTCATCACGTCAAACTGAATTTCACTATACAGTCATATATTATTGCCAGATCACACACCACTCAGGAAGTGTGTGTGTGTGTGTGGTGTGTGTGCGTGCGTGCGTGCGTGCGTGCATGCGTGCGTGCGTGCGTGCGTGCGTGCGTGCGTGCGCGTGTGTGTGTGTGTGTTTTATGTCTAAATTATACTTCATAATATACGAATAATGTTCCTATTTTTAGGGTTGAAAAGTATACATTTGACAATAGCATAGAAAATGTCTAGTATCATGTCACGTGTGTGTGTGTGTGTGTGTGTGTGTGTGTGTGTGTGTGTGTGTGTGTGTGTGTGTGTGTGTGTGTGTGTGTGTGTGTGTGTGTGTGTGTGTGTGTGTGTGTGTGTGTGTGTGTGTGTGTGTGTGTGTGTGTGTGAGAGAGAGAGAGGGAGTGTGTGTTTTATGTCTAAATTATACTTCATAATATACGAATAATGTTCCTATTTTTAGGGTTGAAAAGTATACATTTGACAATAGCATAGAAAATGTCTAGTATCATGTCACGTGTGTGTGTGTGTGTGTGTGTGTGTGTGTGTGTGTGTGTGTGTGTGTGTGTGTGTGTGTGTGTGTGTGTGTGTGTGTGAGAGAGAGAGAGAGAGAGAGAGAGAGGGAGGGAGTGTTATTTAGTTGAGGTCTCATTTAAGTTTGAAGAGGAGAATTTAGCATAAAACGCTGATGATTTGCATAAGCTGTATGCTGTCTAAGGGGCTTTGAGGCAGCAGCCAGAGAAAAGATATGAGAGAACATAAAAAAAGAGTGAGGTCCTGCATTATGGAAAACACAAAAAGAAACAGAAGATTTGAATAAGGGAGAGGGTGAAAATTGGAAGAGAAAGGATCCAACCAGGCCCCCACACTGGGATTACATTGTCCAGAAACCTCCTAATGTATAATAGTGAAATAGCAACTTGCAATGCACTGCATGTAGAACATTGATTCCATCAGCATCTCATGTTAAGAAACGCAAATAATAGATAGTAAATGTGGACACTGTGTTGATGAGGACAATGGACCTCGTTTAAGACATTTAAGCCTAAAAGAAAAGTCTTCAGAAAGAATATATATTCAAAGATTTGTGCCGCATTTTTACGATTTTTCAAAAATAGCAGATCTACAAGCTCGTAGCGCGCCACTCGCGCTACGAGCTTGTAGATCTGCTATTTTTCAATAGCTAAAGCATAACATAATGCTAACACTAAATGGGGTTCCCGCCCACAATGGGTTAAGACAATTCATTTTTGGTTTTCCAATCCTTTTGAAAATCTCATTAACGTAAAACTCCATCTTAATTATTGTACTGTTACTCTACTCATTAGATATCACCAGCATTGTGTAATTATGTTTTGTGGTCGTTTGTTGTTGTTTTTCTATAGGAAAGGATGCGGATGCTGATGATGCTATGGGTGCTGATGGTGCTATGGGTGCTATCTATGGATAGTGTGGATATTCAAAGCTCATAAAAGGACCAGAGATCACATGGTGCCATTAATTATTGTTCTACTGTAACACCACTTGTATAGGAGCCATTATGATGGTTCTATATTATTGGTTTAGGTTGGCATAATTATTTTTGAACACTTGGTGGCGGGCTTTAGATTTGACAGCACTGGGTGTGTATTTAGAGGATCACTCAGGTGCACTAATCAGATCAGATAGGACACAGCTGGGATGGTGGGAGCACACCGCTTCTTAACAGCAGCCAGAACAGAGACAGACCTATTGCTACAATAACATCACTGGTATGTTCATGTTCAACAAACTTGCTCAATAAATACACCAAAACTGGATTTAAGACGGGGCATCCATCTGTTTTGTTTCTGTTAGCACTCTGCGTAGTGTCACTCCCAGCACCTGGGAAGTAACGTGCAAATATACTGTACTACTACTGTAAATACAGTAAATATACTGTACATTGGAAGGTGAAAGATTGCCGTTATACACCACTAATGGAATAAAGGTTGCTGGATGTCAATGAGGACTTACTGACAAGCTTCTAACTAAAAGCACGTATTGACACCAGATCTGGTATATAATATGAACATACCTTTAACCACTTTAACCACACTTTAACAAAACAATAATCAGGAGTGTGCCAACCGTATTATATTATTTCTTTACACGTTGACTGATATTGAAAAATAATATTTTGATATTTAAAAAAGGCTTAATATTTCAAATAATATTTTGACTTGAAAATACTTTATCTGATCAGAATATACATAAATGTTGATATTCTTTGATATAAACAATAGAGGGTAGGCCTATGCGCACAACATCATCATCATCATCATACCCGGAAGTTATGCGGGAACGCCTAGCTGAGTGGCAAAAAACTACTTTCTGGCCTTGAAAGCCCCATACATCCATTCCACACAAAGGTCCTATCTGATTGCAGTACGATGTTAAACTCACTTTGCCACTCAATTTTCCACTCACTTTAATATGCATGCACACCCTCTATTCTGTAAAGTAATTGCTGTATGCTGTTTTGGGGTTCCCTATACTTATTTTTTCCAAGGGTTTCCATATAGATTTCGTTTATCATGTGTTTGTCACAATCTCTCAAATTCAGCATTACTTCATGAAGCTGGAGTGAAACCTTTCTCAAACTGTTATATGATTGAAAGCTCATGCTTGTGTTATTTTCAAACTGGTTTGGAGACAATGTAAAATATATACTGTACACAATAAAATATATTTTCAAGAGTTGGTCATGATTTTGTGTTATTAGACAAAAAGTGTCCTTTATTTTCAACATGCTTACAAAGCGGGACTTGTCAGCACCATGGACAGCAGCAGGCTATATTATTGTCCAAACTATATGGAATAGATGTAATGTAATCGCTTTACCCATTTAGACCTGAGGACGATTCTATACAAGGTTCTGAAAAACCCATGTTTCTGTGTCAGTGGTTCTCAAAGTTTTTCATGTCAAGGACCCCTAGAATTATCTGTATTTGCCTGCTGACCCCCATCTGAAAATATGTTGTTCAATGAACCTCCCCAGAAGCAAAGATTTGAGTTAAAAACGCTCTGAAAGAAAATATATTCAAAGATTTGAGGCACATTTTCACGATTTTTCAAAAATAGCAGATCTACAAGTTCATAGCGCGGCACTCGGTGCTGCGCTATGAGCTTGTAGATCTGCTATTTTTCAATAGCTAAAGTATAACGTAATGCTTTAAAACACCAAAAGGGGTTAAACGTGAGTTGCCAGAATCCTTCCTCTGTACCAAATGGCTATGGGAAAGACCAGCTTGTCCGCATTATCAGTGGTAATAATTCCAATGCTTTCTGATGTCCATGTAAAATTGCCATCTCTTTTCCCATGTAAACCAGACACTTTCCATTTTCCATGAATGGCTTGAACATCTTCCAATTATTTTCAAAATATGAGCTTGGATTTTGGAATATTAATTTGAGTCTCCTGCTGATTATTTGGAACAGTAGACTCCACAAAATGTCTTTCCCACCACAAAATAATGAGTCACAGATTCAGTTTCAGCAAGGATTGTCAAATTCCCCACACGTTCCATTTGATTCGTTAGTCAGTCCACTTTTCACAGTCAGTTTGCACTCTTCGTACATTCTCCACACATTCCTCACTGTCCTGTAAAGGTGACAATAACAAGTATTTATTTTTAAGGCAATGAATTAAATCTTTAGTGTCCAATATGTCCAAAGAGGAATTGTGTCGCAGACGGGAGTCATGACCCTTCGGACTCGGGGCACAATTTGACCACACACAATCAATTAATAGACATCTGCTAACTGCTAGCACGTTCAGCTCATTGCATCCCAAATGCCATGATTACATTTTTCTGAACCTTTCAATATGAAAACAAACGTATGACAGTAATGACCTGATCCTTGATGCATGTATTTTTATTTCATGAAACAAGAAAGAAAGCAAACATCACTGATGGCCCAGTGGTCAATCTATACTGCGCTATCCAAATAAAGGTAGAAAGATAGATATATATTTTTGAAAATATAACAGACTGACCAGAATAGAACAGCTAGTGTTTAGAAATGTGCAATTTAATGTAGAAGTACAACACTTGTTACATTGTGGATGTTATCAAGTGTCTCCCCAGGGCCTTGTAAGCAATCAGAGGTCAAGGTCAATCCGAGGCATCAGAGGTCAAGGTCATGGCCTCGGTTGTGACCAGTGGGACGCAGACTATTCCCAAGTGGCCAATAACTTATCATCCAAGTAATGATATATAAAATACTTATTGTCTACAGCAGGGGTCCTCAATAGGCCACGACCGGACCGCGGACCACCTTTCTGTGGACCCTGGACAGATTAAAAAAAAGAAAAAACTTGAAACTTGAAAAAATAAGTGTTCTTTGTGCCTCAACACAATACCTCTCATTTGCTGTGCATTTTTGGAGGGGAATATTTGTGAAACATTCTATTTCCATACTCTGCACCCCAGTATTGGTTGGTTGCGAGGGGATCCGATTTGTATAAGCTTGCCTTGGTGTGACTACTAAAAAATATAGAGCCCCGCTCTCCGCTGGCCGCTGCGTGGCCCGCGTCGCGCTCGATCATGGGACCGGACCTTAGTCTTTTTCAAAAATTATTAGTGGACCTTCAGCATTTCTAGTTGAGGACCCCTGTTCTACAGTTTAGTTGCATAAAGTGCACAGTAATATCAGTAATATCCTACATTAGTTTAACTCAGAGAGTTTACAAGTGTAACATAACATTACATTACATTTGCCTTCACATTTCTACACTCTTTGCTACATTTACACTGAGGCTTTTACTGTGTGCACGACTTTAACGTTTTAGCAGAATTCATGTAAGGTTAGTGTTACTGTAATTTTACTGTTGGGGCATATTTTAAGTATATGTAATCAGAATCGCTTTAATCACAATAATGAATTGACACTGACAGAATTCATTATTGCATAAAGTTGGTGTTTTATGGCTACTAACTAACACCAGTGCATTATGACAAACACGATTTTAACCAACCTTTTCATTTCCTTAACTAGAACAAAACTAATAATTTAAAAAAGAAAAGTTATTTCATGCTGCAAGTTCACAATAATGTTAACAATTCAGCTAAAAAACTAACTGGTATTGTGCTTTGAATAAACGCTATAGTGTTTATGCATGCGGATGACTTCATCTTTTGCTGGCTTTCCTCATATTTGATCTGTATAATTCCTTAATCCAGGATATAGTTCGCAATCCATTAATCATTCTTCCTCCAATTCAAGCCTGGGAGTCTTCTGAACCGAGCCAAAAGCCGTATGTGAACGCATATGGAGTTATGGACCACAATGAGCTATACTCCCCGTCATGTGTCCAGGGTCATGTGTACTGTAGTATGAGTGATGTGGAACAGCACTGAAGTCAGAGGAGCCAGACAGACCTGACCAGAAGAGAGTTGTTCTGTCACACGGTGCACTTGATGACCATTTGTATTCATTCATTTAGCCAGCTCAGATTTTATGCTTGTCAAGTGATGATAGATGTGGTCTATTGTAACGGGAGTCACTAAGGGACCCCATACATTATACCATCGCTGAGAAATTAATCTCCAGACTTGCTGCGAGAAGAACAAAAGCACCATTTTTTTTGTGCGCTCCATTATAATTTGCAAGTAAATTAAATACTTCTCGTGACAGTTTGGTCAGTTGACATTTCTACGCTCAAATATTATTATTATTTTTTGTAACAATAGATAAGAAGTTGTACAATAGAGGCAACTGTACTGAATGTGATTCACATTTAACAGTCAGAGCTGTTGTGCCATATCATGCTTATGATATTGAATGTTTTGTGGGGGATTCATATTTCAACTGTATACTCCAAATATAGCCTCCCCTCAATCTGTATATACTAGACTGTGGATTGATATGATTATTCTCACACCAGCTGTCAACATCACTGTATTAAATATAATTTAGAACCCATCAACGTATTGTAGAACTCTGTATTAAATATCATTAGAACCCATCAACTTATTGTAGAACTCTATTAAAGAAGTGCAAGTGATATGGTTAAAACAAATGTGTTTTTTAAAGAAATGTATCGGCTTCAATTTCATAATGCTCCAGTTCCAATTTTGTCTGCTTCATTTCTTTGTCTCATCACTTCAATTTTCACTTTTTCCTGCATGAGTTGTCTCTCCTGATTGGATAAAATACTGTAGGTATCCCAAACTGAAAATTCATTTTCCATTTACTAAAAGAGCTGGAGAGACAACTGCTTTAACAAAAATATATCACTTACTGTAATTTTAACCCATTTTGAGTGGGAACCCCTTTTGGTGGTTACATACATTATGTTATAATTTAGCTATTGAAAAATAGCAGATCTACAAGCTCATAGCGCGCCACCGAGTGGCGCGCTATGAGCTTGTAGATCTGCTATTTTTGAAAAATCGTTAAAATGTGCATCAAATCTTTCAGAAAATTGTCATGATTTAGAAAACTTTTTTTAATAAAATCAGAACCCATAGCATATACCATACAATTATGACCCTCTTGAATCGGCGGGAATAGAGAGGACCAGTTGTTTTTCACTTACATGGTTGAACTTGCCACCTAAATATATAGAAATACATTGCAATTAAGTAGACCAAATCCTTAGTGTTAATTCAGCTTTGAAGATCTGTACACATGGAACCAAAATGGCTTACAGGTCCACTTGGTTCCATTTGTACTCTCTTCAGAGATGAATTATTAACACCAAGGATTGACCTGTCCATTTGGTTCCATTTCTATACTCTCCCCATGCATAGTTGAATTAACACTAAGGATTTGACTGTGTTCATACCGTATGGAGGGCTCCAGATTATTGCCTGTAGTCATTTATATCTTCCAAACCAGTGAGCAATAAAGCCTGTATTCTGTGTTAGCATAAGAATAGAAACAGGTCCTGTGAACTTCACTGACCTATTGACCCAGCTCCGAAGACATGAATAGCACCACTTTCAGGCACCCCAGCCTCTCAAATAGGCTTTAACCATGCCTAAAGTCCCAATCATGGTAATTTAATATATTTTAAGCCTCTGGCTGCTTTACTAGAGGCCCAGTACAGTTTTATTTTAGGCATTATTCACTCTCATCTCATCATAACCAATCCTTATTTTGGGACATATGAAGGGCTGCTATGACTAGATTATTAAAATGTGGGTTATGAAGAGGACGCGCAAAGACAGAAAATGTAAAAAAAAGAAAAAAGAAAAAAGAAGAATAAAAAAAAAGACGAAAGAAAAAGGAAGACAGAAGACGCTCCAACACCCGGGAGTCAATTATCAGGCCGTGAGAAATTCTCTCTGGTGGTGAATTCAAGGTTATGATCCATTTGGTTCCATCTGTACACACTCTTGATTTGAATTAGCACTGTGGGCGAGTCCGGAACTCAAGGCTATATACTGCCATTTTGAGATCTGTTTACGGAATTCCTGACTGTTCATGGAAGTTGGTGGGAATGGGAATGGGAATGGCTGCCCTGAAGAGATTATACATTTTTTTGGGTCTGAAAAGTTCAAATGTCAAGGTCACAATTATTACGGTCAAGGTTAAAGCTTAGAATGGATTTTCATGAAACTTGGAGGGAAGTATATAGGCTGACCCGAAGAGATGTGCTGTTTACGGAGCGATTACAATTATTGTAGGAGTAGTTTGTACAACAAAGGATAATAGTAGTTATTGTTTCCACTCATTAGTGTGCCATTTTATTGAATTTTTTTTAATTTATAAAACTCCACTCGACAAGGTTATAGTCAATTTGGGTTTTAACCCATTCAGAGAATATCAGAAGAAAAGAAATCCTGGTAGATCAGAAAATGGGGGGGAGGGGGACCAAGATCATAAGCACTAATTGAAATGAGACAGGAGCATCGAAACATGTCGAGCGAGTCCAAACGGAACAAAAAACAACAGTGTGCACAACATTTAGTCAGGGTCACAGTGTGTAACAGTGGAGTGCATTCAGCGCTATGAATGAGGGTACAGAAGACCCTGAGTTGTGTGAGTGAGCAGGAAGTGACATAGTGGTGTTATTGTATGTCCAGTCTAGCCCATTTAGGTCTGACGTCGAAACTTTAAATAATTAATACCTATGTTTCTATATCAGAGGTGCTCAATATTTCATGTCAAGGACCCCACAAATTATATGTAATTGGCCGCCGACCCCCATTAGAAAATATGTTGTTCCCGGGACCTCCCCCCCCCCCCCAGAAGCAAAGATTTGAGTAAAAAACATTCGCCCTGAAAGAATATATATTCAATGATTTGCGCCACATTTTCACGATTATTCAAAAATAGCAGATCTACAAGCTCATAGCGAGCCACTCGGTGGCGCGCTATGAGCTTGTAGGTCTGCTATTTTTCAATAGCTAAAGCATAACATAATGCTTAAAACACCAAAAGGGGTTCCCGTTAAGAATGAGCTAGAGAGAGAGAGAGAGAGAGAGAGAGTCTCTTTTCGGGTCTTTTTCAGGACATTGGGGCCGCGGTCCATTTGGCACACTGAGTGAATGTTAATTAGGCAGTTGGGCAATCAGCCAACCTGCAACTCTCTACAGACCAATAGATCTGCTCTTTTCTAGCCCTTCTTCTAATTCAATGTTTCCCCAAACACTGGAGGGAAGAAAAAAATCTTTGAAGAAGTATTGAAAATATCACTATACTTCTTCAATGACACGTTGTTGTGAGCTAAGTAGATCTGTTATTTTCCCACCCCGGGGGAGACATTTTCAATTTTGGGTTTAGCTCGAGCTAAAAAGTTTGGTAACCACTGTTACTGTTAATGAATTGCCTAGAAAGGTGTTGGGGGAAAAAAGAAAAACACAAAACTGCAAAATATACATTTTAGTGATGAAGTAGTGTTTTCTATCACAGTCCTAATCTGTAGTATGTGTCTCTGATGTCTTGGTATAGTGGGCAGGTGGTTAGGAAGTGGATCTGTTTCCACATTTTGTGTGCAGTGGGTGCATACTCTGTCTTCCCTTGGGAGCGGGGTCTGTCTGTCTGTCTGTCTGTCTGTCTTTCTCTATTGCAAGGCTGTGTTCACTGAGTCTGACAGTCTGTATACCTAGTCAATGCTTTCCTAAGTTTTGGGCGTTTACTGTGCTCACTGCTCAGGTATTCAGCTATTCTCTTTTTAGTGATAGACAGCATTCCATTTTGCTTTTCCAAACACCTGCTTTGTGCTCAATTAACCTCACCACCTTCCACAGCACTTGCAGGTCCTGGGAAGAGCGCTTTCCATGGCCCCTGACAGCATATTCTGGCCTCGGTTGTAGCCGATCTCATAACCTTTTCTGAGACCTGGAATTTCCTCAGTCGCCTGAGTAGAGGTTCCACAGGAGTTGCCTTGCCTTCTTGGCCTCTGTGTGCATTCTCCAAGTCAGGTCCTCTTGATGTGCCACCTAAGGAAAACATTCCAAATTGCTGCATGGTTGCCCGTTGATCAGGAGAGGCATCAGGAGAGACCTCTGCTTCTGCATACAGAGAAGTCCATGATCCCAGGCCCAGGCACCTATAGGCTGCTGAGCCAGCCTGACGGTTATAGCTCAACCGTCTGGGCACCTATAGGCTTCTGAGCCAGCCTGATGGTTATAGCTCAACCGTCTGGGCACCTATAGGCTGCTGAGCCAGCCTGATGGTTATAGCTCAACCGTCTGGGCACCTAGGCTGCTGAGCCAGCCTGACGGTTAGCTCAACCGTCTGGGCACCTATGGGCTGCTGACATATATACAAAAATAAGTCCATGATCCTCTCCTTTGTGGTTCCAATGTTCAGGAAGAGGCTGTTTTGCCACCTCCTCCAGAAAGGCCCTCGTGTCGTCGGTTGAGATAGCCCACCTGTCGTCAGCCAGCTTAACAAAAAAACTGATGAAACCATAAATACCTTTTATACCTTGCAAATGCAAATACTAGCTTTCCAAAATGATGATGAATTCATGATGATGAATGTCAATATATGACTATGCATGTCTATAAGAAATTAGAAAACAGCTATAGTTTGAGTCACTGTCACTGTGGCACCATCTGGTGGTAATGTAAGATAATCTCATTATGAGAGAATTCCCTCTGGGGAGATTTCCACTTCCTGTTTGTTGTTCTTCCACAAATTGGAATGACAAATCATGACATAAACAGTTGGAATGACAAATCATGACATAAATAGAAGGAAAAAATATAACTTTGTAAAATTATTATTCTAAAGTTATTGTTAACATTCCTTTTCACAATTTCACACAAACCTAGTGAAAACTACAAGCTCACAATGTGTCATATAGTGAGTGCGACATGCATGTAGGCTTGTAGATCTGCAGTTTTCACTAGTCACTTTATGTTTTTAAATAGTTGTAAAAAATAGGATATTAAAGGTTTGCACTCGACAGAGACATACATTCTATGTAGTTCATTGTTTCAGTTCAATGGGATGGCTGTTAATTGGCCTTGGAAGAGTAGGCACAGATGGACATTTACTAAAGAAAGAGATGGCTAGGGCCAGGGCCATGAAGGCACCTAGGCTGGTAATCCAGTTTGACAGCGAGTCGCAGGTTCGAGTCCCGAGCCCTTGCTGCGTGTCCTCCCCGTCTCTCTCCCCCTCTCCTGTCAAACTATCAATGAAGGCAAAGAAGCCAAAAAAATATCTTTAAAAAACAGAAAGAGATGCCTGGTCCTCAGTGCCGTATGTATAGGAGTTGAGAATTCATAAGGCCCCCCGGCCCCTTACAGGCATGCGGCAAGCCGCGTAGGCCTTTGTTTTGCTGTATATGTGGAACATAGCCTCAATTGCACCTTCTTAAAGTAAATGGAACATAACCTACTGTGAAGTTTACCTAAGTTTGCTACTACAGGGAAAACATGCACATGTATGTTACTATTTTGTTTGTTTGTTTTTTTACTTTTTGATTGCTCTTTCTTGCACTCTTTATTCTGTCCCTCTGTTTGCTGTGCTTGCTGTGTTTTTTAAGTGGTGCAACCACTTCCTTAAGTGACTATGTGTGTGTGTGGGTGGGTGGGTGGGTGGCTGGCTGGGTGGCTGGGTGCCTGGGTATGAGCACGAAAATAGCATGGTTGTTTCTCACCACCTGTGCGCAACCTAACACACACACAAACACACACGCACATATTAACTGTATATATGGTGATTTCGGGTGTACCAGTACAGTACAGTGACAGTACAGTACAGTAGAGGGTACAGTAGAGGGACCGCCACACGGTAACTCTGTCATTTCTCAACCGTTTCGGACGCGGGGCGGCTCGCCGGAATCGGGCCGCCACCCTGGGTGCGTTCCTGTGGGTCTGGATACCCACCTTTCTTTCTTTGTTTTTTGTTTTTCCCGTTTAACCACATTAAACCTGCATGGAATTGTTATTTTATGCATGTCATTATAAAACAGGGATGTCCCAATATGTAAAAATAATAATAATAATAAACTTTTCAGAAATAGCAAAAACAGCAGATCTATAAGCTCACGTGTCTCATTGCAAGGTCTTGTACTGTATTGTATTCAACTATTTTCATTCTATTTGAGAGACGAGATAAAACACTTGCAATTATCTGTGGGAAGAAATTCTATGCACTCATGGTTACACATCTGACTGTAATTCTGGTCTACGGTTTTGTCCGTGGGACAAAGACATTAGGCCAATTTATTATTTTATTTGTGTCTAAACAATGCACTAACGAAAGGACCTACAATGGTTCATGTCATGTCATGTCCTAAATGTCCCAGAAAACGGAACAAATGATGCATTGAACAGACTTCTCAAAGAGAGAACAGGAAAGGTCATCGCTGGTTTGCTCAGGTAAACAAGCACAGAATTCACACTCTCAGACCCCCCCCCCCACACACACTCACACACACACACACACACACACACACACACACACACACACACACACACACACACACACACACACACAGAGACAGACAATAGTCCATAATATGCCTGGGAGGGAATAGGCTGAATTACATGAGGAGAGCACAGAATCACAGGAGCACAGTGTGTCTCTGTGGCCAGGCAGGGCAATGCGTGCGTGTCAGGTTTTGTGAGACTCTGACAGGATGTGACAGCCTAGCTCTTACTCACACACAACCCTGAATTTGGTCCATTTTTCTGCCTTTCCCCTTTACAATGGTTCAGTGGACATTTCTTTATTTCAGAACAGACAATGGTCTCTTTCTTTCTCGTTCTCCCTCTCTCTCCCTCTCTCTCTCACACACACACGTACCCTCATACAAACACTCGCTGGCAGACGCACGCACCCTCGCTTGCTGTCATACTCATTTTGATGGTAATTAATGACATCACCACTGGGTTGCAGGGCGGGGGGGGGGGGGGGGGGGGGTGTTAGTGGAGTGGTGGAGGGGGAATGCGTTTGTTTGTTGAGCAGACCGTGGGAACACAGAGCTCTCCAGGGTGGCGAGTCAGGGCCTCTCAACAATACATACGCTGTCGCTTTTCACCCAAACACCCACCCTTCCCTAGAGAATCTTCCCACTCCCCTTCTTCTCCCTGTTCCCTCCACTCGTCACATGCAGACATCCCCTCCTTCCATTGCACTGTGAGATGACTGCCCCCTGTCAGTCAATGCAATTTTCAAAATTCAAATTCAACATGGTGTCGCCGATGCCGGTGATTTGAATTTCAAGGACATCCAGTTTGATATGCATTAGGCCACACAGAGCCGGATTTACTTTGCTGAGGGCCCCCGGCTGGAGCAAATTTGAGGCTGTGCGTCCTGCGATTCGATTTTTTTTTGGGCTATTTTGTTTTCATTTTGGGGTACCCAGGCCCCTAAAAAGAGAGGCAGGCAGGCAGGCAGGCATGCAGAAGCTCTCAATGGTTTAACCATAATACAACTAAATACAATAACTATACACACATTTCACTTGAATTGGATTTCAATACTTTACAATCTTATAATAAAAAATAAAAAAATAAAAAAAATAAATTGGGGGGCCCCCGGGCTGCAGCCCACCCTAGCCCGGAAAGTCCGGCTCTGCACAGACCCCATTTGGTATGAATTTCTACCTCAATACAGTGTTATTTTAACAAACCCGCAAGGATCCATTTAGGCCTCTGGTGGTCTCCAGTCATGGCATGGGCACATTTGTCCATATGCATTGCACTTTGTATACAATTCTTACGGCACTTTATACTTTCTCCAAAATAGCAGGATCTATGCCAAGATGCTTTCATGTATTGCACTAGTTAGATCATCTGACCCTCTAGCTTTAAAAGATTTATACTTTTGCTGGCCATTCTGCAAAAAAATAACGGGATGTAGTCTTCTTACCACGTCCTTCAGCACCCTACATTAACTCAGGATGCACAAGGTTATACAGAGGGGTTTTCTGAAAGGCCCCTGTGGCATATTGGGTGTCAGAGAGCCCCCATAGGGGGGGGGGCTTCCGCGGGGGCTTCCGCATTTGGACACCAGCTGTTGGTGTCCAAATGAGGAAGTAGACCGTACTTCCGGGTGCTTCAAAACGCCACTGAGCAACTTCCATCGAAATGAATAGCGGGGGGGCTATCGCTCCAGTTCAGTCTCTATCCTTGTATTACTCTATGGAGCCGATGCCTGGCATAGCTTAGCTGTGCTTGTGCTACCACCTATAGCGGGCAGAAAAAGTAGTCCCGGTCATTTTGTGGGGGCCACTGGGGCCACGCATTAAAAGTAAATTAATCCACAAAACTAGCGTCATCTGTATTGTTGACCTATTTCTAAAATATTAGCGCAACTTTAAGGTTAGGAGGTTAGGTTCTTCTATTTATAGTGACTCATAGGAATAGACTATGTGACAACCAGGTATAGTCTGGTGACCACCGGAGAGACGGGTGACAGCCGGAATGTAGACGGCACCCGGGTGAGCAGTATGGGGTAGCGCCCCAGCCTGTGTCCTCCGTGAGGAAGAAGCCCAACAGCCATCGGTGAGGCCTTTGGGAGGGCCATGCAAGCAGCAAGCGGAACCGCAGCACCATGACCCTGCGGAACCTTTGCCCACCATGCACTCCTGAATGAACTGTCTGGTGCTGGGACTCAGGTGCAACGCACAGGTCCTCGCTCTACTCCTGGTGAGAGCAGGAGTGGACCTGGTGAGACGTAGGAGGGGCCCGGACAGGAGACAACCCACAGAGCCTAGTCCCTCCATGCGCCAGAAGTGTACCTCCCAGCCCTGGCAGAGTAGTTCTGGAGTAGTTCCAACGGATTGTGTGCCCCTGGTTTTTCCCTAGTGGGACTGATTGAGGGTAGCTACTGGGACGTAAATCGGGACTTGATCACTGGGTCGCCTGAGTGAGGGGTATGATGTTGAGGGACCCGAAACCCCGTTGACCTCAGGATACATCACTGAGGATACGTCCCAGGTGCATCCATGCAATGTTTTTAGTTATAGGGTTACATTGTTTTTTGTGAGGTTAAGGTTGGATTAGGGACAGTCTCTTTGTGAGATTACGGATAGGGTCATTTTTTCATGATTTTGAAAGAGCCAGGACTTGAACATGTGGCCTCCTGATTCCCAGGCAGGCTCTGTACCCTGTGAGCCACTGTGCTTGCTGTGTACAAAAAGAAAAAAAGATAATGATAGATGATATGTGATGTTTGATAATGTGATAATGATATTGTGGTGCATAAGCATTCAAACCTCTAGAGACAAATCTCCTGTTATTTTATTTTTTGTATTTTATTTTTGTATAAGTGTTACTCAAAGGGAAAGGCAAACTGTGTTGTGGCAAGTAGCTCAGTGACTTAGCACACTGGTTACATGATCTGGAGGTTGTGGGTTCAAACCCCACTCAAATCTTTATTTGCCAATATCTGCCATTGAGCCCCATTGTACATTTCTCATTGAGAATGCATTGGGCATTTAAGTTAAATAACTCAGAAACTACAACACATTTCAAAGTAAAAAGTTCCAGCATGTGTCTCCACAGTAAGCTGAATTATAAAAAGTGTGAATGGAGTTTCTAGGTGAAAGTGCTTTTTTGACGTGCCAATATCGGCCATTGAGCCCCATTGTAAATTTCTCAAATTTGAAAGCACTATATTTCTAAAACTAAGAAACATTTCAAATATTCCTTTTCAGGCAAACATGTCGACCGTAAGATGAACCTAAATAGGTTTGAATGGGGTTTCTAGGTGTAAGTATGTAGGACTAGTAGCATGCCAAAGTTTGTGCTATTGCCATTGAGAATGCATTGGGCGTTTAAGTTAAATAACTCAGAAACTACAAAACATTTCAAAGTAAAAAGTTCCAGCATGTGTCTCCACAGTAAGCTGAATTATATAAAGTGTGAATGGAGTTTCCAGGTGAAAGTGCTTTTTTGACGTGCCAATATCTGCCATTGAGCCCCATTGTACATTTCTCAAATTTGAAAGCACTATATTTCTAAAACTATGAAACATTTCAAGGATTCCTTTTCAGGCAAACATGTCGACCATAAGATGAACCTAAATAGGTTTGAATGGGGTTTCTAGGTGGAAGTATGTAGGACTAGTAGCATGCCAAAGTTTGTGATATTGCCATTGAGAATGCATTGGGCGTTTAAGTTAAATAACTCAGAAACTACAAAACATTTCAAAGTAAAAAGTTCCAGCATGTGTCTCCACAGTAAGCTGAATTATAAAAAGTGTGAATGGAGTTTCTAGGTGAAAGTGCTTTTTTGACGTGCCAATATCTGCCATTGAGCCCCATTGTACATTTCTCAAATTTGAAAGCACTATATTTCTAAAACTATGAAACATTTCAAGGATTCCTTTTCAGGCAAACATGTCCACCATAAGATGAACCTAAATAGGTTTGAATGGGGTTTCTAGGTGGAAGTATGTAGGACTAGTAGCATGCCAAAGTTTGTGCTATTGCCATTGAGAATGCATTGGGCGTTTAAGTTAAATAACTCAGAAACTACAAAACATTTCAAAGTAAAAAGTTCCAGCATGTGTCTCCACAGTAAGCTGAATTATAAAAAGTGTGAATGGAGTTTCTAGGTGAAAGTGCTTTTTTGACGTGCCAATATCTGCCATTGAGCCCCATTGTAAATGTCTCAAATTTGAAAGCACGATATTTCTAAAACGATGAAACATTTCAAAGATTCCTTTTCAGGCAAACATGTCCACCGTAAGATGAACCTAAATAGGTTTGAATGGGGTTTCTAGGTGTAAGTATGTAGGACTAGTAGCATGCCAAAATTTGTGCTATTGCCATTGAGAATGCATTGGGCGTTTAAGTTAAATAACTCAGAAACTACAAAACATTTCAAAGTAAAAAGTTCCAGCATGTGTCTCCACAGTAAGCTGAATTATAAAACATGTGAATGGAGTTTCTAGGTGAAAGTGATTTTTTGACGTGCCAATATCTGCCATTGAGCCCCATTGTACATTTCTCAAATTTGAAAGCACTATATTTCTACAACTATGAAACATTTCAAGGATTCCTTTTCAGGCAAACATGTCCACCATAAGATGAACCTAAATAGGTTTGAATGGGGTTTCTAGGTGGAAGTATGTAGGACTAGTAGCATGCCAAAGTTTGTGCTATTGCCATTGAGAATGCATTGGGCGTTTAAGTTAAATAACTCAGAAACTACAAAACATTTCAAAGTAAAAAGTTCCAGCATGTGTCTCCACAGTAAGCTGAATTATAAAAAGTGTGAATGGAGTTTCTAGGTGAAAGTGCTTTTTTGACGTGCCAATATCTGCCATTGAGCCCCATTGTAAATGTCTCAAATTTGAAAGCACGATATTTCTAAAACGATGAAACATTTCAAAGATTCCTTTTCAGGCAAACATGTCCACCGTAAGATGAACCTAAATAGGTTTGAATGGGGTTTCTAGGTGTAAGTATGTAGGACTAGTAGCATGCCAAAATTTGTGCTATTGCCATTGAGAATGCATTGGGCGTTTAAGTTAAATAACTCAGAAACTACAAAACATTTCAAAGTAAAAAGTTCCAGCATGTGTCTCCACAGTAAGCTGAATTATAAAACATGTGAATGGAGTTTCTAGGTGAAAGTGATTTTTTGACGTGCCAATATCTGCCATTGAGCCCCATTGTACATTTCTCAAATTTGAAAGCACTATATTTCTAAAACTATGAAACATTTCAAGGATTCCTTTTCAGGCAAACATGTCCACCATAAGATGAACCTAAATAGGTTTGAATGGGGTTTCTAGGTGTAAGTATGTAGGACTAGTAGCATGCCAAAGTTTGTGCTATTGCCATTGAGAATGCATTGGGCGTTTAAGTTAAATAACTCAGAAACTACAAGACATTTCAAAGTAAAAAGTTCCAGCATGTGTCTCCACAGTAAGCTGAATTATAAAAAGTGTGAATGGAGTTTCTAGGTGAAAGTGCTTTTTTGACGTGCCAATATCTGCCATTGAGCCCCATTGTAAATGTCTCAAATTTGAAAGCACTATATTTCTAAAACGATGAAACATTTCAAAGATTCCTGTTCAGGCAAACATGTCCACCGTAAGATGAACCTAAATAGGTTTGAATGGGGTTTCTAGGTGTAAGTATGTAGGACTAGTAGCATGCCAAAGCTTGTGCTATTGCCATTGAGAATGCATTGGGCGTTTAAGTTAAATAACTCAGAAACTACAAAACATTTCAAAGTAAAACGTTCCAGCATGTGTCTCCACAGTAAGCTGAATTATAAAACATGTGAATGGAGTTTCTAGGTGAAAGTGATTTTTTGACGTGCCAATATCTGCCATTGAGCCCCATTGTACATTTCTCAAATTTGAAAGCACTATATTTCTAAAACTATGAAACATTTCAAGGATTCCTTTTCAGGCAAACATGTCCACCATAAGATGAACCTAAATAGGTTTGAATGGGGTTTCTAGGTGGAAGTATGTAGGACTAGTAGCATGCCAAAGCTTGTGCTATTGCCATTGAGAATGCATTGGGCGTTTAAGTTAACCACTTAAACCCCAGGGTCATTTAAAAAAAATTCGCCTGATATTACATACCCAAACTAAATCAGTTATAACTCCATAACTACAAGGCCTAGATGTACAATCTGGTTTTCTATGGATAGTTGACACCTTAAAAAATGTATATCAAGTGGAAGTTTAGTGGTGGCATCCACCAGGACAGAGTGACAGCAGATATAACACAGCAGAAATTATATTTTTTTACCTCCGCCTAAACAAAACTTGGATTTGAATGAGAATAACATCACTATACCATTTACCAGCAGGCCAAGGATGCACCTAATGTGTTCTACAACTTCTGAACTGCAGTTCCTACAAATGTGGTGTCTTAGAACTGAAGTACAACAATTATACAGCCATTTTAGACATAGTTGTAATAGACGGACTCTAAATTTTAGCCATTTGGATAGCAAATGTGCCCAAAGTGTGCCAAATAGATTTTTTGCCTCAAAACAGGGGATTTTCATGTAAATTCCAATTGATTTCCATTACAGATGGACAATTACACACTCTGAAGCCTTTCCCCTTCATATAAAGTATATAAATTAGTATGTTCTACCATTGTGCACTGCATAAATAGATGAAACGACACAAAATCATACTTTCATCTCCAAATGGAGTACTTTTATTCCAAACTCCATTTGTGCAAAACAAATAAAAATGGTTTGCAAAATTACTGCAAATAACTGAGTCCACCCACTGTTTTTGTGCGCTTTTTATTCCTTTTTTCCCTCCCCAATTTAGTCCTAATGCCAATTGTTTCATACCCTCACACATTTCTGTGTGTTGTCACTGGTGCCAGTGGCTTTGGTACAGCCACTCTAGGGGTGAAACTCTGGTGCCAGTGGCTTTGGTACAGCAACTCTAGGGGTGAAACTCTGGTGCCAGTGGCTTTGGTACAGCAACTCTAGGGGTGAAACTCTGGTGCCAGTGGCTTTGGTACAGCCACTCTAGGGGTGAAACTCTGGTGCCAGTGGCTTTGGTACAGCCACTCTAGGGGTGAAACTCTGGTGCCAGTGGCTTTGGTACAGCCACTCTAGGGGTGAAACTCTGGTGCCAGTGGCTTTGGTACAGCCACTCTAGGGGTGAAACTCTGGTGCCAGTGGCTTTGGTACAGCCACTCTAAGGGTGGAACTCTGGTGCCAGTGGCTTTGGTACAGCCACTCTAGGGGTGAAACTCTGGTGCCAGTGGCTTTGGTACAGCCACTCTAGGGGTGAAACTCTGGTGCCAGTGGCTTTGGTACAGCCACTCTAGGGGTGAAACTCTGGTGCCAGTGGCTTTGGTACAGCCACTCTAGGGGTGAAACTCTGGTTCCAGTGGCTTTGGTACAGCCACTCTAGGGGTGAAACTCTGGTGCCAGTGGCTTTGGTACAGCCACTCTAGGGGTGAAACTCTGGTGCCAGTGGCTTTGGTACAGCCACTCTAGGGGTGAAACTCTGGTGCCAGTGGCTTTGGTACAGCCACTCTAGGGGTGAAACTCTGGTGCCAGTGGCTTTGGTACAGCCACTCTAGGGGTGAAACTCTGGTGCCAGTGGCTTTGGTACAGCCACTCTACTCTCAGCAGCTGACAGGGTTGTGCTGGGTGGTTGTCCGGCTTCCTGAGCAGGAGTCTCTCTCGTCCTTCTCCTCGCCATCAGACTAAGAAAAAATAGATACAAAATAATGACATAAGCATGAAAACAGGAAAAAAAACAATAACAATGAGCAGTGCTAAACCACATTTTCCTTCTATTTGCTATTATCACTAATGTGTGCTGTAACAACTAACATCTTGAACCACAAACCAATATCAGTACTATCTGTACTGTACTGTAACAATCTTTACTGTACTGGAATGGACTGGACTGTAACAGACTGTACTTACAGTCTTTACTGCACTGTAACAGTCTGTACAGGACAGGACAGGACAGGACAGCAACAGGCTGTACTGTAACAGTCTTTACTGTACAATACTGTAACAGGCTTTACTGTACTCTACTGTACAGTACTGTACTGTAACAGTCTTTACTGTACTGTACAATACTGTAACAATCTTTACTGTACTGTACTGTACTGTACTGTACTGTACTGTACCAGGTGTTACTGTACTGTAACATGCTTTACTATACTGTAACATGCTTTACTGTACTGTACTGTAACATGTGTTACTGTACTGTAACATGCGTTACTGTACTGTAACAGGCTTTACTGTACTGTAACAGGCTTTACTGTACTGCAACAGGCTTTACTGTACTGTACTGTAACAGGTGTTACTGTACTGTAACATGCTTTACTGTACTGTACTGTACTGTACTGTACTGTACCAGGTGTTACTGTACTGTAACATGCTTTACTATACTGTAACATGCTTTACTGTACTGTACTGTAACATGTGTTACTGTACTGTAACATGCGTTACTGTACTGTAACAGGCTTTACTGTACTGTAACAGGCTTTACTGTACTGCAACAGGCTTTACTGTACTGTACTGTAACAGGTGTTACTGTACTGTAACATGCTTTACTGTACTGTACTGTAACATGCGTTACTGTACTGTAACATGCTTTACTGTACTGTACTGTAACAGGTGTTACTGTACTGTAACAGGTGTTACTGTACTGTAACATGCTTTACTGTACTGTAACATTCTTTACTGTACTGTAACATTCTTTACTGTACTGCAACAGGCTTTACTGTACTGTACTGTACTGTACTGTACCTGGCTGTGTACTGTACTGAACCTGACTGTGTACTGTACTGGATAACTGGACCTGTCTGTACTGTAACAGGCTTTACTGTACTGCAACAGGCTTTACTGTACTGTACTGTACCTGACTGTGTACTGTACTGTACCTGACTGTGTACTGTACTGGAGAACTGGACCTGTCTGTACTGTAACAGGCTTTACTGTACTGCAACAGGCTTTACTGTACTGTACTGTACTGAACCTGACTGTGTACTGTACTGAACCTGACTGTGTACTGTACTGAACCTGACTGTGTACTGTACTGGATAACTGGACCTGTCTGTACTGTAACAGGCTTTACTGTACTGCAACAGGCTTTACTGTACTGTACCTGACTGTGTACTGTACTGTACCTGACTGTGTACTGTACTGGAGAACTGGACCTGTCTGTACTGTAACAGGCTTTACTGTACTGCAACAGGCTTTACTGTACTGTACTGTACTGTACTGTACTGTACTGTACTGAACCTGACTGTGTACTGTACTGAACCTGACTGTGTACTGTACTGAACCTGACTGTGTACTGTACTGAACCTGACTGTGTACTGTACTGGATAACTGGACCTGTCTGTACTGTAACAGGCTTTACTGTACTGCAACAGGCTTTACTGTACTGTACTGTACTGTACTGAACCTGACTGTGTACTGTACTGTAGTTGTCGAATGTTATCAGGTCAGAATCATCATGACTGGCTCTGTTTATTCACAGGCATTTATCTACATGGTCTGTCAAAACGGACGCCATTACAGTTACATTGCCGACAAAATAATAATTATCAACTAAATAATAAATAATTACATTCAATAACTAATTTCATAACTGAAATACTTACACAAAGACTGAAGTGGATCGAGTCCTAAAACATTGTTGAGAGGAACGCTTCGGTTTACTCCAGGCGCAGCGCGTCGCTTCTTGTTGTTGTGCTCAATCAGTGCTGCGTCACAGAGGCTGCGCGTCATGGACCCAGATTGAAATCAGCCTTGTGCCTGTGTGCGCAGTGACCTATTTTGGCCATGCTTGTGGCTATGAGAACATATGACCCACCCTTGGAAAGCTCTAGGCCTATAGAATTGATCCATCACAACCAAACGTGACTCAGCCCAAATACCTCGTCGTCCAATGGGATGACAGTGGCAGTAGTCCCACAGCAGTGATTCGACATCACCCACTGTCTATCAGCTTTTTTTTTCATGTGAAGGCTCAAACTGGAATTCCAAGTATGGAAATGACGCGTAAGGACTTGTATTATAGGAATCAGGACCGTAAAGGGGTCTTTGTGTAGTTTTGGATGGATTACCACGGCCAAAATGGACTACAAATGTCGGAGATCTTTTTTTTGGGAAACAGAGTTTGCTTACATTTCCGACGCTGGAGAGCACAGTTTACATCGTATCAAGACATGGTTGGTCTCATTTGAAAGAGCAGAATGTCCTGTTGCGTTTCAACACCAAGGTTGTTTGGCTAGCGTACTGGGAAGTGATTCTACCCGAGTTTGAACGTTGGTTGTTCTTATATTCCTGGCGTATGCAAATATTGTACACTATTTTTAAAATAATTATAAATTATACTAATGTATGGATGAAAAATACAATGGCAGCTGATTATATATGCTGTAGGTCCCCTGTAAAGGAATTAACATTGAAATTGTAGTTTGATTTAGTCTCTATTGATTTATTGACCTCTGCACAAAGTGTAACTGGCTATGGGAAGCCGGCTTCCCATATGGGGCTTAAATAACTCAGAAACTACAAAACATTTCAAAGTAAAAAGTTCCAGCATGTGTCTCCACAGTAAGCTGAATTATAAAACATGTGAATGGAGTTTCTAGGTGAAAGTGATTTTTTGACGTGCCAATATCTGCCATTGAGCCCCATTGTACATTTCTCAAATTTGAAAGCACTATATTTCTAAAACTATGAAACATTTCAAGGATTCCTTTTCAGGCAAACATGTCCACCATAAGATGAACCTAAATAGGTTTGAATGGGGTTTCTAGGTGGAAGTACGTAGGACTAGTAGCATGCCAAAGTTTGTGCTATTGCCATTGAGAATGCATTGGGTGTTTAAGTTAAATAACTCAGAAACTACAAAACATTTCAAAGTAAAAAGTTCCAGCATGTGTCTCCACAGTAAGCTGAATTATAAAAAGTGTGAATGGAGTTTCTAGGTGAAAGTGCTTTTTTGACGTGCCAATATCTGCCATTGAGCCCCATTGTAAATGTCTCAAATTTGAAAGCACTATATTTCTAAAACGATGAAACATTTCAAAGATTCCTTTTCAGGCAAACATGTCCACCGTAAGATGAACCTAAATAGGTTTGAATGGGGTTTCTAGGTGTAAGTATGTAGGACTAGTAGCATGCCAAAGTTTGTGCTATTGCCATTGAGAATGCATTGGGCGTTTAAGTTAAATAACTCAGAAACTACAAAACATTTCAAAGTAAAAAGTTCCAGCATGTGTCTCCACAGTAAGCTGAATTATAAAACATGTGAATGGAGTTTCTAGGTGAAAGTGATTTTTTGACGTGCCAATATCTGCCATTGAGCCCCATTGTACATTTCTCAAATTTGAAAGCACTATATTTCTAAAACTATGAAACATTTCAAGGATTCCTTTTCAGGCAAACATGTCCACCATAAGATGAACCTAAATAGGTTTGAATGGGGTTTCTAGGTGGAAGTATGTAGGACTAGTAGCATGCCAAAGTTTGTGCTATTGCCATTGAGAATGCATTGGGCGTTTAAGTTAAATAACTCAGAAACTACAAAACATTTCAAAGTAAAAAGTTCCAGCATGTGTCTCCACAGTAAGCTGAATTTTAAAAAGTGTGAATGGAGTTTCTAGGTGAAAGTGCTTTTTTGACGTGCCAATATCTGCCATTGAGCCCCATTGTAAATGTCTCAAATTTGAAAGCACTATATTTCTAAAACGATGAAACATTTCAAAGATTCCTTTTCAGGCAAACATGTCCACCGTAAGATGAACCTAAATAGGTTTGAATGGGGTTTCTAGGTGTAAGTATGTAGGACTAGTAGCATGCCAAAATTTGTGCTATTGCCATTGAGAATGCATTGGGCGTTTAAGTTAAATAACTCAGAAACTACAAAACATTTCAAAGTAAAAAGTTCCAGCATGTGTCTCCACAGTAAGCTGAATTATAAAACATGTGAATGGAGTTTCTAGGTGAAAGTGATTTTTTGACGTGCCAATATCTGCCATTGAGCCCCATTGTACATTTCTCAAATTTGAAAGCACTATATTTCTAAAACTATGAAACATTTCAAGGATTCCTTTTCAGGCAAACATGTCCACCATAAGATGAACCTAAATAGGTTTGAATGGGGTTTCTAGGTGGAAGTATGTAGGACTAGTAGCATGCCAAAGTTTGTGCTATTGCCATTGAGAATGCATTGGGCGTTTAAGTTAAATAACTCAGAAACTACAAAACATTTCAAAGTAAAAAGTTCCAGCATGTGTCTCCACAGTAAGCTGAATTATAAAAAGTGTGAATGGAGTTTCTAGGTGAAAGTGCTTTTTTGACGTGCCAATATCTGCCATTGAGCCCCATTGTAAATGTCTCAAATTTGAAAGCACGATATTTCTAAAACGATGAAACATTTCAAAGATTCCTTTTCAGGCAAACATGTCCACCGTAAGATGAACCTAAATAGGTTTGAATGGGGTTTCTAGGTGTAAGTATGTAGGACTAGTAGCATGCCAAAATTTGTGCTATTGCCATTGAGAATGCATTGGGCGTTTAAGTTAAATAACTCAGAAACTACAAAACATTTCAAAGTAAAAAGTTCCAGCATGTGTCTCCACAGTAAGCTGAATTATAAAACATGTGAATGGAGTTTCTAGGTGAAAGTGATTTTTTGACGTGCCAATATCTGCCATTGAGCCCCATTGTACATTTCTCAAATTTGAAAGCACTATATTTCTAAAACTATGAAACATTTCAAGGATTCCTTTTCAGGCAAACATGTCCACCATAAGATGAACCTAAATAGGTTTGAATGGGGTTTCTAGGTGTAAGTATGTAGGACTAGTAGCATGCCAAAGTTTGTGCTATTGCCATTGAGAATGCATTGGGCGTTTAAGTTAAATAACTCAGAAACTACAAGACATTTCAAAGTAAAAAGTTCCAGCATGTGTCTCCACAGTAAGCTGAATTATAAAAAGTGTGAATGGAGTTTCTAGGTGAAAGTGCTTTTTTGACGTGCCAATATCTGCCATTGAGCCCCATTGTAAATGTCTCAAATTTGAAAGCACTATATTTCTAAAACGATGAAACATTTCAAAGATTCCTGTTCAGGCAAACATGTCCACCGTAAGATGAACCTAAATAGGTTTGAATGGGGTTTCTAGGTGTAAGTATGTAGGACTAGTAGCATGCCAAAGCTTGTGCTATTGCCATTGAGAATGCATTGGGCGTTTAAGTTAAATAACTCAGAAACTACAAAACATTTCAAAGTAAAACGTTCCAGCATGTGTCTCCACAGTAAGCTGAATTATAAAACATGTGAATGGAGTTTCTAGGTGAAAGTGATTTTTTGACGTGCCAATATCTGCCATTGAGCCCCATTGTACATTTCTCAAATTTGAAAGCACTATATTTCTAAAACTATGAAACATTTCAAGGATTCCTTTTCAGGCAAACATGTCCACCATAAGATGAACCTAAATAGGTTTGAATGGGGTTTCTAGGTGGAAGTATGTAGGACTAGTAGCATGCCAAAGCTTGTGCTATTGCCATTGAGAATGCATTGGGCGTTTAAGTTAAATAACTCAGAAACTACAAAACATTTCAAAGTAAAAAGTTCCAGCATGTGTCTCCACAGTAAGCTGAATTATAAAACATGTGAATGGAGTTTCTAGGTGAAAGTGATTTTTTGACGTGCCAATATCTGCCATTGAGCCCCATTGTACATTTCTCAAATTTGAAAGCACTATATTTCTAAAACTATGAAACATTTCAAGGATTCCTTTTCAGGCAAACATGTCCACCATAAGATGAACCTAAATAGGTTTGAATGGGGTTTCTAGGTGGAAGTACGTAGGACTAGTAGCATGCCAAAGTTTGTGCTATTGCCATTGAGAATGCATTGGGTGTTTAAGTTAAATAACTCAGAAACTACAAAACATTTCAAAGTAAAAAGTTCCAGCATGTGTCTCCACAGTAAGCTGAATTATAAAAAGTGTGAATGGAGTTTCTAGGTGAAAGTGCTTTTTTGACATGCCAATATCTGCCATTGAGCCCCATTGTAAATGTCTCAAATTTGAAAGCACTATATTTCTAAAACGATGAAACATTTCAAAGATTCCTTTTCAGGCAAACATGTCCACCGTAAGATGAACCTAAATAGGTTTGAATGGGGTTTCTAGGTGTAAGTATGTAGGACTAGTAGCATGCCAAAGTTTGTGCTATTGCCATTGAGAATGCATTGGGCGTTTAAGTTAAATAACTCAGAAACTACAAAACATTTCAAAGTAAAAAGTTCCAGCATGTGTCTCCACAGTAAGCTGAATTATAAAACATGTGAATGGAGTTTCTAGGTGAAAGTGATTTTTTGACGTGCCAATATCTGCCATTGAGCCCCATTGTACATTTCTCAAATTTGAAAGCACTATATTTCTAAAACTATGAAACATTTCAAGGATTCCTTTTCAGGCAAACATGTCCACCATAAGATGAACCTAAATAGGTTTGAATGGGGTTTCTAGGTGGAAGTATGTAGGACTAGTAGCATGCCAAAGTTTGTGCTATTGCCATTGAGAATGCATTGGGCGTTTAAGTTAAATAACTCAGAAACTACAAAACATTTCAAAGTAAAAAGTTCCAGCATGTGTCTCCACAGTAAGCTGAATTTTAAAAAGTGTGAATGGAGTTTCTAGGTGAAAGTGATTTTTTGACGTGCCAATATCTGCCATTGAGCCCCATTGTAAATGTCTCAAATTTGAAAGCACTATATTTCTAAAACTATGAAACATTTCAAAGATTCCTTTTCAGGCAAACATGTCCACCGTAAGATGAACCTAAATAGGTTTGAATGGGGTTTCTAGGTGTAAGTATGTAGGACTAGTAGCATGCCAAAGTTTGTGCTATTGCCATTGAGAATGCATTGGGCGTTTAAGTTAAATAACTCAGAAACTACAAAACATTTCAAAGTAAAAAGTTCCAGCATGTGTCTCCACAGTAAGCTGAATTATAAAACATGTGAATGGAGTTTCTAGGTGAAAGTGATTTTTTGACGTGCCAATATCTGCCATTGAGCCCCATTGTACATTTCTCAAATTTGAAAGCACTATATTTCTAAAACTATGAAACATTTCAAGGATTCCTTTTCAGGCAAACATGTCCACCATAAGATGAACCTAAATAGGTTTGAATGGGGTTTCTAGGTGGAAGTATGTAGGACTAGTAGCATGCCAAAGTTTGTGCTATTGCCATTGAGAATGCATTGGGCGTTTAAGTTAAATAACTCAGAAACTACAAAACATTTCAAAGTAAAAAGTTCCAGCATGTGTCTCCACAGTAAGCTGAATTTTAAAAAGTGTGAATGGAGTTTCTAGGTGAAAGTGCTTTTTTGACGTGCCAATATCTGCCATTGAGCCCCATTGTAAATGTCTCAAATTTGAAAGCACTATATTTCTAAAACGATGAAACATTTCAAAGATTCCTTTTCAGGCAAACATGTCCACCGTAAGATGAACCTAAATAGGTTTGAATGGGGTTTCTAGGTGTAAGTATGTAGGACTAGTAGCATGCCAAAGTTTGTGCTATTGCCATTGAGAATGCATTGGGCGTTTAAGTTAAATAACTCAGAAACTACAAAACATTTCAAAGTAAAAAGTTCCAGCATGTGTCTCCACAGTAAGCTGAATTATAAAACATGTGAATGGAGTTTCTAGGTGAAAGTGATTTTTTGACGTGCCAATATCTGCCATTGAGCCACATTGTACATTTCTCAAATTTGAAAGCACTATATTTCTAAAACTATGAAACATTTCAAGGATTCCTTTTCAGGCAAACATGTCCACCATAAGATGAACCTAAATAGGTTTGAATGGGGTTTCTAGGTGTAAGTATGTAGGACTAGTAGCATGCCAAAGTTTGTGCTATTGCCATTGAGAATGCATTGGGCGTTTAAGTTAAATAACTCAGAAACTACAAGACATTTCAAAGTAAAAAGTTCCAGCATGTGTCTCCACAGTAAGCTGAATTATAAAAAGTGTGAATGGAGTTTCTAGGTGAAAGTGCTTTTTTGACGTGCCAATATCTGCCATTGAGCCCCATTGTAAATGTCTCAAATTTGAAAGCACTATATTTCTAAAACGATGAAACATTTCAAAGATTCCTTTTCAGGCAAACATGTCCACCGTAAGATGAACCTAAATAGGTTTGAATGGGGTTTCTAGGTGTAAGTATGTAGGACTAGTAGCATGCCAAAATTTGTGCTATTGCCATTGAGAATGCATTGGGCGTTTAAGTTAAATAACTCAGAAACTACAAAACATTTCAAAGTAAAAAGTTCCAGCATGTGTCTCCACAGTAAGCTGAATTATAAAACATGTGAATGGAGTTTCTAGGTGAAAGTGATTTTTTGACGTGCCAATATCTGCCATTGAGCCCCATTGTACATTTCTCAAATTTGAAAGCACTATATTTCTAAAACTATGAAACATTTCAAGGATTCCTTTTCAGGCAAACATGTCCACCATAAGATGAACCTAAATAGGTTTGAATGGGGTTTCTAGGTGGAAGTATGTAGGACTAGTAGCATGCCAAAGTTTGTGCTATTGCCATTGAGAATGCATTGGGCGTTTAAGTTAAATAACTCAGAAACTACAAAACATTTCAAAGTAAAAAGTTCCAGCATGTGTCTCCACAGTAAGCTGAATTATAAAAAGTGTGAATGGAGTTTCTAGGTGAAAGTGCTTTTTTGACGTGCCAATATCTGCCATTGAGCCCCATTGTAAATGTCTCAAATTTGAAAGCACGATATTTCTAAAACGATGAAACATTTCAAAGATTCCTTTTCAGGCAAACATGTCCACCGTAAGATGAACCTAAATAGGTTTGAATGGGGTTTCTAGGTGTAAGTATGTAGGACTAGTAGCATGCCAAAATTTGTGCTATTGCCATTGAGAATGCATTGGGCGTTTAAGTTAAATAACTCAGAAACTACAAAACATTTCAAAGTAAAAAGTTCCAGCATGTGTCTCCACAGTAAGCTGAATTATAAAACATGTGAATGGAGTTTCTAGGTGAAAGTGATTTTTTGACGTGCCAATATCTGCCATTGAGCCCCATTGTACATTTCTCAAATTTGAAAGCACTATATTTCTAAAACTATGAAACATTTCAAGGATTCCTTTTCAGGCAAACATGTCCACCATAAGATGAACCTAAATAGGTTTGAATGGGGTTTCTAGGTGTAAGTATGTAGGACTAGTAGCATGCCAAAGTTTGTGCTATTGCCATTGAGAATGCATTGGGCGTTTAAGTTAAATAACTCAGAAACTACAAGACATTTCAAAGTAAAAAGTTCCAGCATGTGTCTCCACAGTAAGCTGAATTATAAAAAGTGTGAATGGAGTTTCTAGGTGAAAGTGCTTTTTTGACGTGCCAATATCTGCCATTGAGCCCCATTGTAAATGTCTCAAATTTGAAAGCACTATATTTCTAAAACGATGAAACATTTCAAAGATTCCTGTTCAGGCAAACATGTCCACCGTAAGATGAACCTAAATAGGTTTGAATGGGGTTTCTAGGTGTAAGTATGTAGGACTAGTAGCATGCCAAAGCTTGTGCTATTGCCATTGAGAATGCATTGGGCGTTTAAGTTAAATAACTCAGAAACTACAAAACATTTCAAAGTAAAACGTTCCAGCATGTGTCTCCACAGTAAGCTGAATTATAAAACATGTGAATGGAGTTTCTAGGTGAAAGTGATTTTTTGACGTGCCAATATCTGCCATTGAGCCCCATTGTACATTTCTCAAATTTGAAAGCACTATATTTCTAAAACTATGAAACATTTCAAGGATTCCTTTTCAGGCAAACATGTCCACCATAAGATGAACCTAAATAGGTTTGAATGGGGTTTCTAGGTGGAAGTATGTAGGACTAGTAGCATGCCAAAGCTTGTGCTATTGCCATTGAGAATGCATTGGGCGTTTAAGTTAAATAACTCAGAAACTACAAAACATTTCAAAGTAAAAAGTTCCAGCATGTGTCTCCACAGTAAGCTGAATTATAAAACATGTGAATGGAGTTTCTAGGTGAAAGTGATTTTTTTGACGTGCCAATATCTGCCATTGAGCCCCATTGTACATTTCTCAAATTTGAAAGCACTATATTTCTAAAACTATGAAACATTTCAAGGATTCCTTTTCAGGCAAACATGTCCACCATAAGATGAACCTAAATAGGTTTGAATGGGGTTTCTAGGTGTAAGTATGTAGGACTAGTAGCATGCCAAAGTTTGTGCTATTGCCATTGAGAATGCATTGGGCGTTTAAGTTAAATAACTCAGAAACTACAAGACATTTCAAAGTAAAAAGTTCCAGCATGTGTCTCCACAGTAAGCTGAATTATAAAAAGTGTGAATGGAGTTTCTAGGTGAAAGTGCTTTTTTGACGTGCCAATATCTGCCATTGAGCCCCATTGTAAATGTCTCAAATTTGAAAGCACTATATTTCTAAAACGATGAAACATTTCAAAGATTCCTGTTCAGGCAAACATGTCCACCGTAAGATGAACCTAAATAGGTTTGAATGGGGTTTCTAGGTCTAAGTATGTAGGACTAGTAGCATGCCAAAGCTTGTGCTATTGCCATTGAGAATGCATTGGGCGTTTAAGTTAAATAACTCAGAAACTACAAAACATTTCAAAGTAAAACGTTCCAGCATGTGTCTCCACAGTAAGCTGAATTATAAAACATGTGAATGGAGTTTCTAGGTGAAAGTGATTTTTTGACGTGCCAATATCTGCCATTGAGCCCCATTGTACATTTCTCAAATTTGAAAGCACTATATTTCTAAAACTATGAAACATTTCAAGGATTCCTTTTCAGGCAAACATGTCCACCATAAGATGAACCTAAATAGGTTTGAATGGGGTTTCTAGGTGGAAGTATGTAGGACTAGTAGCATGCCAAAGATTGTGCTATTGCCATTGAGAATGCATTGGGCGTTTAAGTTAAATAACTCAGAAACTACAAAACATTTCAAAGTAAAAAGTTCCAGCATGTGTCTCCACAGTAAGCTGAATTATAAAACATGTGAATGGAGTTTCTAGGTGAAAGTGATTTTTTGACGTGCCAATATCTGCCATTGAGCCCCATTGTACATTTCTCAAATTTGAAAGCACTATATTTCTAAAACTATGAAACATTTCAAGGATTCCTTTTCAGGCAAACATGTCCACCATAAGATGAACCTAAATAGGTTTGAATGGGGTTTCTAGGTGGAAGTACGTAGGACTAGTAGCATGCCAAAGTTTGTGCTATTGCCATTGAGAATGCATTGGGTGTTTAAGTTAAATAACTCAGAAACTACAAAACATTTCAAAGTAAAAAGTTCCAGCATGTGTCTCCACAGTAAGCTGAATTATAAAAAGTGTGAATGGAGTTTCTAGGTGAAAGTACTTTTTTGACGTGCCAATATCTGCCATTGAGCCCCATTGTAAATGTCTCAAATTTGAAAGCACTATATTTCTAAAACGATGAAACATTTCAAAGATTCCTTTTCAGGCAAACATGTCCACCGTAAGATGAACCTAAATAGGTTTGAATGGGGTTTCTAGGTGTAAGTATGTAGGACTAGTAGCATGCCAAAGTTTGTGCTATTGCCATTGAGAATGCATTGGGCGTTTAAGTTAAATAACTCAGAAACTACAAAACATTTCAAAGTAAAAAGTTCCAGCATGTGTCTCCACAGTAAGCTGAATTATATAAAGTGTGAATGGAGTTTCCAGGTGAAAGTGCTTTTTTGACGTGCCAATATCTGCCATTGAGCCCCATTGTACATTTCTCAAATTTGAAAGCACTATATTTCTAAAACTATGAAACATTTCAAGGATTCCTTTTCAGGCAAACATGTCCACCATAAGATGAACCTAAATAGGTTTGAATGGGGTTTCTAGGTGTAAGTATGTAGGACTAGTAGCATGCCAAAGTTTGTGCTATTGCCATTGAGAATGCATTGGGCGTTTAAGTTAAATAACTCAGAAACTACAAGACATTTCAAAGTAAAAAGTTCCAGCATGTGTCTCCACAGTAAGCTGAATTATAAAAAGTGTGAATGGAGTTTCTAGGTGAAAGTGCTTTTTTGACGTGCCAATATCTGCCATTGAGCCCCATTGTAAATGTCTCAAATTTGAAAGCACTATATTTCTAAAACGATGAAACATTTCAAAGATTCCTGTTCAGGCAAACATGTCCACCGTAAGATGAACCTAAATAGGTTTGAATGGGGTTTCTAGGTGTAAGTATGTAGGACTAGTAGCATGCCAAAGCTTGTGCTATTGCCATTGAGAATGCATTGGGCGTTTAAGTTAAATAACTCAGAAACTACAAAACATTTCAAAGTAAAACGTTCCAGCATGTGTCTCCACAGTAAGCTGAATTATAAAACATGTGAATGGAGTTTCTAGGTGAAAGTGATTTTTTGACGTGCCAATATCTGCCATTGAGCCCCATTGTACATTTCTCAAATTTGAAAGCACTATATTTCTAAAACTATGAAACATTTCAAGGATTCCTTTTCAGGCAAACATGTCCACCATAAGATGAACCTAAATAGGTTTGAATGGGGTTTCTAGGTGGAAGTATGTAGGACTAGTAGCATGCCAAAGATTGTGCTATTGCCATTGAGAATGCATTGGGCGTTTAAGTTAAATAACTCAGAAACTACAAAACATTTCAAAGTAAAAAGTTCCAGCATGTGTCTCCACAGTAAGCTGAATTATAAAACATGTGAATGGAGTTTCTAGGTGAAAGTGATTTTTTGACGTGCCAATATCTGCCATTGAGCCCCATTGTACATTTCTCAAATTTGAAAGCACTATATTTCTAAAACTATGAAACATTTCAAGGATTCCTTTTCAGGCAAACATGTCCACCATAAGATGAACCTAAATAGGTTTGAATGGGGTTTCTAGGTGGAAGTACGTAGGACTAGTAGCATGCCAAAGTTTGTGCTATTGCCATTGAGAATGCATTGGGTGTTTAAGTTAAATAACTCAGAAACTACAAAACATTTCAAAGTAAAAAGTTCCAGCATGTGTCTCCACAGTAAGCTGAATTATAAAAAGTGTGAATGGAGTTTCTAGGTGAAAGTACTTTTTTGACGTGCCAATATCTGCCATTGAGCCCCATTGTAAATGTCTCAAATTTGAAAGCACTATATTTCTAAAACGATGAAACATTTCAAAGATTCCTTTTCAGGCAAACATGTCCACCGTAAGATGAACCTAAATAGGTTTGAATGGGGTTTCTAGGTGTAAGTATGTAGGACTAGTAGCATGCCAAAGTTTGTGCTATTGCCATTGAGAATGCATTGGGCGTTTAAGTTAAATAACTCAGAAACTACAAGACATTTCAAAGTAAAAAGTTCCAGCATGTGTCTCCACAGTAAGCTGAATTATAAAAAGTGTGAATGGAGTTTCTAGGTGAAAGTGCTTTTTTGACGTGCCAATATCTGCCATTGAGCCCCATTGTAAATGTCTCAAATTTGAAAGCACTATATTTCTAAAACGATGAAACATTTCAAAGATTCCTGTTCAGGCAAACATGTCCACCGTAAGATGAACCTAAATAGGTTTGAATGGGGTTTCTAGGTGTAAGTATGTAGGACTAGTAGCATGCCAAAGCTTGTGCTATTGCCATTGAGAATGCATTGGGCGTTTAAGTTAAATAACTCAGAAACTACAAAACATTTCAAAGTAAAACGTTCCAGCATGTGTCTCCACAGTAAGCTGAATTATAAAACATGTGAATGGAGTTTCTAGGTGAAAGTGATTTTTTGACGTGCCAATATCTGCCATTGAGCCCCATTGTACATTTCTCAAATTTGAAAGCACTATATTTCTAAAACTATGAAACATTTCAAGGATTCCTTTTCAGGCAAACATGTCCACCATAAGATGAACCTAAATAGGTTTGAATGGGGTTTCTAGGTGGAAGTATGTAGGACTAGTAGCATGCCAAAGATTGTGCTATTGCCATTGAGAATGCATTGGGCGTTTAAGTTAAATAACTCAGAAACTACAAAACATTTCAAAGTAAAAAGTTCCAGCATGTGTCTCCACAGTAAGCTGAATTATAAAACATGTGAATGGAGTTTCTAGGTGAAAGTGATTTTTTGACGTGCCAATATCTGCCATTGAGCCCCATTGTACATTTCTCAAATTTGAAAGCACTATATTTCTAAAACTATGAAACATTTCAAGGATTCCTTTTCAGGCAAACATGTCCACCATAAGATGAACCTAAATAGGTTTGAATGGGGTTTCTAGGTGGAAGTACGTAGGACTAGTAGCATGCCAAAGTTTGTGCTATTGCCATTGAGAATGCATTGGGTGTTTAAGTTAAATAACTCAGAAACTACAAAACATTTCAAAGTAAAAAGTTCCAGCATGTGTCTCCACAGTAAGCTGAATTATAAAAAGTGTGAATGGAGTTTCTAGGTGAAAGTACTTTTTTGACGTGCCAATATCTGCCATTGAGCCCCATTGTAAATGTCTCAAATTTGAAAGCACTATATTTCTAAAACGATGAAACATTTCAAAGATTCCTTTTCAGGCAAACATGTCCACCGTAAGATGAACCTAAATAGGTTTGAATGGGGTTTCTAGGTGTAAGTATGTAGGACTAGTAGCATGCCAAAGTTTGTGCTATTGCCATTGAGAATGCATTGGGCGTTTAAGTTAAATAACTCAGAAACTACAAAACATTTCAAAGTAAAAAGTTCCAGCATGTGTCTCCACAGTAAGCTGAATTATATAAAGTGTGAATGGAGTTTCCAGGTGAAAGTGCTTTTTTGACGTGCCAATATCTGCCATTGAGCCCCATTGTACATTTCTCAAATTTGAAAGCACTATATTTCTAAAACTATGAAACATTTCAAGGATTCCTTTTCAGGCAAACATGTCCACCATAAGATGAACCTAAATAGGTTTGAATGGGGTTTCTAAGTGGAAGTATGTAGGACTAGTAGCATGCCAAAGATTGTGCTATTGCCATTGAGAATGCATTGGGCGTTTAAGTTAAATAACTCAGAAACTACAAAACATTTCAAAGTAAAAAGTTCCAGCATGTGTCTCCACAGTAAGCTGAATTATAAAACATGTGAATGGAGTTTCTAGGTGAAAGTGCTTTTTTGACGTGCCAATATCTGCCATTGAGCCCCATTGTACATTTCTCAAATTTGAAAGCACTATATTTCTAAAACTATGAAACATTTCAAGGATTCCTTTTCAGGCAAACATGTCCACCATAAGATGAACCTAAATAGGTTTGAATGGGGTTTCTAGGTGGAAGTACGTAGGACTAGTAGCATGCCAAAGTTTGTGCTATTGCCATTGAGAATGCATTGGGTGTTTAAGTTAAATAACTCAGAAACTACAAAACATTTCAAAGTAAAAAGTTCCAGCATGTGTCTCCACAGTAAGCTGAATTATAAAAAGTGTGAATGGAGTTTCTAGGTGAAAGTGCTTTTTTGACGTGCCAATATCTGCCATTGAGCCCCATTGTAAATGTCTCAAATTTGAAAGCACTATATTTCTAAAACGATGAAACATTTCAAAGATTCCTTTTCAGGCAAACATGTCCACCGTAAGATGAACCTAAATAGGTTTGAATGGGGTTTCTAGGTGTAAGTATGTAGGACTAGTAGCATGCCAAAGTTTGTGCTATTGCCATTGAGAATGCATTGGGCGTTTAAGTTAAATAACTCAGAAACTACAAAACATTTCAAAGTAAAAAGTTCCAGCATGTGTCTCCACAGTAAGCTGAATTATAAAACATGTGAATGGAGTTTCTAGGTGAAAGTGATTTTTTGACGTGCCAATATCTGCCATTGAGCCCCATTGTACATTTCTCAAATTTGAAAGCACTATATTTCTAAAACTATGAAACATTTCAAGGATTCCTTTTCAGGCAAACATGTCCACCATAAGATGAACCTAAATAGGTTTGAATGGGGTTTCTAGGTGGAAGTATGTAGGACTAGTAGCATGCCAAAGTTTGTGCTATTGCCATTGAGAATGCATTGGGCGTTTAAGTTAAATAACTCAGAAACTACAAAACATTTCAAAGTAAAAAGTTCCAGCATGTGTCTCCACAGTAAGCTGAATTTTAAAAAGTGTGAATGGAGTTTCTAGGTGAAAGTGCTTTTTTGACGTGCCAATATCTGCCATTGAGCCCCATTGTAAATGTCTCAAATTTGAAAGCACTATATTTCTAAAACGATGAAACATTTCAAAGATTCCTGTTCAGGCAAACATGTCCACCGTAAGATGAACCTAAATAGGTTTGAATGGGGTTTCTAGGTCTAAGTATGTAGGACTAGTAGCATGCCAAAGCTTGTGCTATTGCCATTGAGAATGCATTGGGCGTTTAAGTTAAATAACTCAGAAACTACAAAACATTTCAAAGTAAAACGTTCCAGCATGTGTCTCCACAGTAAGCTGAATTATAAAACATGTGAATGGAGTTTCTAGGTGAAAGTGATTTTTTGACGTGCCAATATCTGCCATTGAGCCCCATTGTACATTTCTCAAATTTGAAAGCACTATATTTCTAAAACTATGAAACATTTCAAGGATTCCTTTTCAGGCAAACATGTCCACCATAAGATGAACCTAAATAGGTTTGAATGGGGTTTCTAGGTGGAAGTATGTAGGACTAGTAGCATGCCAAAGATTGTGCTATTGCCATTGAGAATGCATTGGGCGTTTAAGTTAAATAACTCAGAAACTACAAAACATTTCAAAGTAAAAAGTTCCAGCATGTGTCTCCACAGTAAGCTGAATTATAAAACATGTGAATGGAGTTTCTAGGTGAAAGTGATTTTTTGACGTGCCAATATCTGCCATTGAGCCCCATTGTACATTTCTCAAATTTGAAAGCACTATATTTCTAAAACTATGAAACATTTCAAGGATTCCTTTTCAGGCAAACATGTCCACCATAAGATGAACCTAAATAGGTTTGAATGGGGTTTCTAGGTGGAAGTACGTAGGACTAGTAGCATGCCAAAGTTTGTGCTATTGCCATTGAGAATGCATTGGGTGTTTAAGTTAAATAACTCAGAAACTACAAAACATTTCAAAGTAAAAAGTTCCAGCATGTGTCTCCACAGTAAGCTGAATTATAAAAAGTGTGAATGGAGTTTCTAGGTGAAAGTACTTTTTTGACGTGCCAATATCTGCCATTGAGCCCCATTGTAAATGTCTCAAATTTGAAAGCACTATATTTCTAAAACGATGAAACATTTCAAAGATTCCTTTTCAGGCAAACATGTCCACCGTAAGATGAACCTAAATAGGTTTGAATGGGGTTTCTAGGTGTAAGTATGTAGGACTAGTAGCATGCCAAAGTTTGTGCTATTGCCATTGAGAATGCATTGGGCGTTTAAGTTAAATAACTCAGAAACTACAAAACATTTCAAAGTAAAAAGTTCCAGCATGTGTCTCCACAGTAAGCTGAATTATATAAAGTGTGAATGGAGTTTCCAGGTGAAAGTGCTTTTTTGACGTGCCAATATCTGCCATTGAGCCCCATTGTACATTTCTCAAATTCGAAAGCACTATATTTCTAAAACTATGAAACATTTCAAGGATTCCTTTTCAGGCAAACATGTCCACCATAAGATGAACCTAAATAGGTTTGAATGGGGTTTCTAGGTGTAAGTATGTAGGACTAGTAGCATGCCAAAGTTTGTGCTATTGCCATTGAGAATGCATTGGGCGTTTAAGTTAAATAACTCAGAAACTACAAGACATTTCAAAGTAAAAAGTTCCAGCATGTGTCTCCACAGTAAGCTGAATTATAAAAAGTGTGAATGGAGTTTCTAGGTGAAAGTGCTTTTTTGACGTGCCAATATCTGCCATTGAGCCCCATTGTAAATGTCTCAAATTTGAAAGCACTATATTTCTAAAACGATGAAACATTTCAAAGATTCCTGTTCAGGCAAACATGTCCACCGTAAGATGAACCTAAATAGGTTTGAATGGGGTTTCTAGGTGTAAGTATGTAGGACTAGTAGCATGCCAAAGCTTGTGCTATTGCCATTGAGAATGCATTGGGCGTTTAAGTTAAATAACTCAGAAACTACAAAACATTTCAAAGTAAAACGTTCCAGCATGTGTCTCCACAGTAAGCTGAATTATAAAACATGTGAATGGAGTTTCTAGGTGAAAGTGATTTTTTGACGTGCCAATATCTGCCATTGAGCCCCATTGTACATTTCTCAAATTTGAAAGCACTATATTTCTAAAACTATGAAACATTTCAAGGATTCCTTTTCAGGCAAACATGTCCACCATAAGATGAACCTAAATAGGTTTGAATGGGGTTTCTAGGTGGAAGTATGTAGGACTAGTAGCATGCCAAAGATTGTGCTATTGCCATTGAGAATGCATTGGGCGTTTAAGTTAAATAACTCAGAAACTACAAAACATTTCAAAGTAAAAAGTTCCAGCATGTGTCTCCACAGTAAGCTGAATTATAAAACATGTGAATGGAGTTTCTAGGTGAAAGTGATTTTTTGACGTGCCAATATCTGCCATTGAGCCCCATTGTACATTTCTCAAATTTGAAAGCACTATATTTCTAAAACTATGAAACATTTCAAGGATTCCTTTTCAGGCAAACATGTCCACCATAAGATGAACCTAAATAGGTTTGAATGGGGTTTCTAGGTGGAAGTACGTAGGACTAGTAGCATGCCAAAGTTTGTGCTATTGCCATTGAGAATGCATTGGGTGTTTAAGTTAAATAACTCAGAAACTACAAAACATTTCAAAGTAAAAAGTTCCAGCATGTGTCTCCACAGTAAGCTGAATTATAAAAAGTGTGAATGGAGTTTCTAGGTGAAAGTACTTTTTTGACGTGCCAATATCTGCCATTGAGCCCCATTGTAAATGTCTCAAATTTGAAAGCACTATATTTCTAAAACGATGAAACATTTCAAAGATTCCTTTTCAGGCAAACATGTCCACCGTAAGATGAACCTAAATAGGTTTGAATGGGGTTTCTAGGTGTAAGTATGTAGGACTAGTAGCATGCCAAAGTTTGTGCTATTGCCATTGAGAATGCATTGGGCGTTTAAGTTAAATAACTCAGAAACTACAAGACATTTCAAAGTAAAAAGTTCCAGCATGTGTCTCCACAGTAAGCTGAATTATAAAAAGTGTGAATGGAGTTTCTAGGTGAAAGTGCTTTTTTGACGTGCCAATATCTGCCATTGAGCCCCATTGTAAATGTCTCAAATTTGAAAGCACTATATTTCTAAAACGATGAAACATTTCAAAGATTCCTGTTCAGGCAAACATGTCCACCGTAAGATGAACCTAAATAGGTTTGAATGGGGTTTCTAGGTGTAAGTATGTAGGACTAGTAGCATGCCAAAGCTTGTGCTATTGCCATTGAGAATGCATTGGGCGTTTAAGTTAAATAACTCAGAAACTACAAAACATTTCAAAGTAAAACGTTCCAGCATGTGTCTCCACAGTAAGCTGAATTATAAAACATGTGAATGGAGTTTCTAGGTGAAAGTGATTTTTTGACGTGCCAATATCTGCCATTGAGCCCCATTGTACATTTCTCAAATTTGAAAGCACTATATTTCTAAAACTATGAAACATTTCAAGGATTCCTTTTCAGGCAAACATGTCCACCATAAGATGAACCTAAATAGGTTTGAATGGGGTTTCTAGGTGGAAGTATGTAGGACTAGTAGCATGCCAAAGATTGTGCTATTGCCATTGAGAATGCATTGGGCGTTTAAGTTAAATAACTCAGAAACTACAAAACATTTCAAAGTAAAAAGTTCCAGCATGTGTCTCCACAGTAAGCTGAATTATAAAACATGTGAATGGAGTTTCTAGGTGAAAGTGATTTTTTGACGTGCCAATATCTGCCATTGAGCCCCATTGTACATTTCTCAAATTTGAAAGCACTATATTTCTAAAACTATGAAACATTTCAAGGATTCCTTTTCAGGCAAACATGTCCACCATAAGATGAACCTAAATAGGTTTGAATGGGGTTTCTAGGTGGAAGTACGTAGGACTAGTAGCATGCCAAAGTTTGTGCTATTGCCATTGAGAATGCATTGGGTGTTTAAGTTAAATAACTCAGAAACTACAAAACATTTCAAAGTAAAAAGTTCCAGCATGTGTCTCCACAGTAAGCTGAATTATAAAAAGTGTGAATGGAGTTTCTAGGTGAAAGTACTTTTTTGACGTGCCAATATCTGCCATTGAGCCCCATTGTAAATGTCTCAAATTTGAAAGCACTATATTTCTAAAACGATGAAACATTTCAAAGATTCCTTTTCAGGCAAACATGTCCACCGTAAGATGAACCTAAATAGGTTTGAATGGGGTTTCTAGGTGTAAGTATGTAGGACTAGTAGCATGCCAAAGTTTGTGCTATTGCCATTGAGAATGCATTGGGCGTTTAAGTTAAATAACTCAGAAACTACAAAACATTTCAAAGTAAAAAGTTCCAGCATGTGTCTCCACAGTAAGCTGAATTATATAAAGTGTGAATGGAGTTTCCAGGTGAAAGTGCTTTTTTGACGTGCCAATATCTGCCATTGAGCCCCATTGTACATTTCTCAAATTTGAAAGCACTATATTTCTAAAACTATGAAACATTTCAAGGATTCCTTTTCAGGCAAACATGTCCACCATAAGATGAACCTAAATAGGTTTGAATGGGGTTTCTAAGTGGAAGTATGTAGGACTAGTAGCATGCCAAAGATTGTGCTATTGCCATTGAGAATGCATTGGGCGTTTAAGTTAAATAACTCAGAAACTACAAAACATTTCAAAGTAAAAAGTTCCAGCATGTGTCTCCACAGTAAGCTGAATTATAAAACATGTGAATGGAGTTTCTAGGTGAAAGTGCTTTTTTGACGTGCCAATATCTGCCATTGAGCCCCATTGTACATTTCTCAAATTTGAAAGCACTATATTTCTAAAACTATGAAACATTTCAAGGATTCCTTTTCAGGCAAACATGTCCACCATAAGATGAACCTAAATAGGTTTGAATGGGGTTTCTAGGTGGAAGTACGTAGGACTAGTAGCATGCCAAAGTTTGTGCTATTGCCATTGAGAATGCATTGGGTGTTTAAGTTAAATAACTCAGAAACTACAAAACATTTCAAAGTAAAAAGTTCCAGCATGTGTCTCCACAGTAAGCTGAATTATAAAAAGTGTGAATGGAGTTTCTAGGTGAAAGTGCTTTTTTGACGTGCCAATATCTGCCATTGAGCCCCATTGTAAATGTCTCAAATTTGAAAGCACTATATTTCTAAAACGATGAAACATTTCAAAGATTCCTTTTCAGGCAAACATGTCCACCGTAAGATGAACCTAAATAGGTTTGAATGGGGTTTCTAGGTGTAAGTATGTAGGACTAGTAGCATGCCAAAGTTTGTGCTATTGCCATTGAGAATGCATTGGGCGTTTAAGTTAAATAACTCAGAAACTACAAAACATTTCAAAGTAAAAAGTTCCAGCATGTGTCTCCACAGTAAGCTGAATTATAAAACATGTGAATGGAGTTTCTAGGTGAAAGTGATTTTTTGACGTGCCAATATCTGCCATTGAGCCCCATTGTACATTTCTCAAATTTGAAAGCACTATATTTCTAAAACTATGAAACATTTCAAGGATTCCTTTTCAGGCAAACATGTCCACCATAAGATGAACCTAAATAGGTTTGAATGGGGTTTCTAGGTGGAAGTATGTAGGACTAGTAGCATGCCAAAGTTTGTGCTATTGCCATTGAGAATGCATTGGGCGTTTAAGTTAAATAACTCAGAAACTACAAAACATTTCAAAGTAAAAAGTTCCAGCATGTGTCTCCACAGTAAGCTGAATTTTAAAAAGTGTGAATGGAGTTTCTAGGTGAAAGTGCTTTTTTGACGTGCCAATATCTGCCATTGAGCCCCATTGTAAATGTCTCAAATTTGAAAGCACTATATTTCTAAAACGATGAAACATTTCAAAGATTCCTTTTCAGGCAAACATGTCCACCGTAAGATGAACCTAAATAGGTTTGAATGGGGTTTCTAGGTGTAAGTATGTAGGACTAGTAGCATGCCAAAGTTTGTGCTATTGCCATTGAGAATGCATTGGGCGTTTAAGTTAAATAACTCAGAAACTACAAAACATTTCAAAGTAAAAAGTTCCAGCATGTGTCTCCACAGTAAGCTGAATTATAAAACATGTGAATGGAGTTTCTAGGTGAAAGTGATTTTTTGACGTGCCAATATCTGCCATTGAGCCCCATTGTACATTTCTCAAATTTGAAAGCACTATATTTCTAAAACTATGAAACATTTCAAGGATTCCTTTTCAGGCAAACATGTCCACCATAAGATGAACCTAAATAGGTTTGAATGGGGTTTCTAGGTGTAAGTATGTAGGACTAGTAGCATGCCAAAGTTTGTGCTATTGCCATTGAGAATGCATTGGGCGTTTAAGTTAAATAACTCAGAAACTACAAGACATTTCAAAGTAAAAAGTTCCAGCATGTGTCTCCACAGTAAGCTGAATTTTAAAAAGTGTGAATGGAGTTTCTAGGTGAAAGTGCTTTTTTGACGTGCCAATATCTGCCATTGAGCCCCATTGTAAATGTCTCAAATTTGAAAGCACTATATTTCTAAAACGATGAAACATTTCAAAGATTCCTTTTCAGGCAAACATGTCCACCGTAAGATGAACCTAAATAGGTTTGAATGGGGTTTCTAGGTGTAAGTATGTAGGACTAGTAGCATGCCAAAGTTTGTGCTATTGCCATTGAGAATGCATTGGGCGTTTAAGTTAAATAACTCAGAAACTACAAAACATTTCAAAGTAAAAAGTTCCAGCATGTGTCTCCACAGTAAGCTGAATTATAAAACATGTGAATGGAGTTTCTAGGTGAAAGTGATTTTTTGACGTGCCAATATCTGCCATTGAGCCCCATTGTACATTTCTCAAATTTGAAAGCACTATATTTCTAAAACTATGAAACATTTCAAGGATTCCTTTTCAGGCAAACATGTCCACCATAAGATGAACCTAAATAGGTTTGAATGGGGTTTCTAGGTGTAAGTATGTAGGACTAGTAGCATGCCAAAGTTTGTGCTATTGCCATTGAGAATGCATTGGGCGTTTAAGTTAAATAACTCAGAAACTACAAGACATTTCAAAGTAAAAAGTTCCAGCATGTGTCTCCACAGTAAGCTGAATTATAAAAAGTGTGAATGGAGTTTCTAGGTGAAAGTGCTTTTTTGACGTGCCAATATCTGCCATTGAGCCCCATTGTAAATGTCTCAAATTTGAAAGCACTATATTTCTAAAACGATGAAACATTTCAAAGATTCCTGTTCAGGCAAACATGTCCACCGTAAGATGAACCTAAATAGGTTTGAATGGGGTTTCTAGGTGTAAGTATGTAGGACTAGTAGCATGCCAAAGCTTGTGCTATTGCCATTGAGAATGCATTGGGCGTTTAAGTTAAATAACTCAGAAACTACAAAACATTTCAAAGTAAAACGTTCCAGCATGTGTCTCCACAGTAAGCTGAATTATAAAACATGTGAATGGAGTTTCTAGGTGAAAGTGCTTTTTTGACGTGCCAATATCTGCCATTGAGCCCCATTGTACATTTCTCAAATTTGAAAGCACTATATTTCTAAAACTATGAAACATTTCAAGGATTCCTTTTCAGGCAAACATGTCCACCATAAGATGAACCTAAATAGGTTTGAATGGGGTTTCTAGGTGTAAGTATGTAGGACTAGTAGCATGCCAAAGTTTGTGCTATTGCCATTGAGAATGCATTGGGCGTTTAAGTTAAATAACTCAGAAACTACAAAACATTTCAAAGTAAAAAGTTCCAGCATGTGTCTCCACAGTAAGCTGAATTATAAAACATGTGAATGGAGTTTCTAGGTGAAAGTGATTTTTTGACGTGCCAATATCTGCCATTGAGCCCCATTGTACATTTCTCAAATTTGAAAGCACTATATTTCTAAAACTATGAAACATTTCAAGGATTCCTTTTCAGGCAAACATGTCCACCATAAGATGAACCTAAATAGGTTTGAATGGGGTTTCTAGGTGGAAGTATGTAGGACTAGTAGCATGCCAAAGTTTGTGCTATTGCCATTGAGAATGCATTGGGCGTTTAAGTTAAATAACTCAGAAACTACAAAACATTTCAAAGTAAAAAGTTCCAGCATGTGTCTCCACAGTAAGCTGAATTTTAAAAAGTGTGAATGGAGTTTCTAGGTGAAAGTGCTTTTTTGACGTGCCAATATCTGCCATTGAGCCCCATTGTAAATGTCTCAAATTTGAAAGCACTATATTTCTAAAACGATGAAACATTTCAAAGATTCCTTTTCAGGCAAACATGTCCACCGTAAGATGAACCTAAATAGGTTTGAATGGGGTTTCTAGGTGTAAGTATGTAGGACTAGTAGCATGCCAAAGTTTGTGCTATTGCCATTGAGAATGCATTGGGCGTTTAAGTTAAATAACTCAGAAACTACAAAACATTTCAAAGTAAAAAGTTCCAGCATGTGTCTCCACAGTAAGCTGAATTATAAAACATGTGAATGGAGTTTCTAGGTGAAAGTGATTTTTTGACGTGCCAATATCTGCCATTGAGCCCCATTGTACATTTCTCAAATTTGAAAGCACTATATTTCTAAAACTATGAAACATTTCAAGGATTCCTTTTCAGGCAAACATGTCCACCATAAGATGAACCTAAATAGGTTTGAATGGGGTTTCTAGGTGGAAGTATGTAGGACTAGTAGCATGCCAAAGTTTGTGCTATTGCCATTGAGAATGCATTGGGCGTTTAAGTTAAATAACTCAGAAACTACAAAACATTTCAAAGTAAAAAGTTCCAGCATGTGTCTCCACAGTAAGCTGAATTTTAAAAAGTGTGAATGGAGTTTCTAGGTGAAAGTGCTTTTTTGACGTGCCAATATCTGCCATTGAGCCCCATTGTAAATGTCTCAAATTTGAAAGCACTATATTTCTAAAACGATGAAACATTTCAAAGATTCCTTTTCAGGCAAACATGTCCACCGTAAGATGAACCTAAATAGGTTTGAATGGGGTTTCTAGGTGTAAGTATGTAGGACTAGTAGCATGCCAAAGTTTGTGCTATTGCCATTGAGAATGCATTGGGCGTTTAAGTTAAATAACTCAGAAACTACAAAACATTTCAAAGTAAAAAGTTCCAGCATGTGTCTCCACAGTAAGCTGAATTATAAAACATGTGAATGGAGTTTCTAGGTGAAAGTGATTTTTTGACGTGCCAATATCTGCCATTGAGCCCCATTGTACATTTCTCAAATTTGAAAGCACTATATTTCTAAAACTATGAAACATTTCAAGGATTCCTTTTCAGGCAAACATGTCCACCATAAGATGAACCTAAATAGGTTTGAATGGGGTTTCTAGGTGGAAGTACGTAGGACTAGTAGCATGCCAAAGTTTGTGCTATTGCCATTGAGAATGCATTGGGTGTTTAAGTTAAATAACTCAGAAACTACAAAACATTTCAAAGTAAAAAGTTCCAGCATGTGTCTCCACAGTAAGCTGAATTTTAAAAAGTGTGAATGGAGTTTCTAGGTGAAAGTGCTTTTTTGACGTGCCAATATCTGCCATTGAGCCCCATTGTAAATGTCTCAAATTTGAAAGCACTATATTTCTAAAACGATGAAACATTTCAAAGATTCCTGTTCAGGCAAACATGTCCACCGTAAGATGAACCTAAATAGGTTTGAATGGGGTTTCTAGGTCTAAGTATGTAGGACTAGTAGCATGCCAAAGCTTGTGCTATTGCCATTGAGAATGCATTGGGCGTTTAAGTTAAATAACTCAGAAACTACAAAACATTTCAAAGTAAAACGTTCCAGCATGTGTCTCCACAGTAAGCTGAATTATAAAACATGTGAATGGAGTTTCTAGGTGAAAGTGATTTTTTGACGTGCCAATATCTGCCATTGAGCCCCATTGTACATTTCTCAAATTTGAAAGCACTATATTTCTAAAACTATGAAACATTTCAAGGATTCCTTTTCAGGCAAACATGTCCACCATAAGATGAACCTAAATAGGTTTGAATGGGGTTTCTAGGTGGAAGTACGTAGGACTAGTAGCATGCCAAAGTTTGTGCTATTGCCATTGAGAATGCATTGGGTGTTTAAGTTAAATAACTCAGAAACTACAAAACATTTCAAAGTAAAAAGTTCCAGCATGTGTCTCCACAGTAAGCTGAATTATAAAAAGTGTGAATGGAGTTTCTAGGTGAAAGTACTTTTTTGACGTGCCAATATCTGCCATTGAGCCCCATTGTAAATGTCTCAAATTTGAAAGCACTATATTTCTAAAACGATGAAACATTTCAAAGATTCCTTTTCAGGCAAACATGTCCACCGTAAGATGAACCTAAATAGGTTTGAATGGGGTTTCTAGGTGTAAGTATGTAGGACTAGTAGCATGCCAAAGTTTGTGCTATTGCCATTGAGAATGCATTGGGCGTTTAAGTTAAATAACTCAGAAACTACAAAACATTTCAAAGTAAAAAGTTCCAGCATGTGTCTCCACAGTAAGCTGAATTATATAAAGTGTGAATGGAGTTTCCAGGTGAAAGTGCTTTTTTGACGTGCCAATATCTGCCATTGAGCCCCATTGTACATTTCTCAAATTTGAAAGCACTATATTTCTAAAACTATGAAACATTTCAAGGATTCCTTTTCAGGCAAACATGTCCACCATAAGATGAACCTAAATAGGTTTGAATGGGGTTTCTAGGTGTAAGTATGTAGGACTAGTAGCATGCCAAAGTTTGTGCTATTGCCATTGAGAATGCATTGGGCGTTTAAGTTAAATAACTCAGAAACTACAAGACATTTCAAAGTAAAAAGTTCCAGCATGTGTCTCCACAGTAAGCTGAATTATAAAAAGTGTGAATGGAGTTTCTAGGTGAAAGTGCTTTTTTGACGTGCCAATATCTGCCATTGAGCCCCATTGTAAATGTCTCAAATTTGAAAGCACTATATTTCTAAAACGATGAAACATTTCAAAGATTCCTGTTCAGGCAAACATGTCCACCGTAAGATGAACCTAAATAGGTTTGAATGGGGTTTCTAGGTGTAAGTATGTAGGACTAGTAGCATGCCAAAGCTTGTGCTATTGCCATTGAGAATGCATTGGGCGTTTAAGTTAAATAACTCAGAAACTACAAAACATTTCAAAGTAAAACGTTCCAGCATGTGTCTCCACAGTAAGCTGAATTATAAAACATGTGAATGGAGTTTCTAGGTGAAAGTGATTTTTTGACGTGCCAATATCTGCCATTGAGCCCCATTGTACATTTCTCAAATTTGAAAGCACTATATTTCTAAAACTATGAAACATTTCAAGGATTCCTTTTCAGGCAAACATGTCCACCATAAGATGAACCTAAATAGGTTTGAATGGGGTTTCTAGGTGGAAGTATGTAGGACTAGTAGCATGCCAAAGATTGTGCTATTGCCATTGAGAATGCATTGGGCGTTTAAGTTAAATAACTCAGAAACTACAAAACATTTCAAAGTAAAAAGTTCCAGCATGTGTCTCCACAGTAAGCTGAATTATAAAACATGTGAATGGAGTTTCTAGGTGAAAGTGATTTTTTGACGTGCCAATATCTGCCATTGAGCCCCATTGTACATTTCTCAAATTTGAAAGCACTATATTTCTAAAACTATGAAACATTTCAAGGATTCCTTTTCAGGCAAACATGTCCACCATAAGATGAACCTAAATAGGTTTGAATGGGGTTTCTAGGTGGAAGTACGTAGGACTAGTAGCATGCCAAAGTTTGTGCTATTGCCATTGAGAATGCATTGGGTGTTTAAGTTAAATAACTCAGAAACTACAAAACATTTCAAAGTAAAAAGTTCCAGCATGTGTCTCCACAGTAAGCTGAATTATAAAAAGTGTGAATGGAGTTTCTAGGTGAAAGTACTTTTTTGACGTGCCAATATCTGCCATTGAGCCCCATTGTAAATGTCTCAAATTTGAAAGCACTATATTTCTAAAACGATGAAACATTTCAAAGATTCCTTTTCAGGCAAACATGTCCACCGTAAGATGAACCTAAATAGGTTTGAATGGGGTTTCTAGGTGTAAGTATGTAGGACTAGTAGCATGCCAAAGTTTGTGCTATTGCCATTGAGAATGCATTGGGCGTTTAAGTTAAATAACTCAGAAACTACAAGACATTTCAAAGTAAAAAGTTCCAGCATGTGTCTCCACAGTAAGCTGAATTATAAAAAGTGTGAATGGAGTTTCTAGGTGAAAGTGCTTTTTTGACGTGCCAATATCTGCCATTGAGCCCCATTGTAAATGTCTCAAATTTGAAAGCACTATATTTCTAAAACGATGAAACATTTCAAAGATTCCTGTTCAGGCAAACATGTCCACCGTAAGATGAACCTAAATAGGTTTGAATGGGGTTTCTAGGTGTAAGTATGTAGGACTAGTAGCATGCCAAAGCTTGTGCTATTGCCATTGAGAATGCATTGGGCGTTTAAGTTAAATAACTCAGAAACTACAAAACATTTCAAAGTAAAACGTTCCAGCATGTGTCTCCACAGTAAGCTGAATTATAAAACATGTGAATGGAGTTTCTAGGTGAAAGTGATTTTTTGACGTGCCAATATCTGCCATTGAGCCCCATTGTACATTTCTCAAATTTGAAAGCACTATATTTCTAAAACTATGAAACATTTCAAGGATTCCTTTTCAGGCAAACATGTCCACCATAAGATGAACCTAAATAGGTTTGAATGGGGTTTCTAGGTGGAAGTATGTAGGACTAGTAGCATGCCAAAGATTGTGCTATTGCCATTGAGAATGCATTGGGCGTTTAAGTTAAATAACTCAGAAACTACAAAACATTTCAAAGTAAAAAGTTCCAGCATGTGTCTCCACAGTAAGCTGAATTATAAAACATGTGAATGGAGTTTCTAGGTGAAAGTGATTTTTTGACGTGCCAATATCTGCCATTGAGCCCCATTGTACATTTCTCAAATTTGAAAGCACTATATTTCTAAAACTATGAAACATTTCAAGGATTCCTTTTCAGGCAAACATGTCCACCATAAGATGAACCTAAATAGGTTTGAATGGGGTTTCTAGGTGGAAGTACGTAGGACTAGTAGCATGCCAAAGTTTGTGCTATTGCCATTGAGAATGCATTGGGTGTTTAAGTTAAATAACTCAGAAACTACAAAACATTTCAAAGTAAAAAGTTCCAGCATGTGTCTCCACAGTAAGCTGAATTATAAAAAGTGTGAATGGAGTTTCTAGGTGAAAGTACTTTTTTGACGTGCCAATATCTGCCATTGAGCCCCATTGTAAATGTCTCAAATTTGAAAGCACTATATTTCTAAAACGATGAAACATTTCAAAGATTCCTTTTCAGGCAAACATGTCCACCGTAAGATGAACCTAAATAGGTTTGAATGGGGTTTCTAGGTGTAAGTATGTAGGACTAGTAGCATGCCAAAGTTTGTGCTATTGCCATTGAGAATGCATTGGGCGTTTAAGTTAAATAACTCAGAAACTACAAAACATTTCAAAGTAAAAAGTTCCAGCATGTGTCTCCACAGTAAGCTGAATTATATAAAGTGTGAATGGAGTTTCCAGGTGAAAGTGCTTTTTTGACGTGCCAATATCTGCCATTGAGCCCCATTGTACATTTCTCAAATTTGAAAGCACTATATTTCTAAAACTATGAAACATTTCAAGGATTCCTTTTCAGGCAAACATGTCCACCATAAGATGAACCTAAATAGGTTTGAATGGGGTTTCTAAGTGGAAGTATGTAGGACTAGTAGCATGCCAAAGATTGTGCTATTGCCATTGAGAATGCATTGGGCGTTTAAGTTAAATAACTCAGAAACTACAAAACATTTCAAAGTAAAAAGTTCCAGCATGTGTCTCCACAGTAAGCTGAATTATAAAACATGTGAATGGAGTTTCTAGGTGAAAGTGCTTTTTTGACGTGCCAATATCTGCCATTGAGCCCCATTGTACATTTCTCAAATTTGAAAGCACTATATTTCTAAAACTATGAAACATTTCAAGGATTCCTTTTCAGGCAAACATGTCCACCATAAGATGAACCTAAATAGGTTTGAATGGGGTTTCTAGGTGGAAGTACGTAGGACTAGTAGCATGCCAAAGTTTGTGCTATTGCCATTGAGAATGCATTGGGTGTTTAAGTTAAATAACTCAGAAACTACAAAACATTTCAAAGTAAAAAGTTCCAGCATGTGTCTCCACAGTAAGCTGAATTATAAAAAGTGTGAATGGAGTTTCTAGGTGAAAGTGCTTTTTTGACGTGCCAATATCTGCCATTGAGCCCCATTGTAAATGTCTCAAATTTGAAAGCACTATATTTCTAAAACGATGAAACATTTCAAAGATTCCTTTTCAGGCAAACATGTCCACCGTAAGATGAACCTAAATAGGTTTGAATGGGGTTTCTAGGTGTAAGTATGTAGGACTAGTAGCATGCCAAAGTTTGTGCTATTGCCATTGAGAATGCATTGGGCGTTTAAGTTAAATAACTCAGAAACTACAAAACATTTCAAAGTAAAAAGTTCCAGCATGTGTCTCCACAGTAAGCTGAATTATAAAACATGTGAATGGAGTTTCTAGGTGAAAGTGATTTTTTGACGTGCCAATATCTGCCATTGAGCCCCATTGTACATTTCTCAAATTTGAAAGCACTATATTTCTAAAACTATGAAACATTTCAAGGATTCCTTTTCAGGCAAACATGTCCACCATAAGATGAACCTAAATAGGTTTGAATGGGGTTTCTAGGTGGAAGTATGTAGGACTAGTAGCATGCCAAAGTTTGTGCTATTGCCATTGAGAATGCATTGGGCGTTTAAGTTAAATAACTCAGAAACTACAAAACATTTCAAAGTAAAAAGTTCCAGCATGTGTCTCCACAGTAAGCTGAATTTTAAAAAGTGTGAATGGAGTTTCTAGGTGAAAGTGCTTTTTTGACGTGCCAATATCTGCCATTGAGCCCCATTGTAAATGTCTCAAATTTGAAAGCACTATATTTCTAAAACGATGAAACATTTCAAAGATTCCTTTTCAGGCAAACATGTCCACCGTAAGATGAACCTAAATAGGTTTGAATGGGGTTTCTAGGTGTAAGTATGTAGGACTAGTAGCATGCCAAAGTTTGTGCTATTGCCATTGAGAATGCATTGGGCGTTTAAGTTAAATAACTCAGAAACTACAAAACATTTCAAAGTAAAAAGTTCCAGCATGTGTCTCCACAGTAAGCTGAATTATAAAACATGTGAATGGAGTTTCTAGGTGAAAGTGATTTTTTGACGTGCCAATATCTGCCATTGAGCCCCATTGTACATTTCTCAAATTTGAAAGCACTATATTTCTAAAACTATGAAACATTTCAAGGATTCCTTTTCAGGCAAACATGTCCACCATAAGATGAACCTAAATAGGTTTGAATGGGGTTTCTAGGTGTAAGTATGTAGGACTAGTAGCATGCCAAAGTTTGTGCTATTGCCATTGAGAATGCATTGGGCGTTTAAGTTAAATAACTCAGAAACTACAAGACATTTCAAAGTAAAAAGTTCCAGCATGTGTCTCCACAGTAAGCTGAATTTTAAAAAGTGTGAATGGAGTTTCTAGGTGAAAGTGCTTTTTTGACGTGCCAATATCTGCCATTGAGCCCCATTGTAAATGTCTCAAATTTGAAAGCACTATATTTCTAAAACGATGAAACATTTCAAAGATTCCTTTTCAGGCAAACATGTCCACCGTAAGATGAACCTAAATAGGTTTGAATGGGGTTTCTAGGTGTAAGTATGTAGGACTAGTAGCATGCCAAAGTTTGTGCTATTGCCATTGAGAATGCATTGGGCGTTTAAGTTAAATAACTCAGAAACTACAAAACATTTCAAAGTAAAAAGTTCCAGCATGTGTCTCCACAGTAAGCTGAATTATAAAACATGTGAATGGAGTTTCTAGGTGAAAGTGATTTTTTGACGTGCCAATATCTGCCATTGAGCCCCATTGTACATTTCTCAAATTTGAAAGCACTATATTTCTAAAACTATGAAACATTTCAAGGATTCCTTTTCAGGCAAACATGTCCACCATAAGATGAACCTAAATAGGTTTGAATGGGGTTTCTAGGTGTAAGTATGTAGGACTAGTAGCATGCCAAAGTTTGTGCTATTGCCATTGAGAATGCATTGGGCGTTTAAGTTAAATAACTCAGAAACTACAAGACATTTCAAAGTAAAAAGTTCCAGCATGTGTCTCCACAGTAAGCTGAATTATAAAAAGTGTGAATGGAGTTTCTAGGTGAAAGTGCTTTTTTGACGTGCCAATATCTGCCATTGAGCCCCATTGTAAATGTCTCAAATTTGAAAGCACTATATTTCTAAAACGATGAAACATTTCAAAGATTCCTGTTCAGGCAAACATGTCCACCGTAAGATGAACCTAAATAGGTTTGAATGGGGTTTCTAGGTGTAAGTATGTAGGACTAGTAGCATGCCAAAGCTTGTGCTATTGCCATTGAGAATGCATTGGGCGTTTAAGTTAAATAACTCAGAAACTACAAAACATTTCAAAGTAAAACGTTCCAGCATGTGTCTCCACAGTAAGCTGAATTATAAAACATGTGAATGGAGTTTCTAGGTGAAAGTGCTTTTTTGACGTGCCAATATCTGCCATTGAGCCCCATTGTACATTTCTCAAATTTGAAAGCACTATATTTCTAAAACTATGAAACATTTCAAGGATTCCTTTTCAGGCAAACATGTCCACCATAAGATGAACCTAAATAGGTTTGAATGGGGTTTCTAGGTGTAAGTATGTAGGACTAGTAGCATGCCAAAGTTTGTGCTATTGCCATTGAGAATGCATTGGGCGTTTAAGTTAAATAACTCAGAAACTACAAAACATTTCAAAGTAAAAAGTTCCAGCATGTGTCTCCACAGTAAGCTGAATTATAAAACATGTGAATGGAGTTTCTAGGTGAAAGTGATTTTTTGACGTGCCAATATCTGCCATTGAGCCCCATTGTACATTTCTCAAATTTGAAAGCACTATATTTCTAAAACTATGAAACATTTCAAGGATTCCTTTTCAGGCAAACATGTCCACCATAAGATGAACCTAAATAGGTTTGAATGGGGTTTCTAGGTGGAAGTATGTAGGACTAGTAGCATGCCAAAGTTTGTGCTATTGCCATTGAGAATGCATTGGGCGTTTAAGTTAAATAACTCAGAAACTACAAAACATTTCAAAGTAAAAAGTTCCAGCATGTGTCTCCACAGTAAGCTGAATTTTAAAAAGTGTGAATGGAGTTTCTAGGTGAAAGTGCTTTTTTGACGTGCCAATATCTGCCATTGAGCCCCATTGTAAATGTCTCAAATTTGAAAGCACTATATTTCTAAAACGATGAAACATTTCAAAGATTCCTTTTCAGGCAAACATGTCCACCGTAAGATGAACCTAAATAGGTTTGAATGGGGTTTCTAGGTGTAAGTATGTAGGACTAGTAGCATGCCAAAGTTTGTGCTATTGCCATTGAGAATGCATTGGGCGTTTAAGTTAAATAACTCAGAAACTACAAAACATTTCAAAGTAAAAAGTTCCAGCATGTGTCTCCACAGTAAGCTGAATTATAAAACATGTGAATGGAGTTTCTAGGTGAAAGTGATTTTTTGACGTGCCAATATCTGCCATTGAGCCCCATTGTACATTTCTCAAATTTGAAAGCACTATATTTCTAAAACTATGAAACATTTCAAGGATTCCTTTTCAGGCAAACATGTCCACCATAAGATGAACCTAAATAGGTTTGAATGGGGTTTCTAGGTGGAAGTATGTAGGACTAGTAGCATGCCAAAGTTTGTGCTATTGCCATTGAGAATGCATTGGGCGTTTAAGTTAAATAACTCAGAAACTACAAAACATTTCAAAGTAAAAAGTTCCAGCATGTGTCTCCACAGTAAGCTGAATTTTAAAAAGTGTGAATGGAGTTTCTAGGTGAAAGTGCTTTTTTGACGTGCCAATATCTGCCATTGAGCCCCATTGTAAATGTCTCAAATTTGAAAGCACTATATTTCTAAAACGATGAAACATTTCAAAGATTCCTTTTCAGGCAAACATGTCCACCGTAAGATGAACCTAAATAGGTTTGAATGGGGTTTCTAGGTGTAAGTATGTAGGACTAGTAGCATGCCAAAGTTTGTGCTATTGCCATTGAGAATGCATTGGGCGTTTAAGTTAAATAACTCAGAAACTACAAAACATTTCAAAGTAAAAAGTTCCAGCATGTGTCTCCACAGTAAGCTGAATTATAAAACATGTGAATGGAGTTTCTAGGTGAAAGTGATTTTTTGACGTGCCAATATCTGCCATTGAGCCCCATTGTACATTTCTCAAATTTGAAAGCACTATATTTCTAAAACTATGAAACATTTCAAGGATTCCTTTTCAGGCAAACATGTCCACCATAAGATGAACCTAAATAGGTTTGAATGGGGTTTCTAGGTGGAAGTACGTAGGACTAGTAGCATGCCAAAGTTTGTGCTATTGCCATTGAGAATGCATTGGGTGTTTAAGTTAAATAACTCAGAAACTACAAAACATTTCAAAGTAAAAAGTTCCAGCATGTGTCTCCACAGTAAGCTGAATTATAAAAAGTGTGAATGGAGTTTCTAGGTGAAAGTACTTTTTTGACGTGCCAATATCTGCCATTGAGCCCCATTGTAAATGTCTCAAATTTGAAAGCACTATATTTCTAAAACGATGAAACATTTCAAAGATTCCTTTTCAGGCAAACATGTCCACCGTAAGATGAACCTAAATAGGTTTGAATGGGGTTTCTAGGTGTAAGTATGTAGGACTAGTAGCATGCCAAAGTTTGTGCTATTGCCATTGAGAATGCATTGGGCGTTTAAGTTAAATAACTCAGAAACTACAAAACATTTCAAAGTAAAAAGTTCCAGCATGTGTCTCCACAGTAAGCTGAATTATATAAAGTGTGAATGGAGTTTCCAGGTGAAAGTGCTTTTTTGACGTGCCAATATCTGCCATTGAGCCCCATTGTACATTTCTCAAATTTGAAAGCACTATATTTCTAAAACTATGAAACATTTAAAGGATTCCTTTTCAGGCAAACATGTCCACCATAAGATGAACCTAAATAGGTTTGAATGGGGTTTCTAAGTGGAAGTATGTAGGACTAGTAGCATGCCAAAGATTGTGCTATTGCCATTGAGAATGCATTGGGCGTTTAAGTTAAATAACTCAGAAACTACAAAACATTTCAAAGTAAAAAGTTCCAGCATGTGTCTCCACAGTAAGCTGAATTATAAAACATGTGAATGGAGTTTCTAGGTGAAAGTGCTTTTTTGACGTGCCAATATCTGCCATTGAGCCCCATTGTACATTTCTCAAATTTGAAAGCACTATATTTCTAAAACTATGAAACATTTCAAGGATTCCTTTTCAGGCAAACATGTCCACCATAAGATGAACCTAAATAGGTTTGAATGGGGTTTCTAGGTGGAAGTACGTAGGACTAGTAGCATGCCAAAGTTTGTGCTATTGCCATTGAGAATGCATTGGGTGTTTAAGTTAAATAACTCAGAAACTACAAAACATTTCAAAGTAAAAAGTTCCAGCATGTGTCTCCACAGTAAGCTGAATTATAAAAAGTGTGAATGGAGTTTCTAGGTGAAAGTGCTTTTTTGACGTGCCAATATCTGCCATTGAGCCCCATTGTAAATGTCTCAAATTTGAAAGCACTATATTTCTAAAACGATGAAACATTTCAAAGATTCCTTTTCAGGCAAACATGTCCACCGTAAGATGAACCTAAATAGGTTTGAATGGGGTTTCTAGGTGTAAGTATGTAGGACTAGTAGCATGCCAAAGTTTGTGCTATTGCCATTGAGAATGCATTGGGCGTTTAAGTTAAATAACTCAGAAACTACAAAACATTTCAAAGTAAAAAGTTCCAGCATGTGTCTCCACAGTAAGCTGAATTATAAAACATGTGAATGGAGTTTCTAGGTGAAAGTGATTTTTTGACGTGCCAATATCTGCCATTGAGCCCCATTGTACATTTCTCAAATTTGAAAGCACTATATTTCTAAAACTATGAAACATTTCAAGGATTCCTTTTCAGGCAAACATGTCCACCATAAGATGAACCTAAATAGGTTTGAATGGGGTTTCTAGGTGGAAGTATGTAGGACTAGTAGCATGCCAAAGTTTGTGCTATTGCCATTGAGAATGCATTGGGCGTTTAAGTTAAATAACTCAGAAACTACAAAACATTTCAAAGTAAAAAGTTCCAGCATGTGTCTCCACAGTAAGCTGAATTTTAAAAAGTGTGAATGGAGTTTCTAGGTGAAAGTGCTTTTTTGACGTGCCAATATCTGCCATTGAGCCCCATTGTAAATGTCTCAAATTTGAAAGCACTATATTTCTAAAACGATGAAACATTTCAAAGATTCCTTTTCAGGCAAACATGTCCACCGTAAGATGAACCTAAATAGGTTTGAATGGGGTTTCTAGGTGTAAGTATGTAGGACTAGTAGCATGCCAAAGTTTGTGCTATTGCCATTGAGAATGCATTGGGCGTTTAAGTTAAATAACTCAGAAACTACAAAACATTTCAAAGTAAAAAGTTCCAGCATGTGTCTCCACAGTAAGCTGAATTATAAAACATGTGAATGGAGTTTCTAGGTGAAAGTGATTTTTTGACGTGCCAATATCTGCCATTATACATTTCTCAAATTTAAAGCAATATATTTCTAAAACTATGAAACATTTCAAAGATTCCTTTTCAGGCAAACATCCGTCCACCATAAGATGAACGTACATAGTTTTGAATGGGGTTTCTAGGTGTAAGTATGTAGGACTAGTATGGTGCAATCCTTAAAAAAACGTTACCAGCACAGTTTTACAAAGTGCTGTTGTGCATTCCAAAGTGAAATTTTTGTCCAGTTCAGTCCTACGTTTCATTCAGTTTGCCTCACTGCGCTTGGGGGAAAAAAACTGTTTTTCCTCCTAGTTGTCCTTGCCCTAATACTTATGTACCTTTTCCCAGAGGGTAGGAGCACAAACAGGCCGTGGGAGGGATGATGGGGGTCCCTAACGATGCTGGTGGCTCTTCTGGCACAGTGCTCTTTATAGAGCACCAACAAGGGGGGAACAGAGGCACCAAGGATCCTCCCAGCCAGTGTTTATTTGGCAGAACATTTTAATTTTAGTTTTAGTCATAGTCTCTTGAATAGTTTTCATTTAGTTTTAGTCACATTTTAGTCAACTGGAATGTTTTAGTGTTAGTCTAGTTTTAGTCGACTAAATGTCATAAGATTTTAGTCGACTAAAATTAATTTTGGCGGGCCTTGATGTTGTCGTAATGACTGATTTTACACTCGCTGAAAATAGCTGATCTACAAGCTCACAACGCGTCGCAGCGCGACACGTTGTGAGCTCTGATCTGCTATTGTCAGCATGCAACCATGCATGTCCACTAGTCGCTTCCTAACGTCTATTTTTTAGCTGTTGACGAAATTGTCAATACATTTAGTCTTAGTTTTAGTCGTCATAGCTTAGTTTTCATTTAGTTTCCATTTAGTTTTCGTCAGTAAAAAAAGGTAGTCGACGAAAAAATTTCGTCTTAGTTTTAGTCGACAAAAACAACACTGCTCCCAGCTGTCTTCACCACCCGATTCAGCTGGTTTTGTTCCTGTGCCTTGAGGCTGCCGAACCAAGAGGTGAAGCTGTAGGTCAGGATCGACTCAATGGTGCTTGAGTCAAAATGTTGACTAGAAGGTGGTGAGGAGGGGAGTGGGGAGGCCCGCCTCTCTGCTGAGCTTTCTTGATGATGGCTGTGGTGTTGATGGTGGAGGTCAGTTGGTCTGCCAAATGCACCCCCAGGAACTTGATGCTATATTGACCCTTTCCACAGGGGCACCATCGATGGTCAGTGATGTATGATGGCAGCTGCTGGCTCTCCTCCTAAAATCGACCACCATCTCCTTTGTTTTGTCCACATTCAGAAAAAGGTTGTGTGAACTGTGAACTGCACCACGTTGTTAGTAGTTCCACCTCCTTCCTGTAGTCAGACTCATCGTTTTTACTAATGAGCCCCACCACAGTAGTGTCATCTGCAAAATTGAGGATGTGATTACTGTAGAAACATTATGAGCTACTTTCTGTCAAGAAATGCCCTGCATTTGATTATTTTTCAGAATTTCAGAATTTGTCAGAATTTGGAAGTGCTTGTTTTCAATAACACAACATTTAGCTGTTTCCTGCATTATGTGACATTTAGAAACAGGTGGTACGCACTACGCAGGACGGTTGAGTGATTTCCAACAAGCGCTTCCAAACTCCAACACTCCATGCTGCTCAATGTTTTGCCACTCAGTCTAGATGGGGGGGGGGCGTGTCCTGATGGGAAAATCATGCATGTGCATACTCTCTATTGTACCCCTAAATGTCAGGATTATCAGTGTATTTGTGATTTGTGTTATCTGTGATTATCTGTGATTTGTGTTATCTTCCTGAACTGAAGAATAACATGTTGAGTAGTGTAAGATATTGTCATATGCTCTCGGGTAGGTGACTGCACATCATGTTTGGAATTCATGTTTCCATATTTTTGAATTGTGCCAATGATACCACGGAATGAACATACGATAGGAAGTTTTGCTATTTTGTCATCACATCTTAAATTCGTACGCATGAATTCTGACCATAAGAAGCAAATATACAGGCCTTGCTATGATAGGTCCTATAGCTTCAGTTTAATCAAGCAATTATATATGTTAGTTTTCAATGGTTATTTATTTATTTATTCATTAGCTTGCTCTAATTGGAGGCCAGATGCAGTTGGAGCACCTTAATTAGCTAAGCCATTCAGCTGTGATCATTCTCACAGGTTCTAAAGCTGCTCTGATCTCTACCTATTTCACACTGGCAAGGATCCCGTTGGCCTTTGTGCTCCTATCAAAGCTCCCCTTGCTATGAATGGGGATTTTTTTTCCTGGTACTCTTTCCCCATGTTAGCACAGGGGTCACACCCCCCCCTGAGACTTACCCCTCTGACCTCAACAAATGGACTCTTGTCAAGTGGATAAAAAGCGTTGATTGGCCTCTGATAATGCCTAGTGTTCTGTCAAATGAACATTTGATGAGAGTGACCATGACTGGCATGACATAAGGATATGGGAAATGCAGCTAATCAGCAGGACATCCCTATGTGTGATATTACACTACAAGCTCTAGACTAGCTCCACAAGATTGTTAGCCATGCTGGTTAGATGGTGATCTCTAACATGGTCCTCTCTAGCCACCCTTTCACTCTCCTGCTTTCACTCTGACATTCATTTCCCTTTGTTTGTTTTTCTTTCTTTCAATTCCCAATCTTTCATAAAGGCAGCAGAGACCTGGGGCTCCATCTTGTGCCACCCTTATCCCTCATCCCTAAGCGTATTTGCAATTTTTTTACTATTTTGAAAAACATTTTAAAATAGTTCAACTAGCCGATCTACATCGAGACATTGTGAGCTCGTAGATCGGCTATTTGAACTATTATAAAAGGGGTGGCGCAAGATATAGCCCCTTGTCTTTTTCCATATTTCATTTTTTTTATTTATTTTTTTACAAAATGAGATCACCCCTCACCATGAACAATGCACATCTACATCCTCTATATGTTTCAAGGAGAACAAAACCTGATTGTGAAGTGGTCTTTGCAAAGCACTGGTATAGCAGGGGCCCCTGGACAGGGAGGGTGCTTTCTGATGATGGGGCATGTTGTTAACATACCATACGTCTGTTTTGGACCAGAAAAGCTTCAGATCAGGTCTTTCACGTGGCTGGTGAGAAGATGGTGGACGCTGTGATTTTTTTTTTTTCCCTGCAACTCTCGTCTTAATCCATTTTGGGCGGGAACCCCTCTTGGTGTTTGAGCATTATGATATGCTTTAGCTATTGAAAAATAGCAGATCTACAAGCTCATAGCGCGCCACCGAGTGGCGCGCTACGAGCTTGTAGGTCTGCTAATTTTGAAACATCGTTAAAATGTGTCGCAAATCATTGAATATATATTTCAGAGCGAACATTTTTAACTAAAGTATTTGCTTCTGGGGGGTCCCTGGAACTACATATTTTGAGATGGGGGTTGGTTGCCCAATAGAGATAATTCTGGGGGTCCTTGACATGGAAAAGGTTGAGCACCACTGTCATAGAAACATAGGTTTTTCAGAAAAATATTAGGATTTAGAAGCCTTTTTTATCGACCTCAGTCACATTGATCAGCCCAGATGGATTCGGCAACCTGTTCCAAACAGCTCAGAAAGGTGATGATATAATTGCCAAGGCAGGAGGGGGAGAGGGCCACCACCTTTTTAGGAGTTTGTCGGTTCTCCTCCTTTCCCCATTCCACAAATTCTACTGCACTCTAACCTCACTGATTATATTCCCCCGTCCAACCCACCCCGGCGCGCACCCCGCTCGACAATAGGCCAATTTGTCCCTGTGGCTTTGGTCCCCCGCTGCGTTATTTAGCCTCTCTTCTGCACTTCAATAGCAGGTAGTGATTAGAGAACTTCCACAATCTCGTCCCCCATTCCGAGAAAATCCCTCCTCCTTGTCCCTCCAACCTTTAATCTGATTACAGGCATTGGGGCAGCTTTTCAGACGAGGCCAGTCCCAGGGGGACAATAGTGGCCCAAGTGGTTTCACAAACACACTCCCAGGGGTCATATGATTCACGAGGAGCTGTGTCCACTCTCCTTTTAACGTCAGGTCTTTTCAGGGGAGATAAAGAGTAGGATTAGCAGCACTCCCTGCCCTGCCTGTCAGCACAGTAAAATCTAGATTCTAGAGTATTCTGAAAAAAGAAAAAAAGTGGCCATTTTTATTTTTTGAGTGGTGTAAACCACTCCTACAACTGGCTTTGTTAGTTTACGTGTCTGTTCGTACCAAAAAAATGAGCATGGTTGCTATGGTCACCCAGTTCATACGGGTGTGATTTCATTAGTTTACGTGTCTGTTCGTACCAAAAAATGAGCATGGTTGCTATGGTCACCCAGTTCACACGGGTGTGATTTCATTACGTCAGACATTACTTCAGACCACAGCTGTTCAGTCTATATAAGACCTTACACCACTCAGTTCACACGGGTGTGATTTCATTACGTCAGACATTACTTCAGACCACAGCTGTTCAGTCTATATAAGACCTTACACCACTCAGTTCACACGGGTGTGATTTTTTTACATTGATACGGCTGGCAGTAGGGGTTAAACTGCATTAAACTGGTCAAGTGATTGTGGTGCATAGTGCAAGAAAGGCACACTGGAATTGCACAGATCTTTGCAGTTAATTGAGATAATTTGAATATGTTGTTATTCCAGAAAGTGAAGCTAATAAACTTTCACGTCATGCATGTTATCCAGTTTTCATGCTGCTAATCGCTAGAATGAACATATTTATTTGATCTTGGTACAAACAAACATCTGCAGTGTTGGGTCAGCTACATGTAGCTTAACTTGCCCAACACTGGTTTTAATTATGTATTTGATGTTTTTTTTCCAGTAAGAATTGAGGCTTGAATACCTGCACGTATAGTGGAGTAAGCAATAAGTCTATTAAAGTTAATCAATAGGCATATAGAGGGTATGCGCGTGACATCATCATCAAACCTGGAAGTTATGCAAGAACGCCTACTGAGCTTTCTGGCCTTGACAGCCCATACATCCAAACAGAAAAGTCCTATCTGATTGCATTAAACAACGTTAAACATTGTTAAACTCACTTTGCATGTTGCTTTGCCACTCGATGTACCATTCACTTTAAGCATGCGCATACCCTCTATTAGCTATGATTTTGCAGTGTTGGGTCAGCTATAGTACATCAGCACATGTCCTAGCCATCTCAGGCGTCGGTGTGTAATATCCTTGGTAATGCTCTGGCTCCGTTTGTTTATACAGTTAATTATTGGAGATTTAATTTCTTGTCCTCAATGGCCCTCCAGGTTGGGGGTTGGGCCGCAGGGCGTGGCACTAACAATGCCACCCCGTAAAAAAAACTATTGTTACAGAAACTACAAGGAAGGGGCAGTGCACTTTTATTGTTGAGGGGCGCTGGCCCCTTCTGTGCCCAGCTTTGTGCGTTTGTACCACGGAAATGACTTGATTCGCTGAGCACGGAATGTGATGTATGACGATGTGTGATGACGATGACGTATGATGATAAGAGTGCCCCACACTTCACACAAGTGTGATTTTTTTATTTCACTGCAACTCTCGTCTTAATCCATTCTGGGCGGGAACCCCTCTTGGTGTTTGAGCATTATGTTACGCTTTAGCTATTGAAAAATAGCAATCTACAAGCTCATAGCGCGCCACCGAGCTTGTAGGTCTGCTATTTTTGAAAAATCGAAGAACGACAATATATTAGATAATATTTTTCGAATCTGATCTCAGGTCTAAATTAATCACAGGATTTTCCTGAAGTATTTGACCCTGGTGTTGTTAACCTCCTGGTTAACTCATTTAACCCTTTCCAGTCATTGTAGAGGACTCTTCCCTTCACTCAATAAAACTCCAGCCACCCGCAAATCTATCATGCCAGCATAAAGCCGATGTCCACACACACATTGCGTTTGGAGTTCATCAGTGTCACAGTGTTTGGTCAAGGAAATGACCCCGTCTGGCCTTCATTACCATCAGAATGGAAGGAGTGGGGAGGTTTGCGCCGAGGGCATCAAGTCTGATGACCGTTGACCACATGGACCCTGCAGAGACCCAGACTAGTTCAGCCCCTCTCTTTTAGAGACCCACACCCACACATATGCTCATCTAGCCCAGGGGTTCTCAACGTTTTTGGCCGGGGACCCCCGGAAATGCTTTGGCAATGTCTCGGGACCCCCGCCCCGCCCCCTCCCGACCCCCAATATAAATTGACCGCTATACAATAATCATTAGGGAAGGTGTATGTATGTACTATGTGTACTATATGTAAACTCTTCATTTCCATTTGCCAGCCATTCAGTTGCATTACAAAATAATAATAATTATTATTATTATTTGGGGACCCCCAAAAATAATTTGGCGACCCCCCGAGGGGTCGTGACCCACGGGTTGAGAACCCCTGATCTAGCCTACCAGAATCGTATAGCTAGGTCTGTATGTCAGTTAAATGTGTGGTGGTACTGTAAAAAAAAAAACGTACTTGTGCAACCTCAACTCATACAGTTTGAAAGCACCTTTATTTAAAGTCACAGTGATATTTCAAGACACATACTATCATCGTATTTACAAAGCTTCTTCATAGTCCAAAACAAAGAACAATAAGAAGATACAGAACATATTCATTCATTCATTCATTCATCCATCCTTCTGTTTGCTACATTTCATTTAGACAAACAGATGTTCACACATTCAAACAGTACATAAAACATGTCATAATCATGGCAACACAACTTTGTTAATAAGACAGAAGAGATACTGCACACAGAGTTATTTAAGATCTTCAATACCATTAACTCTTTGTTTAAATACTATAATTCCCGTATAAATTATGCGAAGAAATCGATTGGAAAATACGACCTCAAAATCTCAAAAAGATACTTTGTTGCGATACGAGTTAAATTCCAATAGACGTGTCCACAAACACTTACATAAATATATATAGTCTATATATATATTTCAAATATATTACAACATCCATGGTGACTAAGTCACAAGTACATTACAGTGTCATTGAATTCTAATCTCACAAATATACACTTCTTAAGGCAAATATTTAAATTGTGAAGCATTTTAGGTTAAGATAATACATACAACATAGTTACTCATTCCACATAGTTACTCATTCCCAATTAGTCTGCATTCCCTGCCTCTCCACAGATCTTGTTAAGACGTACCATCAATGTACAATAAGGACAGTACCATTCTATGTGTAATGTGGATCTGATATCATATATCTTACCTTGGTGGGAATTCATATAATTCTACACGTAGTCATAAAGCTTTTTTTTTTTCTATTATTGAAAATGACAATGTAGCCACCTATTTTGCGCTGACTCACCACTGTCATATAGGCTTCTAATAACTGAATAGTTTAAAGTATACATGATTTGTATACAACTTCACAGGAAAATCAAACTGTACTCCTACGAATTGTCTTCTTTATCAGAGAGGGTCCTTCATTCATTCTTCAGGGCTGTTTCTGGGATGCTCTATAGCCTAGCTTTGATCCACAGAGAAATTGGACTCAGACCTGTAGCAGAGAACAAGTATTTAGAATTAGACTTCAATGGAAAAAGATGACCATGTATTAACCCATTTTGACATGAGATCAGATTCTAAAAAATCTACATCCTGACAGTTTTCTGAAAAAGCTATGTTTCTATGTCAGTGGTTCTTCGATTTTTCAAAAATAGCAGACCTACAAGTTCATAGCGCGCCACTCGGTGGCGCGCTATGAGCTTGTAGATCTGCTATTTTTCAATGGCTAAAGCATAACATAATGCTAACACCAAAAGGCGTTCCCGCCCAAAATGGGATAACATATGGATTCTTATCATCCATATAAAAGAGTGGTAGTTGATGTTTCTATACTGGGGAGAGTATAGGACTTACATTTCTGCATGCTTGTTATGCATATGGTTGTTGTATTCCAGAATAGGGGGGATAGAGTCCTCCTCCTCTTCAGGGACCTGAGGAGAAGTAACATTTTGATCAGAACATTGACAAGAAACATTGTAGATTTTCAGTTAAATCCCTTTCATCTCTTAGATCTATTTCATCCTTCAGTCGCTTCAGGACTTCCCTACATCCACATCTTGATTCCACATCTTATGCTTCTAAACTGACATGTACCAGCAGTGACACATACACTGGTGTATTTGCACTGTGCCCTTCTTTCTTCTGTTATGCTTAAAGGACCACTTCACCACTTTTCAACTTCTCTTCCTATAATTGGTCCTAACTAATGTTCATGATAAAATACCACCATTTTTTCCTACTCAGTCTGTGTCTCATAGGAAAGCTGTGTGGGCAGTTCAGAAACCCGTCCACCAGTGACATCATCGATGGTGAATCCAAGCTAATAGAAACGGCAGGCTTTCTTTTCCTGAAAAGTTGCAATGCAAAAGTTGAAGCCATCGTTCTCACGATAATACAAATCTAAATATATTTTAAAACAAATGTTGTTTAAAAAGAAATCTGCCTAATGATGATGTCACTGGTGGACGGGTGTCCGAACTGCCCAAAGCCCTCCTATAAGACACAGACTGAGTAGGACAAAAATGGTGGTGTTTTATCATGAACATTAGTGAGGACCAATTATATGAAGAGATGTTGAAAAGTGGTGAAGTGGTCCTTTAACAGATGATGATGCGGCGGTTGGTGGGGTGAGTGGCAGTGTTGTTTTCGTCGACTAAAACACTAAGACGAAAAATGTTCGTCGACTGCCTTTTTTCACTGATGAAAACTAAATGGAAACTAAATGAAAACTAGGCTACGATGACTAAAACTAAGACTAATTTCAGCAACAAATAAAAACTAGAGTAAAATGTTATGAAAGGACTAGTGGACAATAGATCCACTATAAGTCATTTTACAATTAGTTGCATGCTGAAAATAGCTGACCTACAAGCAGCGCGACGCGTTGTGAGCGTCGTGAGCTTGTAGATCAGTGTAAAAACAGTCATTACGACGGCATGAAGGCCTGCCAAAATACATTTTAGACGACTAAATCAACCGTAGATTGAGTCGACTAAAATCGTATGATATTTAGTCGACTAACGCTAAAACATTCCAGGTGACTAAAATGTGACTAAAACTAAATGAAAACTATTCCAAGAAACTATGACTAAAACTAGAATTTGCTGCCAAAAACCAACACCTGTGGGTGGGAGCGGTTGAGCTGAGCAAGCTGTGCATGTATACAGTATGTATATATGTATGTATCTGTATCTTATCTCTATCTGTGTGTTGTGTGTTTTATGTATCTGGTTCATGTGTCATGGGTTCCCCCTTGAAAATGAGATGCTGCGTCTCAGGGTGCTATCTCTTCAATGAAATGACAATACTGCCATCTAGTGGTGTGATACTGAATAGCACTGACCTCCCAGTAAACCTCGTCATCAAAGCAGTTTTCATCAGCAGGGTCTCCCCAGCAGGGGAACCTCAGGATCAAGCCTGTGAAGACAGAACAATGGATGTCAGCTGTTTTGGTTTTTTTTTTTAAGTATGTGGAAAAAAACTGCATAGATCATGTTGTAGGTTCATGCTGTGTTCATAGTAGACTAGCCTAGCAGTGACAGAACCTGGACAGCTCTATTGATTGATTGATTGAAATATTTATTAACAGTTTGCAGAATTACAGTACATTTCAAGCACAAACTCAATACAAAGACTGTTAACTGTGTGTGGACGACCCAATTAAGCATTACACTTGTTTACAAGAGGGTCCACCATGTTCAATTCATCAAAACATTTAGAGACGTACAAATAGACACTTCTATATAGTCAAAGAACAGAAAAGGAATTCATCATAGAGGTAAAAAGGGAAAAGAGACATATACAGTGAGGGGGAAAAAAAGGGGGGGGGGGATTCAGATTTTTACGGGGGCCAGTTTCGAATTGCAGCCGTCCGTAGGTGCCCTTTGAGAGCGGTTTTGAAGGAGTCAAGGGATTTGCATGTCTTAATGACTGTTGGTAGGGCGTTCCACATTTTGGTGGCATAGGAGCGAAAATAATTTAGTCCCTTGTTTGTGCCGAATCTGGGTTGTACATGGTTCGTTGCACTCCCTCTGGTGTTGTGGGTGTGGACTTCGTTAACATTAAGGAAGTATCTAGACAGGTACATGGGTATCTATTGCTGCAGAGTTGTTAACATTAAGGAAGTATCTAGACAGGTACATGGGTATCTATTGCTGCAGAGTTGCAGATGAAGTATTGCTCAAGTGCACTGATTATATGAAAACGGACAGGTTTAAATATCACAGGGAAATTATGTTTTTCTTCCAGCTGTTACATAATGGAGCAGGACATTGTGGGACGAGAGAAGAGGAGTGGAAGTGATGAAACAAAAATGTTAAGGTTGATGCTTCGCTGTGCCACTGGAGGGCTGAAAAGCAGTTAAAGCCAGCTCAACTTTGATTTGTAGAAGTCAAAATAAGCAGAAATGTATTTCACTGAATGGAAATGACAAGCTTAGCTGCGGGCCAAATGTTTAGGAGGCTGAAATACAGATTCTCTGTGATATTTGAAGATTGTGTAAAGTAGCCTATATCTGTTTTGACCTGAGTCTCTGTAGTGGTTTCATGATGGCTGCAGGCTTCTATCGAAAATGATTTGTAGCCTGTTGCTTGGTCACCACTATAGTGTGGAACATTAGTCTATAAACCTATAGCTAGTCAATAAAACCAAAAAAGCTTCTGACACGGATAAAAAATGACACGGTTTAAATAAAATCACAACCTCTTGTGGTTTGTTAGATGATTTGATCAACCACTTGTGATTTGTGGTTTACCAACAGTCAGTGTCAGATAAAGGAAATGTAGCCTACTGTTAAACGACTGAGCTTGGTGTTGTGTGACGTCAGTAAACTCAATAGTCAATGGACTGCAGACAATAGTCGATTGTAGGCTATATAATTGTATACTTCCACAATGGCAAACCTATGTGTTCTCATTAGTGCTTTATTTTATTTATTTATTTATTTATTTATTTATTTATTTATTTATTTATTTATTTATTTATTTATTTATTTATTTATTTATTTATTTATTTATTTATTTATTTATTTATTTATTTATTTGTTTGTTTGTTTGTTTTTTAAATAACTTCTATCTAACTTCGATCTCTATGAATATATATGCATCTTCTTTGGGGTGTCCTATTGTCAATCCACAAGACATACAGACCACTTGGCATGACAAGGAAATATAGTAGGCCTATATTGGTTCAGATATTAATATATATATATATATATATATATATATATATATTACAGTATACAGTCCAAAGTTTCCAAACTTACCAACGAGACATCCTCCACCGAGTCCAAATGCTACTGCCACACATGTCCCAGCAGCCTGGAAGCCACCCTGCGTCAGCACGGTTCTGTCTGCAAAGTCCCCGAAAAAGTCAAAGGTGTTGACCAGCCTGTGGAGAACGGGGCATAATGTCATGTTTCCTGCGAGATCCCATTACACGTCATTTTCTACCTGAATTCCATTTGGATCGTTTCAAGAAAGCGAAAGGGCCATTTATTTATAATGATAACTGCATTAACATTTATTCTGTTAGTAGATGGTTAAGTAAGTAAGTAATAGCCTTGCCATAGGGCAGGAGCCTATCTCCTGTTTCTGTAGTGTGAGGCAGCTTGATGTACAAGTACACCCCCTGGACATGACGCTAGTATGTCGCAGGGATTTACCCCCAATCCAACCCTTGATGCTGAGTGTCAAGCAGGGAGGCACTGGGTCCCATTTTTAGAGTCTTTGGTATGACCTGGCCGGGGATTGAACCCCGACCTCCCAGTCTCAGGGCAGACACTCTAACCACAAGGCCACTGAGCTGGTAGATGGTTAAACAGTGACTTAAATCCCTAAAAACGTGTTCTTGATGACTTAAATGTGGCCTAAATTCTCAAAGTGTTTTCTTATATGAAGAGATGACATTTACTAAAGAATGAACATTGCTGAGGAGATAAAGTGTTCTGATTCAGTTGTCTCCTGGAAGAGAGACAAAGCCTGGTCACCTGACTCGGTTTACTGATGGAGAGATGTGTATTTCTGATAGTTTATAAGATAAAACAGTTTCCACTTTGAGACACACCTGTGTGCGTGCGTGCGTGCGTGAGTGCGTGCGTGCGTGCGTGTTCACGTGCATGTGTGAGTGCTACAAGCGACTTCAAACTCGGAATACAATGGATGCATCCGCGTGCGTGAGTGTGTGTGTGTGTGTGTGTGTGTGTGCGCGCGTGACTGCGTGTGCGTGCGTGCATGTTCACATGAATGCGTGAGTGCTACATGTGACTTCAAACTCGGAATGCAATGGATACAAATGTGTGTGTGTGTGTGTGTGTGTGTGTGTGCGTGCGTGCGTGCGTGCGTGCGTGCGTGCGTGCATGTGTGCGTGCGTGCGTGCGTGCGTGCGTGCGTGCGTGCGTGCGTGCGTGCGTGCGTGCGTGCGTGCGTGCGTCCACTCACCCCTGCCTCGTGTAGACCTCCTCAGTGGCTGCTGCAGCAACGATGGCTCCGGTAAACCCTCCCAGCATCCCCGGTACGGCGTGCAGGTTGTGGACGCCACAGGTATCCTGGATCTTCAGGTATTTCTCCATCGCTGGCTGGAAGGCAGCAAAGTGACAGGAGATCGTTTGTTATACCTACTGTATACGTCGTGCGTCATATAGTCATGCGAGGCCTTTTGTAAATGACATGGAGAAAGTTGAGCACATAACAGCGGAACGATTTGACATTACTCATAAGAACAAAGAAAACCGTCACAGAGGAATGACCAGGTTTTTCCTGTGCAATCAAAATTGTATTTCTATAGTTTGTTTAACATTTAGACCTGACATCCAAATAAAAAAAAGTCTTTGAAAGAATATATATTCAAAGATTTGTGCCGCATTTTCAAAAAATTTCAATTGTGGCGCGCTACAAGCTTGTAGGTCTGCTATTTTTCAATAGCTAAAGTATAACAAAATGCTTAGTTAAAACACCAAAAGGGGTTCCCGCCCAGAATGGGTTAAGCAGCACAGAAGGGGACACCTTCCTATACTCCAGGCACGGGTGACATGCAAAATAAGTATTCCTTTCCTTCTTCACTGCATTAATCACTTCATTGCATTAATTTAATTGGCTCTGCTACACTGTAATGACACAGCGTTCATTTAATTCCATTTAAAGGGTTTATTATTACAAATGGAAGGCCCGTCCATTTCTACTCTCTTGGTGGTGAAATTAACACTTGGGGTTTTTACCGTGCACAGCAGTGTTGTTTTCGTCGACTAAAACTATGATGAAAAATGTTCGTCGACTACCTTTTTTCACTGACGAAAACTAAATGGAAACTAAATGAAAACTAAGCTATGATGACTAAAACTGAGACTAAATATATTGCCAAATTTCGTCAACAAATAAAAACTAGACTAAAACGTTGGGAAAGGACTAGTGGACAAGAGATCCAGTGTAAGTCATTTTACACTTGGTTGCATGCTGAAAATAGCAGATCTGCTATTTTCAGCAAGTGTAAAATCAGTCATTACGACAGCATCGAGGCCCGCCAAAATACATTTCAGTCGACTAATTCAACTGTAGATTTAGTTGACTAAAATCTTATGACATTTAGTCGACTAAAACTAGACTAACACTAAAACATTCCGGGTGACAAAAATGTGACTAAAACTAACTAAAATAGAAATTTGCTGCCAAAAACAACACCGTTTCAAACATGGACACATAATCAGAATGAATAACGTGCTGCGTGCTCACAGAGACGACGACGTAGCCGAAGGTGGAGATGATGCCACAGCAGAAGCCCACGATCAGCGCGCCGTACGGCGTGATCATGAACTCGGCGGATGTTCCCATGGCCACGCCCCCTGCCAGGGTCGCGTTCTGGATGTGTACCTGTCAGTCACAGAGAGGGAGCGCGTGTCAGTCAGGTCAAAAAATACATGCCTCAGATAGTCTGCACATTACATCTCATATATGATCATTGATCATTGCATGCTCATCATCATTTTATTGAATGAAACATCAGCTTTTAATCACTTAACCCATTTTGGACTGAGGTCGATTAAAAAAAAGGCTTCTAAATCCTAACATTTTTCTGAAAAAGCTGTTTCTATGTCAGTGGTGCTCAACCTTTTTCATGTCAAGGACCCCCAGAATTATCTCTATTGGGCCACGGACCCCCATCTCAAAATATGTAGTTCCAGGGACCCCCCAGAAGCAAATATTTAAAAATGTTCGCTCAGAGTTAGTGTCGAAGTGTCCTTGAGCAAGACACTGAACCCCTAATTGCTCCCGATGTGCTGGTTGGTACCTTGCATGGTTTCCGCTGCCATCGGTGTATGAATGTGTGTGTGAATGGGTGAATTGATGCACAATCTATGTAAAGCGCCTTGGATAAAGGCACCATTTACCATTTGAAATATATATTCAATGATTTGTGCCACATTTTAACGATTTTCCAAAAATAGCAGATCTACAAGCTATGAGCTTGTAGATCTGCTATTTTTCAATAGCTAAATTATAACATAATGCTTTAAAACACCAAAAGGGGTTCCCGCCCAAAATGGTTTAAAGCCGTGGTTTTCAACCCTTTTCATACCGACTAGGCCCATTATCTATTGGGCATTTGAGCCACGGAACGACCACTTGATGATATTTAGCCTCTCAGACTCAAAACGTAGGATATTTTCTTATCGTTGGATAGAATTAATTGTTAAACAATTTCATGCTGTGTATTGATGTTAATGGTACCATAGGAGAGATAACAGGCAAACGTTGATCAAAATTGCAATTATTCTACATTATCTAATAGAGTAGACTGCTTGTACATTAAGTAATGCAAATGTGTTTAACAATAACTTTTGAGAGCGTACAATGAAACCAAATGAACCTGTAAGGGTTCATTTTAGACTCTCAAGAGTTAAAGATCTATAAGGGTCCATTTTGGGACCACCTGGAACCTCCTCATTGACCACTGGTGGTCCCCGGACCACTGGTTGAAACCTGGCGTCGAAATTTAAAAAAAAAATCTTCGAAATCATGACAATTTTCTGAAAGATTTGAGGCACATTTTAACGATTTTTCAAAAATAGCAGACCTACAAGCTCGTAGCGCGCCACTCGGTGGCGCGCTATGAGCTTGTAGATCTGCTATTTTTCAATAGCTAAATTATAACATAATGTTTAAAACACCAAAAGGGGTTAAAGGACCACTTCCCCTTCCCTACTCGGGCCTGTGTCTCAGTCAGAGAAGCAAAGTGGACAGTTCAGAAACCCGCCTACCAGTGACATCATCAAACAAGACTTTGAATGTTTGGTTTTATTAATGCAAGAATAATGGCTTCTACTATAACATGCTAACTGTCCAGGAATAGAAAACCTGGAGTCTCTCTTTAGCTTGTATTCCCCAGTGATGATGTCACTGGTTGGTATAGGCAGGTTTCTGAACTCCCCCAGTACAAAAAGAATGAGCCTTATTAGTGAGGGCCAAAATGAAGAAAGGTTGAAAATGGGTGAAATGGTCATTTTAAGCCCTATTTTGCGTTCTCAACAACTTTCAAAAATAGTGGAAATAGCAGATTGGCTATTTTCAATGTTTTTTGTTTTAGAAATGTTTGGATTTTTATTATTATTATTATAGCTTTTTTGTATTATTGTTTTTGAGTGGTGCAACTCTGTGTTAATGTGATTGTGTGTGGCTATGTGACTATGAGTAGCAGTAGGGGCAAAAGTGGCGCTGTTGTGCCAGAAACAGAGAGAGAGAGAGATAGTGCTGCACTGTTGCCTGCTAGAGAGAGAGAGAGAGAGAGAGAGAGAGAGGGCGGGGGGGGGGGGGGGGGGCAGGGGGAGAGGGGAGTTGCACCACTCAGTTCACACGAGTGTGATTTTTTTTAATGCAAGGACGCCCAGGTTGAAAGTGGTTAAATATGAGTAGCTCTTTAGTTGTTTGTCTGTTACCATATCAAGCTTGCCGCCCTTCTGGGACGCGCTGGAGACACACACGGTGGTCAGAACACAGGAGGCCAGGGCCAGGTAGGTGTTGATGGCTGTCCTGTGCTGTCCGTCACCGTGGTCTGTGATCGCACCGTTGAAACTGGGCCAGAACATCCACAGGAACAGTGTGCCTGTGAGGTTCAACAGGATAATAGGATGCATCACAATCATTGTATTAACCCATTCTGGAGTTTTGGTGTTTTAACTAAGCAATTTTTAGCTATTGAAAAATAGCAGATCTACAAGCTCGTAGCGCGCCACCGAGTGGCGCGCTACGAGCTTGTAGGTCTGCTATTTTTGAAAAATCGTGAAAATGTAGCACAAATCTTTGAATATATATTCTTTCAGAAGACTTTTTATTTATTTCGACGTCAGGCCTAAATGGATTAACACACACGCATTACAAAGAGATCAAACACTGACAACATGTTGAATATAAGGGAAGCTTACGTTTTTTTTAATCAACTGTTTGTTTTTTTGTGTTTTTGGTTTTCATTTTATATGCAATCTTAGTCATCCCTATCACTGCTAGTGCTAACTATACTTGTCTGCTCTGGTACACATGGAGTTGCCAGCCGTTTCTTTTTAAGTGGTGCAACCACTTCCTTAAGTGACTATGTGTGTGTGTGTGGGTGGGTGGGTGCGTCTGAGCACGAAAACAGCATGGTTGTTTTTCACCACCTGTGCGCAACCTAACACACACACAAACACACGCACATATTAACTGTATATATGGTGATTTCGGGTGTGCCAGTACAGTACAGTACAGTACAGTACAGTACAGTACAGTACAGTACAGTACAGTACAGTACAGTACAGTACAGTACAGTACAGTACAGTACAGTGGAGGGTACAGTAGAGGGACCCCCACACGGTAACTCTGTCATTTCTCAACCGTTTCGGACGCGGGGCGGCTCGCCGGAATCGGGCCGGCACCCTGGGTGCGTTCCTGTGGGTCTGGAACTCCCCCCCCCCCCACCCCCACACAGAGTTGCACCACTTACTTCACACGGGTGTGATTTTTGAGTGGTGTGATTTCCGTGTCTGTGTTTGTGTGTGACTATGTGTGTGACCAGTACCAATGAGTACCAAAAGTGGCGCTGTTGTGCCAGAAACGGAGAGAGAGAGATAGTGCTGCATGTTGCCTGCTAATGAGAGAGAGAGAGAGACAGAGAGAGACAGAGAGGGGGGGATTTGCACCACTCGGTTCACACGGGTGTGATTTTTACTTGACTGGGAGGATGTACTATTTGTGGAGGAAAACTCTATAATCCTAATCATTCCAGTTCCACTCCCTGCTGAACAGGTGCCGGACCAACTTGCAGGAGTCATAGTGAAGCTACAAAGACCACCCTTCCCTGCCGGCTGCCCACCCACAAACAAGACTGATTGTGTTTGTTGGTGCGACTGGCACAGTGGTGGAAAAAGTACTCAATTGTTTTACTCAAGTAAAAGTACGAATACTGCAATTTAGAAGTACTTTGTTACAAGTAAAAGTACGGAATTGAAAATGTACTTGAGGAATCAAAATGTACTAAAAGTAAAAGTACTCATATTGCAGAATGTCCCATTTCACAGGTTCAGAATGTGTACAAAATCTATTGAAAATAGCCTTTCTACAATCGGCTATTTTCAACTTGCCAAAATGTATAGCATTGAAGTGGTTATGTGTGTTTTCTAATCAAAATTAAAATCTCCAAAGTAACTAGTAACTCAAATTTTCAAATAATTGTAGTGAAGTAAAAGCACAAATTTTGTCTCTGAGATGTAGTAGAAGTAAATATATTGGAAATACTCAAGTAAAGTACAAATACCTCAAAGTACAGTACTTAAGTAAAAGTACTTAGTTACTTTACACCACTGGACTGGCAGGCATTATAGTCGAGACATTTCCAACTCACCGATCATGGCAAACACATCAGAGTGGTAGACGGAACCGTTCTTGCCGCTGCTCTGGTGTAGGTTCGGTCGGTAGAGGACCCAGGAGATGGCCAGGCCGTAATACCCTCCGAAGGCGTGAATGATCATGGAGCCACCGGCATCTCTGCACTGCAAATAATTAGAATTATTTTTAGAATCTCAATATTTACATTTATCAATTATCAAACATAACATAAATGATTCAGGAGATAATAGACATGACGTCGAAATAATACAAAAAAAAGTCTTCTGAAAGAATATATATTCAAAGATTTGTGCCGCATTTTCACGATTTTTCAAAAATAGCAGACCTACAAGCTCATAGCGCGCCACTCGGTGGCGTGCTATGAGCTTGTAGATCTGCTATTTTTCAATAGCTAAAGCATTACATAATGCTTTAAACACCAAAAGGGGTTCCCGCCCAAAAAACTGGCCAATAGAATGATCCCTCTGTATTGTGTACTTCATGGGACTCACATGTAGGAGGCTGAGTATAATGTACTCTTCCACAGCAAACAGCGTGACACCAAACAGGGTAAGAACCAATAGCTGCACCGGGCTGACTTTTCCCAGGCAGGCGCCGTAGGCTATCAGACAGCCAGCCACACAGAAATCTGCATTGATGAGACTGAAGGAGGGTGGAGTGGGGACAGCACAAGATATATGATGTTAGGCATTGAGCAGACTTAACCTGCACTGCAGATCGTAATCTTTTAAGAAGAAAGTATGTCCGTCATTCAAACCGGTAAGAGTATACAACAAAGGAAAAGAACACATGTGTACTCAAGAGTGACAGGAGTGCAATGACGTGTGAGTGTTACATAAGTATTGTACGTTGTGAAGTGATATATTGTGAAGTGATATATAGCCTATTGTATGTAGGAGCTTAAGTTACAGTGATAAACTTATCTTGACAGATTTATGGCATCGCTGTTCTGATTTCTAGGAAAGCTTTTACCTCTCGACTCCGATGGAGATCTTTCCGGTTTCGTGGTCGAGAGAATGAAACCAGCCTTGCATGAGAAGAGCCCACTGGACACCGAAAGCTGCAATCAGAAAGTTGAACCCCACGGCGCCGAAGCTGTAGCGTTTCAGGAAGGTCATGAGGAAGCCGAAGCCGACGAAGATCATGACATGGACGTCCTGGAAGCCTGCAAACAAAGAGTGTTATGGTCAATTCATATATATATATATATGAATTAGGCTTTAGTTGAAGTCACAGGCTAAGCTGCGTTGTAATAATATCAAGTTGAGGTAAGATTATCCTTGTCATGTGTCATAGCAGGGAGGTGCAGATAAGAAAATGTATTGCTGATATGTTCAATTTAGTTGTACCAGTAAAGCATTGCTTTTGGCATTATGTGGAAACGAGTCCAAGGCAACTTTTGATTTTGAAACAAAGTATTGTTTCATTTGCCTTTTAAGTCAACAACAGTTCAGCTGCTCATTAGATAACAATCTACGTACAGTAACAATGAATGTTCTCTATGATCATCATTAACTTGTCAATGAAATGAATAAGTACGAAACTGCCAAGGAAGGCATACAATGAAATAATTTGTGTTTGACTGTTCAAACAAGCAGCACATGCATTCTGAAAATCAGCTTAATAATCAAAAGATCCAGAGATGACCTACTGTATGTCAGCACATGAAATGAAATGGACTCTTTTGGTGTAGTGTTGTAATAGAATGATTATTAATAAAATTGATATCACTGGCAATAGGTTAAGTAAGTATTTTCTAGCCTGGCATAGCCAGACTAATATTACTGCATATATATTATTAGTCTGGAACTTTGGTGTAGAAGATTTATTTCCAAGTTACAAACTGTAATTTGGAAATAAAATGTAATTCAAGGGATTTTTTTTTTTCTGTGGCAGAATCGTCTGGTTTTCAAGCTAAGAATTGTCTTTTTTATGATGTATTTCCACTTTAAAATATCACTGTAGGTGAGATGGCGTGCAGAATAACTCAATTCACTAAATTAATCTAGATAATGCTGTTAAATAAAAATAAATAAAAGAATAAGAGGCAGATTCCTTAATATGCCAATTTCAATGTTTTTAAGTTGGACTACCCGTTTATGAAATGAACTATGAAAATAAATGTATTTTGAAATGTGAATTCCTACAACTTTGCATGCTTTTGTGTGTTCTGTCTGTAACTGGGGTTTGAATTATGCTGCTGTCTGTCTTGGTCAAGTTTCCTTTAAAAAAATAGTTTTTAGTCCCACTGAGATTTAAAAAAAATAAAAAAGAATCTCAGTAGGACTATCCTGGTTAAAAAAAATAAACATTGTAGCCTATGTACAGCCAATAAATTAACGCAAAACAATATCCAGCTAAAAGTTACAAGTGACCCTTCCTAATCCATATACTTACTTGGATATCTGAAGTAGAAGTCGTTTTCGGCATCGCTGGTAATGTTGTAGTGTTTCTTGTGCTCAATCCATTTCCCCGTGTCCGACTCGTCATCATAACGGATGAAGACTCCAAACAGGATGATCATGGCAAGCTGCCACACCATGGCCACCGCTGGCAAACTGACGCGCACGTTGGTGTTTTTCCCCCGGCAGAAGAAGTTCTTGGCTCCCTCGACACAGTTCCCCATGGTGGTGGTGGTGGTGGTGCTGCTGCCTCTGAAGATGAACTATCTCTATGGGTCAGTCTCTCAGTCTGCCGTTTGCTCCTGTAGAGACTTGCAAGCATCACGACAGGTATATATGGGCCTTTGGAGAGGCGTGTCCTCCTACTCGGAGCACCACCTGTACTGTAGCCTATCTTAAGTCCTCCTGACCCAGAGGTATAGCCCCTGATGGGAAGGGTAACATTCTTAAAACATGTGCTGTATAGCGCACGCGACAGCTATAGGGAACACACACACACACACACACACACACACACACACACACACACACACACACACACACACAAAATGCCCTTGAACAAGGCATCAACCACTACGATGAAATGTGTTCTATGAGCAGGGCCTGGCTGGAAACAAGTTCTTGAGCTTAGCCCAGATACCCTGGGTAAATATAGATTTCATTTCATTTCATTTAATTTCACACACACACACACACACACACACATGGTTTTACATAGCACACATACTGTGTGCTATGCACAACAGCACAACTGGCCCATGTGTCATTTGACATGACATTAGTTTTACAACAGTTTTCCTTTGATATAATGACCATTAATTATATACTTAATTTATTTTTCCCTGTTATTTTGTGATGAAACAGTTTTCAAAAGCTGGTCAGGGCTGAGAGACATTTGGAGCTTATATATGTAAGGGAGTGATGTATGTTTGCCAGTAGATGGCGTAGTTTTACTGTATTAGGTATGCTGCTGTGTTTTGCCTTTTGTCCCTCTGCAGCCACCATAGGCTGAGTTTCCTTTTGTGTTCCAAAAGGTAAGGGAGGGATAATTCTGCACTGTGCAATGAAAACAATTTAAATAGTCTTATCAAAGTCTGAATTTACTATAGAACATTACATAGCTTGTTTGTTACATGAGTCATGTGTTGTGTAAAGGAATCTACTGTTTCTGCACTATTTGTTCTGTATTTACTGTTGCAAGTTCCTTAGCCGCAATTTGCAACTCTAGATTTTTTTATAATGGGATGAATCTAGAGTTGCAATACCCTCCATTGACTCCCCACTCATCATTTTGCGTTTGCGATCTGCTTGTCTTAAACGAAGTTAAACTCACCAACATTGCAGCTGTAGTCCAAGCTTGAATTATTCTCTTTCAATCTGCAAAGCTTGTTTTTCATAAAAATCCCCCGTAGACATGTTATGAGCTACTTTCTGTCAAGAAGAAGAAATGTTGGAGTTTGGAAGCGCTCGTTTGTATTAAGGGGTCGCGCTGCTGCCTCCTGCATTATGTGCAAATGCGAATCAGATGCATGCAGGGACGTTCAGTGACTTACGACGAGCGCTTCCAAACTCCAGCACTTAGAAAAAGAATCACTTGCACAGAATTTCTTGACAGAAAGTAGCTCATAACATGTCTACGGGGGATTTTTATGAAAAACAAGCTTTGCAGATTGAAAGAGAATAATTCAAGCTTGGACTACAGCTGCAATGTTGGTGAGTTTAACGTTGTTTAAGACAAGCAGATTGCAAACGCAAAATGATGAGTGGGGAGTCAATGGAGGGTATTGCAACTCTAGATTCATCCCATTATAAAAAAATCTAGAGTTGCAAATTGCGGCTACAAGTTCCTATGCTAATGGCTAACTGTGTGAGCTAATCCACATACATGCTGCACAGGATGACAGTAGTGTAGGGTTGCATGTGGCTGGCTAACCATGCAGCTGAGGTTTATTGAATAGGCCTACAGTATATTGTGTTCATTGGATTGAGATAAGTCAAGTGCTTTTGAAACTGAGTGAGTTTCCTTTTGTGTTCCAAAAGCTACAATAAATGAAGGTTTGCTCAACTCAACCACCATTGGACGTCTTGTGACCCGTCTCTTTCCTGCCCTGGTATATTCCACCCAACAACATAAACACAACGCAGAGACCTAGCTGGGGCTGGTCGCCTGAGACATAGGGTTACATCTTTAACCACCAACCTCTTCCACTCCTTCAGGAGAAGAGAGCCTCGGTCTCCCCAGTTCTCTCTCTGTCTTTCCTGGTTTGGTGTTCAATGTTCTGCATTGCAGAACTGGGCTTATGTCAGGATCATCCACCTGCCCTGCTTTTATTTCCTGTTTGGTCATTGAGGGAAGGGACTCAGTTCCAAAATCTGTGTGTTGTTCTGGTTGGTGCATGGGTTGGCCAGCTTGGGCTGCTTCTCCACCCTGACTCCCTGCACCACTGTCCTGCACCTGGTCTGGTTCTACCAGCTGCCCTTTGGCCCGTCGCAACCTTACTCTCAGAGGGCATGACTTAAGTGCATTCCCAACATCCTGATTAGACATTCTAGAGAGAGCATCCGCATTGGCATTGCACCTCCCCTGGCGGTAACGGATGTCAAAATCAAACACTGACAACTGTGAGACCCACCGTTGTCCAGTAGCATCGAGTTTGGCTGTGGTCATGACATATTTGAGGGGGTTATTGTCTGTGAGTATAGTGAACTTGTGTCCATACAGATGGTCATAGAACTTCTGAGTCACTGACCACTTAAGTGCTAGAAATTCCAGCTTGTGAGCAGGATAACGAGTTTCTGCTGGGGTCAAACCCCTACTGGCATATGCTATGACCCTCTCAGTCCCACTCTGCACCTGTGCCAGTCAGAACAGCGCCAAGACCTTCTCCGGAGGCGTCTGTCTGCAACACGAAAGGCAACGTGTAGTCCGGATAGCCCAACAATGGAGCTGATGTGAGCTTCTCCTTCAGCATGTGGAATGCCTCCATGAACCCATTCTGGACGGGAACCCCTTTTGGTGTTTTAACTAAGCATTATGTTATACTTTAGCTATTGAAAAATAGCAGATCTACAAGCTCGTAGGTCTGCTATTTTTGAAAAATCGTGAAAATGCGGCACAAATCTTTGAATATATATTCTTTCAGAAGACTTTTTTTTTATTTCAATGTCAGGCCTAAATGGGTTAAACAGCCTGCGATCCTTGATGATTCTCACAAGCATTTGCAAACACGTACAACAATATTATTATGTCTTGTAGAGGGAAAAGTTCACATCCACTGATGCACTCGTGCCTACAGTACATGTAACAGGCTCACAGCCTCAGTCTGATGGCCTCAAAAGGCTAATATCTCCTCCGGTCAATAGGGATCTAGTGGGGGTTAAGGTATTGAACTTTCACGCGGGAGACCCGAGTTGGAATCCCAGGCGTTACCTATATTGCATAGTTCACCACCCGTTCGGTGTGTATATATGTATGTCCCAGGTGAGTTTCTCAGGGATGTGCAGCATGGACTCCCAGGAATGTGAAGTTGCTGCATGACTCTCTCTCCACTGCAGCAGAGATGGAGGGTGTGTTCCTTATTGGGTCCTCTTATTGGGTCTTGTTGATGACGTTGTGACAACTTGTGAGCAGGCGTCGCATCCTCACAGTGAAACATCTCACTTGAGACATGTGATTGTGTGTGTTATTCTCTATAGTGTAGGACCACATGTAGGCGTAGGGAAGGGACTAGCACAGTGTTTCCCAAACCCCCCATTAGAAAAGTGATTCTCAACCAGTTTAATTTCACGGACGCCCAGTTTGACATGCATTAGTCTACGGAGTCCGGACCCTCATTTAATGGCATTTCTATATCTCTGAGACCCCCAATTTATATTGTAAAATCAAAGTTAATTTAACTCTTAGAGTGTACAAATGGAACCAAATGGACCCGTTAGGGTCCATTTGGTTCCATTTGTACACTCTCAGAGTTACAGACCCATAAGGGTCCATTTGGTTACAAAGTATCATTTAGCTGGGTACCCCCTGGAAGTGGTTCCCACTTTGGGAACCACTGGACTAGCATACATGAGGGAATTGGCACAATTACTTAAATTGGGAGAAAAGGGGGGCTCTCAAGGGGGCTTAACTATAACAAAATACATCGCATGGATGCACCTGGGACATATCCTCAGTGATGTATCCCAAGGTCATCACCTGGGATGTATCCTCAGTGATGTATCCCAAGGCCATCAGGGTTTCTCGGACATCATACCCCTCACTCAGGCGACCCAGCCGGGGGGATCAAGTCCCGACTTACGTCCCAGTAGCTACCCTCGATCAGACCCACTAGGGGAAAAACCAGGGCCATACAATCCGCCGCTCCGGAACTAATCTATCTTTCACATTCTGCACGTGATGCTGCTGATGAATGAGCTTGTATAGGTAAATATTTGGCCAAAGTTACGTGCCAGAACCGTGCCAAATGGTCCAAATTACCCGACAAAATAACCGATTTTGACGACCGCACATGCACGCGTGCGTGCAGGGACCCTTTCATCAGAAAACCCATGGCTGATAAAGCATAGTTTCGCCACTGAGCCCTACCATATGTTTGTGCTGCACCCCCCACCTCCTTTTCTTCATAGGCCTACTGTAGATCGGCTACTTTCGCCATTTCCAAGTGTTTAGAAGACTTAAACTCATTGTTAGAACGAGGATCGGCTTGGCACATTTTGTTGCCCCCCTCGGCATGTTGCCCTACGTATATGCACAGTCTTGTGCCTGGCAGCGGGAATGACATTCTTTAAGCTTAATTGAGTGTCACTACAATTCTACATTGACACATTAATATCTGCCCAGACTCTTGAGTCTTATAACAGCTCCCCTGGAGAGCTCATCTTGACCATCTGACATCAGATATTTTTTATTGATTTTTTTTCCATTGTCAAAAAATAAATGAAAAAAGTAATTTAAAAACATGGCCCTTCGTGTAGGCTATTAGAAGGGTAATATCAGTCACGAAAACCAAGGACAGGGTGTTTTCAATCAATCTATCTAGTCCATGGGCCAGACCAGAAGTGAGGGACATTTTTGGTGGCAAAATCTATTTGCTACCATTTTGTTTGCTGGGTCCATATAAGTACTTTGAGACATGATAGCATTTTCAAATGAGTAGCTTTAATACTTTTTTGGGACAATCATTGTTCCCCATTAACTCCCATTATATGCAGAGTAGGATTTTGTGCAGTTTACTGTAGATGTTATGTTACAATTAAGTTTATTCACACTTATAATTATACACACACACACACACAAATGCTATGACATATAAAAGTATGTTATAAAAGTATATAAACATGTAGGCCTATAGTAATAAATTAGCATAATTGGCTAAATATACCCCAACACAAGAAATTACTATAACTTTGCTTTACTTAACTTAGAAAGGTGAGTCTATGTTTGTGATGTATAGAAATAAATCTGTTACCATGGTGCAATCATGCCACCTTTTTAATTTGCAAAAGTCGAAATAAGGACATTTCTACATTTTTCACATTTAGTCAATGATTCTTAGTCTCTTAGACTCTGAGTCTATACATGTCCTGAAATTCGTATCTTGCCATGACTAAATTATTCAACCTTTTGTCATTTAGCATATTTGCATACATTATGAAATAATTAGGCTGAAACCCATAAATAGCTATTATGTTTTGCTTTACATTTATTGAGAAGGATCTTACAGTCTAAAGTCTGTTTTGATGTCCATACAATAATGTCTTGTCATAATTAAGTTAAATGTAACCTTGATGACTTTAATCCTGGGGCAAGCCTTGGTTTGGCTACTTTCAATAATAATAATAATAATTAATTGCATTTTATAGCGCTTTTCCAAGTGCTCAAAGTGCTTTACAATGGTTAATTCATTCATACATAGGGAGCGGCGAACAGTTGATGCCAGCATCCTCACTTCCCACATTCACACACCAATGGTGGCAAGCTCACACCGACCAACTCATTGGAGGCAATGTAGGGTTCAGTGTCTTGCCCAAGGACACTTCGGCATGTGGACAGGAGGAGCTGGGATTCGAACCGCCGACCCAGGGATCATTGGACGACCTGCTCTACCTCCTGAGCCACAGCCGCCCGTGTCTTCAAGTCTTCATGCGCACAACTGAAGCTGAGGAGCTGATGTCAACAGCAAGATGTCCCTGAGGGCTTAGCAGCCACTACTTATTGAAATGACCAGTTGACATCACACCATCATATATGGCAGTCATTCCCTCATGCCTAGTGACACATCACGTCACCATATATGGCCATCAGTCCATCACGCCTTATGACACGATCCATATATAGACGAATTCAGAAACGGGTCTCATGGTCGCAGCTTACGTATTTCCTGTAGGCGGACTCGACATAGCTGCGGCGTTTAAACCGTCACCAGGCGCACCTCTTCTACTACAGTGAACGGTAGAGTGACTGATGTTAGTCTGCCTCAAGTCAAACGTTACTCTTTTACCTGCTTTTTACTAACACTAACATTACAAAGATGCAGAACATCGAGATGAACCTGTTTAGTTTATGGCTGGTCCAACAGTAGTGGCAACATTCCCAAAAATTGACCAGCCATTGACCCGTCCTTCCTCTTCGATGTCTCCCTTTTGACCGATACCTGTCGAAGTGTCCATTCAAACTCTAGACGGGCCTGCCGCATTGCCCAGCAGCCGGCAAAAACTAGAGTTCTCAACAGGCCTGAAAATTAAGGCGCTCCATATATGGCCAGTACAGAATTTATTCCATATGTTGATCTGACCCCCCATGCCCAGCAATCTGAAATTCATAGTCATTTGGGCACCTAACTGATATGACATATGACATCTCTTATTCTTACAGCTATGCTGATTTTAGACTGGAAGCGGGGGCCACCAGCACAAATGGTCTGTGCTGGAACTTGTGTACGGACCTGCAAGCTTTCAGACTGCTCCTGCCTTGCCAACAAATTAAAGTGCACAGAAATGTGCAAGCTACAAACCTGTAGCAATCAGAAGGAAGAGGAGGAAGATGAAATTAAACTGATCGATTATGTGATGATAATCATGATGAAGATGATGAATACTGAATAATTGATATTGATATGACAGTGATGGTTATGATGATGTTCATTGATTAAATTGAGTGAAAGACAGACAATTCTTCATTTTTCCCTCTGTATGACGTGTTTTATTCAAAAACAGTTAGGCAATTTTTCATTCTGTGAATCTATGGTTGGTGTCTTTGAAGGCTGATAACTGCAACTAAGCTACCACTTAGGAACTGCTATCATGTTGAAATATTATCTAGGGATATAGACCTTTTCAAAAAAACATGATAGCATTTGCCACCTTGAATGTCCCTCACTAGTGAAGATTCTAGTCTGGGCCCATGGACTAATCGTGGTTAAAAGGGAGTTTGAAGTTACAATGAGTTTGTACCATAGAGTATATATATAATAGAGACTGAACTGGCGCGAAGCTCCGCCCCCCCAGCTATTCATGTCAGTGGAAGTTGCTCAGTGGCGTTTTGAAGCACCCGGAAGACTGCCGGAAGTCCCTCCCAGGACCTCAACTTTGAGGTCCTGAGTGACGTAGGGCAACCGAGCGCTCAACGTTAAAGCCCAGCTGCACGGGGTTTCCCGGCCATGAATCCACGGGTCCGCCTGTAGTCCCTCCTCCTACCACTAGGACCCAGAGCTTCAACGTTGGAAAGTCTGCCTGCCCCCTTGGTTTGTACAGGAAGGGTCTGATAAAATGTCTGATAAAATGAATATCAAATTATCTAAATACTTTATCAAGAAACCTAAAACAGTTTGGGGTGAAACACTAAAACCAGAGTAGACATTAAAATGGCCCCAAACATGCTTGAAACGTGAAATAACCCTTTAAGAAAATGTAACTCAGGTTAGTCATGCTAACAACACAAACACTAAAATCACACCTGTGTGAAGTGAGTGGTGCAACTCCGTGTGTGTGTGTGTGTGTGTGTGTGTGTGTGTGTGTGTGTGTGTATGTTTATATACAGTTAATATGTGCGTGTGTGTTTGTGTGTGTGTTAGGTTGCGCACAGGTGGTGAAAAACCACCATGCTGATTTCGTGCTCAGACCCACCCACACACATAGCTCCGTAAGGGAGTGGTTGCACCACTCAAAAAGATAGCATCCTTTGTGTCATTATGTGGAACATTAACAGATTAGCAGATTAGCATCAGCTAGTCTGATGACTGATTGATTGATAGCGAGCGTGTGAGTCAAAGAGAAAAAGGGAATATAGAGTGAGAGTTTGGATAAAAAGTTAACAATACAAATTCCATATTCTATACAGTCAACCGTTGGATGTCTGTGTCCATTCTTACATGTATCCACAAATCAACTCTGGTTTGAGTAACACTTAAAGCGGCACCATGAATTCAATTACATTTTGCCCAATCTGTATGGTAGAGTACCGGTACGTTAATGACAATATATAACAATATAGAAAAAAGAAGGTAGAAGTGGAAGCTCTATGCAATACAATAATGCTCTTTTTCAATGCAGACAGCAAATGAAAAACTGAATAATTGCAAAAGATATATATATAAAAGAAAAGTTAGACCTAAAAGCATGTTAAATAAAGTAATTGTGAAATAATTGTGATTAGTCATTACAGTAATTAATGTTAAAGTGAACTAAGCTTTGGTTATAAAATAATGTAATTGTCCACACGCATGTGACCACATGTAACACACTAGTAACACTAGTGCACGTTTGTGCACTAGTGTTTTCTGCCGAAAACGTGTGCAATGAGTTCCTGCTTTACCATATACTATATATACTATAGTATATAGCCATATAGTATAGTACTATACTATATGGCTTTGACCAAAAAAAAACATTCCAGATGATATCACGTGTTTATATACGTAAGCACTATACTGAATTATGTGCAACATGAACTCTTACTATCACTTACAGCTGTACAGTAGGCACACGTGTGCTCATGTGACGTCAAAACAAACACCGTGCAAGTGATTTTCAGTTGCACAAACTTATGCCACACTGTCACCACCGGAACAGATTGTACCTCAAACTGAATCTGTACTTAAAACCCATTTTGACCTGAGATCAGATTCTAAAAATGTCTTCTACATCCTGACAGTTTTCTGAAAAAGCTATGTCAGTCGTTCTTCGATTTTTCAAAAATAGCAGACCTACAAGCTCGTAGCGCGCCACTCGGTGGCGCGCTATGAGCTTGTAGATCTGCTATTTTTCAATAGCTAAAGCATAACATAATGCTAACACCAAAAGGGGTTCTCGCCCAAAATGGGTTAAAATGAGCTTTGTTTCTAGGTTCGTAGGCTACAGTATGTAAGCTATACAGTCCATGTGGGGAGGACTGATAACATTTATTTTAATTGCTTTTAGTCAAATAATATATAATATTAATAGTAGATGATATATCTTCCAGAATGCACTGGCTTCCACCGTTCAGCGTTCGCACCAAGAGTACATCTCAAATCTACTGCCCTATGAAATACAGAATATCTACCATTTAGCCACTTAAATACAATATAATGTGTTGACTGGGGTCCCCCAGGCATCTATCCTTGGCCCCCTCCTTTTTTCTCACCACTACACCAAATCTCGAAAAAATAACAGCTCTACAATCTCACAGTGCGTTGCTTACCAAATGCAACTTGAAATTAAATGAAAGTAAACCATTACGAGCTAAGGGGTAAACTGATGTTTGAAATTAAAAAAGCAAGAACTAACATTAAAAAAAAGATGTCCATCTGTAATGGCAGCAGAAATATGGAATAGCTGTGATAATGACCACAACAATTGCAATACGATCTATAAATTCAAGAAAATGTTTAAAATTAATATAGTAGAAAAATATAAAACATCATCATAAACCTCTTATATTGCACCATATCCATCCATATGATTCTATGATTCTATTCCATCTATCCATGCATTCTACCAAATGCATGGATGTTAGAAAGAAAAAAAGTTTATTTTTATTTATTTATTTTATTTTATCCCTTATTTTTCTATTTTTTGTTGTTCGTCTTTGTTATTATTTTTGCATTAATGCAAGATAAGCAAGTCAAAAAGGATAGGCACTATATAAGCTACGGCTTCAGCCTATACCTTTTTCGGTCCAAACATGTCCTGTAAAATGCCTTTGCTGCTGTAATAATCATGTACATGTTGTTTTAAGACCGAAATAAAACTATTCATTCATTCAACCTCTCAGTAACAGTTAACCTTTTACGGTGTGGTCCGTTGGAATGATGACAAGAATATGTTCTGGGCTCACACATGGCGGGTAACTCTAGTACAAACATTTCAGCAATGGAACGCCGCTGAAACATGTGACTAAATGACAGTATAGAGGCTTCAGATTGTATCTCTATTAGGTGGCATTCCAAAGTATAGTCACATGGTGTGTTTTCTCCTGCTGCCCTTGACGAGAACATTCCAGTATCGATGTAGCTCGAGATTTTATGAGGTGTCACTCAGAAGCAAGAGTGATGCACAGACCAAGCAGCCATGGTGAATATATCAGACTAATCAGCACGGAGGTTTGTTTTTCTTGCTCTTCTCTTTGCCAAGTTGAAGCATATCCATGCCAAGACTGCTATTGTGTTTCACTCGTGATTATTAAAACCATACATTATAAAAAAGAAGCTTGTCATTTTGATTCAACCACATGAACCCTTGCGTGAGCTTGTACAGTAGCTTCTGGCAAATACCTCCCATTATGACAACGAAACTAAACACTAAAAAACTCAACTCAAACTAGCGTGAGACTGTCATAATCTATAACTGAAACTACACTAAATTGAAAAAAAAACAAGTAAAAGTACAAAATCTTGCACGCATGCACACACGTGAGGACGCATGCACACAGACTTGGATGCATCCACTGTATTCCGAGTTTGAAGTCACATGTAGCACTCTCACATTTTCTGGAAAGAAAAAAAGAAAGAAGAAAGAAAGAAGAAAGTTTTCTCAGCACTCTCACATGCACATGAACCATAGACTGTAAAGACATGAACACACGCACGCACACCCGCACACACACACACACACACACACACACACACACACACACGCACGCACGCACACACTCACTCACTCACTCACTCACTCACACACTCACACACACACACACACACACACACACACACACACACACACACACACACACACACACACACACACAGAGAGCCAGATCAAAACATTACCAGTAAGACGCCTGAGGGCGAGGTATCGGGTGCACGCACCCGTCTCATTGACGGCAGACTGCTGGGCGAGCGCTGGCGCTTTGGCATGGGGGGGGTCAGACCAACATGGAATAAATTCTGTACTGGCCATATAAGGAACATGTCTTGAGTGTACAGGGTTTGATGAGGTCAGATCAACATATGGAATGTCAGAACAGGTCAGCTCCATACAGTAGCCTATATGGAGATCTACGGGCGGTAGCGGGGGGACATTCTCTTGAGTGTACAGGGTTTGATGAGGGCCAGATCAACATAATGGATTGTCAGAACAGGTCAGCTCCATACAGTATATGGAGATCTACGGGTGGTAGCGGGGGGACATTCTCTTGAGTGTACAGGGTTTGATGAGGTAGGGCCGGGCCTTCATTTTCGTGCCTGTTGAGAACCCTAATTTTCGGCGGCTGCCAGGTGCGGCTGCACTAATAACGTTGGGGCAGGCCCGTCTAGAGTTTAAACGTCAACATCAATGATGAATGTCACAAGACTAGTTAGTTATTAGTTATTAGTTGTTTGCCATAATGGTGATGGCCCTGGAATTATTACTTGACACATTACGGATATGGCCAATTCACACAGGTCTTAAATCACAGACATCCCGTTACGTCATCCTCCGTAACTATTACCCCCAGGTAATACTAGTTGCGTGCAAATGCTGTAGCTGTTCTGCTGGGAATTGTTTTGGTCTGATGTACAGAATACAGTACATACTGTAATAATGCAAGTGTCAATGTTTAGGCTTCTCTGTGTAGTAGATACTGTAGGCCTAATACATATAGTAGACCTAATAATATTATACACCATCATCAAGACATTCATTGGCTTTTGTGAGACATGGTAATAATAATAATAATAATAATTAATTGCATTTTTATAGCGCTTTTCCAAGTGCTCAAAGCGCTTTACAACGGTTCATTCATTCATACATTGGGAGGTGAAGCGGCGAACATTCGACGCCAGCGTCCTCACTTCCCACATTCACACACCGACGGTGTACATCCTGACAGTTTTCAGAAAACTGTCAGGATGTAGAAGAATCTGATCTCAGGTCAAAATGGGTTTTAAAGGTAATGCAAAGTGATAATTTGATTAGTCAAAATGGGTTTTAATAACCCTCCCAGATGACAAATCCATTGAGAAACTGACCTTTGCTCTCCGCGGTCATGGAACTTCCGTATAAACGACCCAACTATGCCAGTAAGGAGAGTTTTGATATGACTGATGTCTGGATAAGAAAGCTGGGCTGACCCTGGTCTAATCCTTTGTAAACCTACAGGATGCGGAGGAAACCCTGAGGCGAAATGGACATAGTGGCCAAATTTGGTATTGCAGCGCTGGGCCAATTCTGGTCCGCTGACTATCATTGCGCACGTTCATGATGACACGTGAACGCTGTTTCATACGTGGAACGCGTGCAATGATCGTCAACGGCACAGCGAGTTCACGATTTGGCCCAATTCTTCCCAGAATGCACTCTGTTCCTAACCGGAAGGAGGAGTGAAATCGCCTCATGCGCTTTTGAGCAACTTAATGCAAGTGGCTGAGAGGAGAAATCCGGTGCCGTCTCTATTCATATATACTCTAAGACAGGATGGAGTGACCGCTGTAATGTGTGTTTTGAATGAGCAACACCAACGTAATAGATAGAAACCGTTGAGTGTCATCGGCATAGCAGTGATAAGATAGATTGTGAGCAGTGATGACAGCGCCAAGAGATTTAGTGTACAGGGAGAAAAGGAGGGGAGCAACTGAGGTCCGTGTGGGACCTCAGTTAGGAGGGTTCGGGGGGGATGAAAGCAAACCTTTCCAAGAAACTTGGTAGGTCCAGTCGGTCAGGCAGGAGGGGGAACCACTTAATAGTGCCGTCCCAGCAATGCCTATGGGTCAGCGAGGGTGACGTGTTACTGTACGCCGGGACAACACTCCACACGTCCCAAACTCTTCTCCCTTCTGGCCCCAAAACTGTGGAATGCACTCCCCGTTGCAATCAGAACTGCAGCATCACTCCCAATCTTCCGCCGTAGTCTGAAAACCCACCTTTTCAGACTCCATCATGGCCCATAGCACTTATCCTACCCCCTTAGATAGCACTTTTTAGACTTGGATAGCATTTGAAACAGACTTATAGCATGTCATGTAGACAGCACAATAATTGCATTGTATGTAGTCATAGCACTTCATAGTACATATGTATAGCATAGTATAGTATATATGTATAGTTTATATGTATAGTGTCATTATATAGATATGTTCTAGTTACGTTCTTAGCTTACGCATGTTTCATGATAAATGCATTTTATATATGTGATGTATTCCCATGCTTTTGTTCTTGCCTAATGTAAATCGCTCTGGATTAAGAGCGTCTGCTAAATGCCTAAATTGTAAATTGTATGAAAGGGAAGTTGTGTGTAACCGCAGGGCTGATTTCTATCAGCATGTAAGAAAACCAGTCGTGTGACGTGTTGGGCCATTGTGAGAGACACTACACGGCAAAATGTGATCTATTCCTCAGAGCATAGCACGCTGGTTGAAGGTTATCTGAGAGTCATATCATTTTTTTAAAGTACTGTATACAGTAGCCGGTCAGTCACTGTAACCCACAGACAGTCAGCTACCTGGCTGTCTCCTACTGTATATCGCCCTGTCATCTCCCTCTGCACCGTCCTGCACGGTACAGTGTACAGTGCCTGGATTCCTCCTCTGTTAGTCACAGCCATTGTGGTGCCACAGCGTACAGTATGCACACTGGCCCGTCCTCCGCGTCATCAATGAATATCACAGAATAAATCACATTATCGTTCTTGCATTTCCAGGAAACACTTATTGTGGACAGTAGCAAGTACACCCTCAGTGCATTTAACCCTACTACGCCACATCAGATATAATAACCAGTTGAGATGGTTATAGAACAAAGAGGAGATCCGGGCACACTTAATGTTAAAAGGAGGAAAACTTTATTGAACCGAAATGTTCAATAAAGTTTTCCTCCTTTTAACATTAAGTGTTCCCGGATCTCCTCTTTGTTCTATATCGATGTGTTATCCCGATTGATTCCAGGAGCACCCTTTTTACTATTTTTACATTTTTTATACCTGCACACCTCCTGAGCACCTGGTTGCTTCCTTGCCTCTGCCCAGTTGAGATGGTTATTGAAAACGTTTGAAATAATTTGGAAACACTGGACAAAAGATTCAGCTTTGACTATAGCACACTAACGGCACTCAATAAAGACTAAAAGAGCAACCAAAGACTGTCATCTGCAAGCTTAAAATAAGTTTCTATGTTGCCCCCATCTCCTCCTGCTGTTGTAGCAGAGCATTATTTAGCCCGTACTATACCATATACCGTACCGTACCATACCATACCGTACCGTACCGTACCGTACCGTACCGTACCGTACAGTACCATTCCACCTGCTCCTTTTCTGTAACATGTTGTCTGTTACTATTTACTAACCAGGCCAAACTCGCTTGCATAATAACAAGCACTGCTGCCATGGCAATTGTCATTGATCTCTCCACACCCAACCTTGCAGAGCTACATAATAAAGGCAAGGTCTCATAGCTTTCAACGACAGAAGGAAAAAGGAGTAATTGAAATGTCTGACGATACATCAAACGTCTGATTCTAAAGAAGGGAGCAGGGTTTTGGCAGTAGGAAGGATCGCTGTCATTGATATGTTTGCGCTTGCCAAGACCTGTCATTTGATGAAGACTGTAGCTGTTTGTGTGACTGAATTGCAGGTTGTGTGTGAATGTGAACCAATGTTAAAATAGCAAATTAACTATAGCTTTGCAAAGAAAGTACAGTACTGCATCGTAACGCTATCCAATAGCAAACACTAGATGCAAACAACCTCCTCTACAACCATTTTCCACATCACTTCTATCAAACATCGTTATGGAATGGAATAATTACATGCCATTTCCTTTTTATAATTATTTTTATATAATTTGTAACCCATTTTTCCCCCCAGTGTCAATTATCTAATGTAATGCTGGTCGCTACAACTCCCTCTGCCAACCTGGGGAGGGCAACGGACTGACCTCATGCTTCCTTCACCTGACAGGGGGAAGTTTCCCCGGTTGGATGTAACGGAACACGTTATTCCAACCAGTTCCTTTCCCCTCCATCAGGCGCCCCGGCTGGCCAGGGGGAGGTAGTTTAGAGACCAGGATTACTGCATGTGTTTTGTGAGGGTACCTACCCTAGGGGACACGGGGAGAACATGCAAACTCCACACAGAAAGGCCCTTTCGCCAAAACCGCCTCATGGACACTGATGACCCCCCCCCCCCCAGGACTTTTGTGATGATGAAGGCTGCGAATTCTATCAGTGTTTTCTAGAGAGGCTTTCAAAAGAGTCAACAATTGGGCCAACATTTCAATAATGGGGCATTCCTAGTTTGGGAATAAAGACGCATTGGTTTTTCAAATTCAGTTTTATACGTTTTAGGTTTATAAGCCTTTTTTCCAGAATGGACAAAATTATAATTTTTTAATACAGATAAGATCATATCGACATCGGTATAAAAAACTGACAGGTCCTTTTTTATGTCAATCAAAGTCACCAAGTGGCAGATGCCAAGAATAGTTTTCTTATATTAACCCATTTTGGGCGGGAACCCCTTTCGGTGTTTTAAGCATTATGTTATACTTTAGCTATTGAAAAATAGCAGATCTACAAGCTCATAGCGTGCCACTCTGCTATTTTTTAAAAATCGTGAAAATGTGGTGCAAATTTGGAATATATTTTTTTTAATATATTTATATAATTTATATATAACGTTTTTAACTCATATCTTTGCTTTTGGGGGGTTCCTGGAACAACATATTTTCAGATGGAGGTCTGTGGCCAAATACAGATAAGTCTGGGGGTCCTTGACATGAAAAAGGTTGAGCACCACTGACAGAAACCTGGGTTTTTCATTGTCATAATTTAGAAGACATTTGTAGAATCGTTCCCAGGTCAAAATGGGTTAAAATGTAATATTCTTTACGGGCATGTCATGTGATCTACCTGCACAGCCTTTGTGATCTACTGGTAGATCGCGATCTACCTTTTGGGCCCCGCCTGTGTAACAGACAGTAATCTACTGACACAGCTGTTTGTAATCCTTCCTAAATCACATCTGTCTTTAACCCATTTAGGCCTGACGTCGAAATAAAAAAAATAAGTCTTCTGAAAGAATATATATTCAAAGATTTGTGCCGCATTTTCACGATTTTTCAAAAATAGCAGACCTACAAGCTTGTAGATCTGCTATTTTTCAATAGCTAAAGTATAACAAAATGCTTAGTTAAAACACCAAAAGGGGTTCCCGCCCAAAATATCTTTAATTGTTCATAAACGCCTCTGATATGCTACTTTTCCGGTTATGTGCCAGAGTAAGATTACACATGTGCAGCACCCTATATATCAGGGGTTCTTAACCCATGGGGGGGTCGCCTAATTATTTTGGGGGGGTCCCCAAATGATTAAAAAATAATAATATTTATTTATTTTTGCAACTGAATGGCTGGAAAATGATAATTAAGAGTTTACATAGTACACATAAGTGCATGCATAAACTTTCCTTAATGATTATATCTGGTTTCAGTATTCATATCTGTTTTCAGTATTCATTTATGATATATTTTCTCTATTATTAAGGTTATTTTTGCAGTCAGTTTGTATTGGTGGTGGGGAGTGGGGGCGGGCGGGGCGGGGGTTGCGAGACATGGCCAAAGCATTTCCGGGGGTCCCCAGCCTAAAACGTTGAGAACCCCTGTCCTATATAAAACATTTCCCAGTTTTTTTAATCATCTTTTAGACCTAAATTTAACACAATAAACGGCCAATGAAGGGCCCCAAGAGCCCTTGTCAGGGCCCAAACTGTGCGGTACAGACATGGTAAACAGTAAGTACACAATACCACATGGTACACAGTACACAATACCACATGGATTTGAAAGAATAAGATTCTACAAAGTCAAAGTGTGAAGTGAGTAGTATCGGAGCTTGGAATTATAACATGAATAAATGCCACTGATATTTATGCTACATGCAGTATGTGTCCGTCATGAATCAATCAAAATGTATTTATAGTCATCATACGTCAGATTAGATGCAACTCTAAGAGCTGAACATAAAAAGAACGTCGAGCTAAAAAAACGATAAACAAACAATAGTTCATCGGAGTCCACCAGGGCTCTATATTAGGACACTGTTGTTTTCACTCGACACTAAATATCTTGGGTGAAAATAGCAGACCTACAAGCTGCTGGAGTCGAACGGTCTTTGCTGTTGACAAATTAAATTCACTAGCTTTTCTTTTTATTCTTCTGTATTGTCCTGTAAATTCTTCTACAGTTGTGGCTATTACTGTCTCAGTGCCACATGACGCCTTTGGACGCCTGCCCCTGGTGGCCGCGAGTGCCATTGGCGCCTTTGGATGCCTTTTTGGAGAAAAAAAAAAAATATATATATATTTTTTTTAATTTATTTAATTTTTTATCCATATTTTGATCTTTGCTCTAATCTGCATGTCAGGTGATGACATGCACATTACATGCACAATAGAATTTCATTTTCTTTCTTTTATTTATAATGGGCTTCGGTGGCAACGAGGGCCAAAACTGGTGTTCACCAGGAGTTTTAAGCTTTTGGTACAAATTGTAATGCATACAATATTAAAAGCTTGCGTCAGAAAGGTTTCAATAATGCTATGCAGTAGTTAAAATATGATATGCATGTCTTTGTGGTGCGATTTAAACTTTGTTATATTTTACAGTATAGGTTATACAGTACAGGGTGATCATGTTTCATAATATGGATACTGTAACGAAGTGAATGGATGTTGGTGTACAGTATGCAATCCTTCGGTTAGCACGCAGCCCGGGGCTAGAGGCAATCCTCCAAATCACGGGACTGTCAGGTGAAGATGGAAAGTCGCAGAACATGCTCGACAGGCGAAGATTGTTTTAAAAGTGAGACGCGGTTGAGCAATCAGTCTCTAAACCTGTCATGAGTATCTTTCATATCCAAAGCGTAACGGCGACCGCTGACTGTCGTACAGACACTGTGTGTCTGTACGACACACCTTCATTAATGCAGGTATTTCTTGTCTTCTTTTTGGCAGATGAATTATGGCCAAATCGGTGCCTTATATACGGTGGCAGGACATATGAAGTCTATCGCTACGATGACTCCATTTACCGGAATTATGTTTCAATAACGATGATTTATGAAGAAAATAAATTGTTGAGTTTGATTTTTTTTTTTTTTAACATTAATAATTCCAATTTTAGTACAGGCAAGGGAAAGGAAGAAAAAAGAAATGCAGAAGGTAATAGAAAGCATTGCATAATGTCATTTTCTTGTCTCGGGCGCTCGAGTAAAATCGAACTTATGCAACGAGTTGACTTATTAGTACTCGTTCTGCAACTGCATTTTTCACGTTGGCATTCCTCAGCTGACAGAATCCATATAAACTGAAGCAATTAGTGGCTAATAATGATGACTCATGTTCTTATTGAACAATGAATTATAGAATGAATAAGTAATGTATAATCTACACTGAAATGTATTAGGCTACATTTCAAAGCTGCACGATTCAACAAGTCCATTATTGCAGTGCTGGTGACAGACAGCTGGGTCTAGACAGGATTCAGACATGAAATGAACTTCAGCTGAACCCTTTCAGAGCTGCAAGTGGGAGTATCAGACTATCGGTGTCATCCCTGCCTATCAACCATGCACGTGTCTTCTGTCTACCATGTGGTGGTAGTCAGTAATCACTCATGTACTTGAGTAAAAAGTACTAAAGTATTGGCATCAAAATGTAATTAACCCATTAACCCGATCTGCTATTTGAAAAATAGCAGATCTACAAGCTCATAGCTCACTTGTAGGTCTGCTATTTATGAAAAATCGTGAAAATGTGCCTCAAATCTTTGAATATATTCTTTCAGAGTTTCAGTTTTTAACTCAAATCTTTGCTTCTGGGGGGTCCCTGGAACAACATATTTTCAGATGGGGGTCGGCGGAATATTACATATAATTTTTTGGGGTCCTTGACATGAAATATTGAGAACCACTGATATAGAAACATGAGGTTTTTCAGAAAAAAATGACATTTTAAAAAGACATTTTTTAAATTTCGACGTCAGGCCTAAATGGGTTAAAGTATATCAAAAGTAAAAGTACTCATTATGGTTTGACAAGTTTTCAAAGGTATAAAAAAATATTTTGAAAATAGCAGATCTACAAGCTCACTTCGGCTATTTTCAAATGGCCATAATGTACATAGGGCTGAAGTGGTTACTGTATGTTTTGTAATAATAATCAAAATCACAAAGTAAATAGTATCTAAAGTTTTCAAATAAATGTAGTGGAGTTAAAAGTACAATGTTTGGAGATGTAGTGGAGTAGAAGTAAAGTACAAATACCTCACAACTTTATTTAACCCATTTTGGGCGGGAACCCCTTTTGGTGTTAGCATTATGTTATGCTTTAGCTATTGAAAAATAGCAGATCTACAAGCTACGAGCTTGTAGGTCTGCTATTTTTGAAAAATCGAAGAACGACTGACATAGAAACATAGCTTTTTCAGAAAACTGTCAGGATGTAGAAGACATTTTTAGAATTTGATCTCAGGTCAAAATGGGTTAAGTATAGTACTTAAGTACATGTAATTAGTTACTTTACACCACTGCTGTCACAACAAGTTAAGTGTGATCTGTCTCATGATCAACTACGTGGGTTCAGAGAAAGTATGATCTTTACATCACCTGCTACTTTACATGAGTACAGAACAAGTTACGCATGAGAAGCCCAACGCTGATCGCTTGGCTGATAAGCACTCTTGCTTGGGACAGGGGCAGCTGTCAATAGGCCTATCTCACAGCCCCCTTTCCACGCCCCCTTCCGGTAGCTAGTGGTGTCATTTAACATTAGGCATTTACACCTTTTTTCTCTGGAGAATCTAAGTACATTTCCTAATGTTAAAATGTCAAAGACCGATAATAATATGAAGAAAACACAATGGTATAACAACTCAAATAAGTAGAATAAACCTTACCTTTACAAAACGGTAGTTTGTGGCTTGTGAAAATACCTCTTTTAACATGGAAGTCTATGGACCGCAGAAAAAATAACACCATTAGCTCCAAAAGGGGGCGTGGAAAGGGGGCGGGGAAATGCTGTGAGATAGGCCAATGTCAACCCTCTCCACATACTGCATGGAGCTGACCTGTTTTCATAGGTTGATCTGACCTCATCAAACCCTGTACACTCAAGACATGCTCCTTATATGGGAAGTACAGAATTCATTCCATATGTTGATCTGACCCCCCCCCCCCCCCATGCCAAAGCACCAGCACTCGCCCAGCAGTCTGCCATCACCGAGGCGGACCGCAGGGTGCACTTTTATTTCTACATTTATGTCTTTATTATTTCATGTAATTCCTTTAGTTATATTTAAATATGGCAGTTCTGGCCCTGCATGGAGGAGGGTATTCAAAACGCGGTGTAGGAGGAGGCACCATGTTCTAGATGTCTCTGGTAGGTCTATCAGACACAGTATTATGCGTGTCTTAAGTACCAGGTCTTATTACTTAACTTAAGACCTGGAGGCGTGATCAATGCCATTTGGCTATTCTGAGTGGCCAAACAGCATTGACCACGCCTCCAGGTCTTAAGTTACGTAATAAGACCTGGTACTTAAGACACGCATAATACTGCCCCCTGAGTGACATTAGGGAGGAGGCCTAATTTTAAGACGGAGTATTCACAAGGTTGGCAACACCTGTTTGTCGTTAACTCGTTTGATTGATTGATTGATTGAATACCTAATTTTGCTAAAGCATACAGTCACTGGTACAATTATACAACGACGCTGAAAGGATATTAAAAGAATCACACCCGTGTGAAGTGAGGGGCGCTCTTATCATCATACGTCATCTCATCACACATCATCTCATTCTGGCCAATCACAATTTGCGTCCTCACTTTTGTCTTCAATGTCTGTGTTTACACAAACCCTCAACGCTGGACATGAAAGGAGGGGCTATAGCGGAAAGAGTCGTTCCCATACACAGCGGGGAGCCCAACCCGGGTGAAACCTGGGTGAAACCGGAATCGTAACCGCTATGACCATATGGGGGAAAAAAGTGGTGTCAGAAGTGGATCATGGGTTCATTAGTGGCTAAGCTTAGCTTATTGGCAATAAATCACAGAGCTTCGTGAGATGTTTCTACAACATGGTCAATGACAGAAGAAGCCCGACTACGCTGGAGGGCCAAACGGATAAAGTAAAAATCATATGTATGTTGAAGGCTGTAAAAAATCTTCTCTGAAATCCATTCTGAAACTCACAGGCAAGAGAAGCAAGGAAGGCTGTATAGTTTTGGTTGTTTCTTAACAGTTTGCAGAATTACAGTAAACCTCTCCATCAAACAGGGACAGGTCCCCCAAGATTTCAAACTGGCCAAAGTAACCCCCTTGCACAAGAAAGGGAGTAAATTAGACCCCGGCAACTACCGCCCTATTTCTATTCTTAGTTCCATCTCGAAAGTGATGGAAAAAATAGTCTATGAACAGGTTGAAAAGTATCTTGCCACTAATAAATTATTGTACGAGTTCCAATCTGGCTTCAGAACATCCCACTCCACTGACACATGCCTCCTCTATTTGAGCGACCACATCAAACAAGAGGTGGACGCTGGCAAATACTGCGGCATGGTCATGCTGGACCTCCAAAAGGCTTTTGACACCGTGAACCACTCCATACTGGTTAACAAGCTAAAAGCAATTGGTTTCGATAGCACATCAGTGAGCTGGATGCAATCCTACCTGGAGGGGAGAGAACAGATGGTGGAAGTGAACGGAACACTGTCCCCCCCCCTCCCAGTGAGCTGTGGCGTTCCACAAGGAAGCATACTAGGGCCTCTACTGTTCCTAATATATGTAAACGACATGACTTCAGCCTGTGACTGCAACTTGTTCCTGTTCGCAGATGACTCAGCACTGCTGGTCTCGGACAGGGACAAACTGCAGGTTGAAAATGCCCTCAGCTCTGAACTCGGTAGAATCTGCACCTGGCTCGCTGATAACAAACTATCTTTACACCTGGGAAAAACTGAATCCATTCTCTTTGGCTCTATTAGTAACCTCAGCAAGGCAAATGGCTTCTTGGTTAGAGTGGGTGACAATGTTATCACACGTAAAGATGAAATTACCTACCTAGGTTCCATCCTGGAGGCTAATCTTTCCGGTGATAAAATGGCCACCAACGTAATCAAAAAAGTCAACCATAGAACAAGATTCCTCTACAGGATCTCCTCACTGGTCAACAAAAACACCTTGAAGACCTTAACAGGAGCCCTTGTACAGGGTTTCTTTGACTATGCATGCACCTCCTGGTACCACAGCACCTCAAAGGCCCTTAAAACCAGGCTCCAGACTTCCCAAAACAAACTGGTCAGGCTCCTACTTGATCTAGCCCCCCGAACCCACCTCACCCCTGCCCACTTCGACAGGCTGGAATGGCTTAGGGTCGACGACAGAGTACAGCATCTTGCAATGGGTCTGGTCCACAAGATTCGATACACCACCAAGATACCCATGTACCTGTCTAGATACTTCCTTAATGTTAACGAAGTCCACACCCACAACACCAGAGGGAGTGCAACGAACCATGTACAACCCAGATTCGGCACAAACAAGGGACTAAATTCTTTTCGCTCCTATGCCACTAAAATGTGGAACGCCCTACCAACTGTCATTAAGACATGCGAATCCCTTGACTCCTTCAAAACCGCTCTCAAAGGGCACCTACGGATGGCTGCAATTCGAAACTGGCCCCTGTAAAATCGGAATCCCTCAAACACGAACGCAAGGACAACACAAGAGACGGTCGCGGCCACACAGCCAACTCAAGGTATGGCCACTGAGCCAACTTGGGGACCCAACGCAAGGACAACAAAAGAGACGGTCACGGCCACACAGCCAACTCAAGGTACGGCCACGGAGCCGACTTGGGGACCCAACGCAGCTCCTCCAAGGAAAACAAACAAATTAACGGAGCTGAACGTGAATCCCCCCCACCGCCCACCCCTTTTTTTCCCCTCACTGTATATGTTTCTTTTCCCTTTTTACCCTTTTTACCTCCTTTATGATGAATTCCTGTTCTGTCTATAGAAGTGTCTATTTGTACGTCTCTAAATGTTTTGATGATTTGAACATGGTGGACCCTGTTGGAAACAAGTGTAATGCTTAATTGGGTCGTCCACTCACAGTTAACAGCCTTTGTATTGAGTTTGTGCTTGAAATGTACTGTAATTCTGCAAACTGTTAATAAATTCTTCAATCAATCAATCAATCAATACATTTAAAGCACAACTCAATGTTAACTGTGGACGACACCATGAAGCATTACACTTGTTTACAACAGGGTCCACCATTTTCAATTCATCAGAACATGTAGAGATGTACAAATATACACTTCTATATAACTAAAAACAGGAAATCATCATAAAAGGAGGTAAAAAGAGAAAAGACATACAGTGAGGGGAAAAGGGGTGTGTGTGTGTGGGGGGGGGGGGATTCAGATTTTACGGGGGCCACTTAGTCCTGTAGCAAGTACTCAAAAAAGGTTTTCGTTTTTTAGATACCCCTACCCGAGGTAGAACCAAACACAACCATGTTTTTTCTTATCTTTAGGGTCTCCCATATATTAAATGGATTGTAGTTTTTTTGGCTATTATATATTATATTCTTTAGACCTACCCCAATCTCTGAAAAAGGCTAATCCGAATAGGGCAAAGGTGACAAAAAAGCCTATAACTTGAGAATACTCTTATCTTCATTTGCTGAGGTATGAACCAGGTGACGGTGTACATCCCCATCAGTCAGAATGTAATTTATCTAAAGAAATACTGACATATTGTCCTTTAAACATACATTAATTTAGGCGGAAATAGTACTTTTGTGGTGAGGACTCCTTTACTTTCTCTCATTTACAAGAAAAACATATATTCATATATATATAGTCTAATATGCTGTTACTGCATTGCCTAGGATGCTATTAAACAATAACCAGTGGTTGTGTGGAGACATCTAGCCCATTTTGGGCGGGAACCCCTTTTGGTGTTAGCATTATGTTAGCATTAAAATAGCTAATCCAGTCTAGCAGTGTGCCGCGGGTTCGACTCCCGATCCCGACGGCCTTTACTGCATGTCTTCCCCCCATCTCTCTCCCCATTTCATGTCAGCCTACTGTCTGTCCCTCCATAAAATATATAAAATAAAGGCGAAAGCCACAAAAAAAAAACATTAAAAAAACCAAACAACACACCAATGTGTTTTTCCCCCTACCACTCAGTCTCCCATTCATGAAATTAATTGTTATGGAAATGTGTTTTAAGGCAAAAGTGGTGAAATGGTGTTTAAGTTGTTCACTCAATAAATACAGATAGAGATATTTCTGGAGGGCGTCTGTCAGGGCAACATAATGTGCCTACTGCAGGTTTTCAAGACAAATTCCTTATCAGTCAACATTGTCTAACACTTGCCTAAAATAAATATATATAAATTATTAAGCGTTTTCTTTGGGGGTATGGAATCCACATATTGAAAGGCAATATGGATACAGGGCCTTTACTTGATCCCTCTCAACACCTGATTGGTCAACACTAATGAGAGCATGGTTGGTTCTGGAGTCATGTCTGGACCCTGGTAATACTGTATGTGTGTGCGACACGCACGCGCACACGCGCACGCACACACACACACCCTGAGATATCTATAGGAAACGTGCTACAGTACACAACTACTGTAAAACTCTAAGGCCTCACTCAGACCTTTACTGCATTGCTGTATGCTTGTTGGATGAATGTTGTGTAGTGTCATGGCCGCCCCAATGCATTTCCTATGGGAGTCACATGGTTTGACACAACATTTGTGTTGTATGAGGGGGAGGGGCGCAGTCGAAACACAGCCGAAAGCCATACAACAGCTTGTAGTCCAAAATGTGGACTACAAACCATGTGACTTCCATTGGAAATGCATTGGGGCGGCCATGACACTACACAACATTCATCCAACAAGCATACAGCAATGCAGTAAAGGTCTGAGTGAGGCCTAACTGAAAACAAACCACAGAGATGTTCCAGCCAAAACAACAAGCATGTCATGGAAACTTGTGGTAGAGAGCACGGAGTTCAACCTGGAGTTTGGTGAAAGTGGGTCTGTTTCTGGAGTCATACTGCCAGCAGCTACACATGAGGCTGTAGACCTCCGAGGGGCAGCCGGCGGGAGCAGGCAGACGGTACCCTAGTGGGAGACATGGAGCACAGAGTTGGAATTTCCAGTTAGATGATATGGTACAGTAACCGTATGCACATGAAGAGACATTTTTGAGTGGTGCAACCAACCCATTAAACATTTAGGCCTGACGTCGAAATAAATAAAGCCTTCTGAAAGAATATATTTTCAAAGATTTGTGCCGTATTTTCACTCGGTGGCGCGCTATGAGCTTGTAGATCTGCTATTTTTCAATAGCTAAATTATAACAAAATGTTTAAAACACCAAAAGGGGTTCCCGTCTACAATGGGTTAAGTAGCTATGTGTGTCCGTCCCTGGTTGGCTGGCTGGCTGACTGGCTGGCTGGCTGGTTTGAATTAATTTAACCACAATTGAATTTGAATCCTAGTGTTCCTAGAATTTCTGGGGGGCGAACATTCAGAAAAAATAACCTATGTATGTACAAGCTCACAACGTGTCACCACACTTTGTGATTGATTGATTGATTGATTGATTGATTGATTGATTGATTGATTGATTGATTGATTGATTGAATACTTTATGCAAAAAAACAGTTTGCAAAAAAAGAACAGTGGTACAGTTCCATACAAAAGGATGCTAAATGGATAAACCCAAGAAAGCACTCTAGCTTCATTAGCTATAGTGACAAAATAAAGATACTAAGATGCAAAGCTACACAGCATATAGTGTAGCTGTTGTATAGCTTTTGCAGAAGTTACAAGCGTCTGATGCATCTTTATGTCGCTGCATGCTTCCATTGACAATGAATGGTAGACTGTACAAGTGTACAGTACATCTGCCCGTGTGACTTTCTACAGGGGCCAGTTACGGACGGCAGCCACATGTAAGTGCTCGTTTAGCCCATTCTGGGCGGGAACCCCTTTTGGTGTTGCATTATGTAATGCTTTAGCTATTGAAAAATAGCAGATCTACAAGCTCATAGCGCGGCACCGAGTGCCGCGCTACGAGCTTGTAGGTCTGCTATTTTTGAAGAATCGTGAAAAGTGACATGAAAGTGTTTGAGAACGACTGACAGAAAAACATAGCTTTTTCAAGAAAACAGTCAGGATTTAGAAGACATTTGCAGAATCGTTCCCGTGTCAAAATGGGTTAGAGCAGTTTTGACGGAGAGTAAGGAGTCAATAGTCATACTGTATGACGTTTTTAGGACTGTTGGTAGGACATTCCACATTGTTGTGACATAGTAGAACAGGCTTTGTGGAGCTCCCTCTGGTGTTGTGCACGCTTGAGACCGTCTTTAAAACCCATTTAGACCTGGGTTCAAAACATTCACTCTGAAAGAATATATATATTCAAAGATTTGCGCCACATTTTTACGATTTTTCAAAAATAGCAGACCTACAAGCTCGTAGTGCGCCACTCGGTGGCGCGCTATGAGCTTGTAGATCTGCTATTTTTCAATAGCTAAATTATAACATAATGTTTAAAACACCAAAAAGGGTTAATGTTTTGAAGTAGTCTCACAGGTACTGTACAATACATGCAGGCAGTGTTGTTTTTGGCAGCAAATTTAGATTTTTAAAGTTTTAGTCGTGGTCTCTTGAATAGTTTTCATTTCGTTTTAGTCACATTTTAGTCACCTGGCCGGAATGTTTTAGTGTTAGTCTAGTTTTAGTCGACTAAATCAACAGTAGATTTAGTCAACTATTTTGGTGGGCCTTGATGCCGTCGTAATGGGTTGTTTTTCACTTGCTGTAAATAGCTGATCTACAAGCTTGTAGATCGGCTATTTTCAGCATGCAACTAATTGTAAAAGATATTCCGGCATTCCAGCATTCACTAACCTGACTCCGCCAGATGGGGCAGCAGAGAGTACACTGGGGGAACCGAGTGTACTCTCTGCTGCCCCATCTGGCGGAGTCAGGTTAAGCATTCACTGCCCTATAGGAGAACAGATTCTACCGTCGTGTAGAAGAAGCTGAGTTTGATTTGTCGGGGGAGGTTGGAGTTCCATACACTGGCCAATGCCGCTCAGGGCCCTCCATGCACGTGCCTTCCTCACTTTTAGCGCTATTCCGCCGTATTTCTGTGAGATGGTGTTGAATTACCGGCATCGTACATGTAGGTGTTTTTGCCTCGAGGTACTGTATAAAGTACAGTACAGTATATGCATGCAGTGGTGTAAAATAACTAAGAACATTTACTTAATTCAACCTTACCTGAGATCAGATTATAAAAATGTCTTCTAAATCCAGACAGTTTTCTGAAAAAGCTATGTTTCTATGTCAGTCGTTCTTCGATTTTTCAAAAATAGCAGACCTACAAGCTTGTAGCGCGCCACTCGGTGGCGCGCTATGAGCTTGTAGATCTGCTATTTTTCAATAGCTAAAGCATAACATAATGCTAACACCAAAAGGGGTTCCCGCCCAAAATGGGTTAAGTACTGTACTAAAGTACAATGTTGAGGTATTTGTACTTTACTCGAGTATTTCTAATTTCTACTTCTACTCCACTACATCTCAGATCCAAATATTGTACTTTTACTCCACTACATATTGTATTTGACAGCTTTAGTTACTTGTAGATTTAGATTATCATTACAAAACATACAGTGACCACTTCAGCCCAGTATACGTTTCAGCCATTTGAAAACAGCCGATCTACAAGCGCACAATGTGCCGCATCGTGATCGCGACGCACCGTATAGATCTGCTATTTTCAAAAGACTTTTATACATTTGCAAACTTGAAATATGAGACATTCTGCATAATGACTACTGCATAAGGACTAAGTACATTTTGAAGTGTCCCCCTGAGTATTTCTATATTGCAGAATTGATGCTTTTCTTTTTAAATATTTTTTATCCCACGATTTTGTAACCCATTTTTTCACCCCTGTGTCAATTATCTAATGTGATCCTGGGCTCTACACACCCTCCGCCAACCTAGTCCCCATATATGGGGGACATGGGGAGAGCAACGGACTTGAACTCATGCTTCCTTCATGCCTGAGTGTCCAAGTTGCTCCTTTACACTTGACAGGGGGGAGTTTCCCTGGTTGGACGTAGTGCGTGGAAGGAACACGTTATTCCAACCAGTTCCTTTCCCCTCCATCAGGTGCCCCAGCTGGCCAGGGGGAGGCAGTTTAGAGACCAGGATTACTGCATGTTTTTTGTGAGGGTTTTGATTGATTGAAGAATTTATTAACAGTTTGCAGAATTACAGTACATTTCAAGCACAAACTCAATACAAAGGCTGTTAACTGTGAGTGGACGACCCAATTAAGCATTACACTTGTTTCCAACAGGGTCCACCATGTTCAAATCATCAAAACATTTAGAGACGTACAAATAGACACTTCTATAGACAGAACAGGAATTCATCAAAAAAGAATTCATCAAAAAGGAGGTAAAAAGGGAAAAGAAATATATACAGTGAGGGGAAAAAAAGGGGGGGGCGGGGGGGGGGGGGATTCAGATTTTACGGGGGCCAGTTTCGAATTGCAGCCATCCGTAGGTGCCCTTTGAGAGCGGTTTTGAAGGAGTCAAGGGATTCGCATGTCTTAATGACAGTTGGTAGGGCGTTCCACATTTTGGTGGCATAGGAGCGAAAAGAATTTAGTCCCTTGTTTGTGCCGAATCTGGGTTGTACATGGTTCGTTGCACTCCCTCTGGTGTTGTGGGTGTGGACTTCGTTAACATTAAGGAAGTATCTAGACAGGTACATGGGTATCTTGGTGGTGTATCGAATCTTGTGGACCAGACCCATTGCAAGATGCTGTACTCTGTCGTCGACCCTAAGCCATTCCAGCCTGTCGAAGTGGGCAGGGGTGAGGTGGGTTCGGGGGGCTAGATCACCTACCCTAGGCTAGGGGACACGGGGAGAACATGCAAACTCCAGACAAAAATTGATGCTTTTACTTAAAAAAAGACTGTAAGTACTTTTTCCACCACTGCACATATTTATAAATTCCTCCTCGATGCTTCCGTACCTTTCTCCACCTCGTCCCGTGTCTGTTGGTTGCTCATGTTGGCATATGGCATCGTTCCCTTTGTGAAAGTCTCCCATAGCAAGACACCAAAGCTCCACACGTCACTCTCTGAGGTGTAACGACCTGAACACACAAGCAGGGGGCAGCATTGGCAAAGACACGGCCTATAACTGTCACTACCATTAAGCTATACTGTATATTATGCTTTTTTTTCCTTCCAAGATCTGAAACATGATATTGTGTTTTACAGAAAACCTGTGAGGTGTTATACACCAGTGGTTCCCAAAGTGGGGTCCGGGGACCCCTAGGGGTACTTGAGGGAGCTCCAGGGGGTACCTAGCTCAGAGATATAAGGAACCTTATGGGTCTGTAACTCTGAGAGTGTACAAATGAAACCATTTGGTTCCATTTGTACACTCTCAGAGTTAAATTAACAGTGGTTTTACAATATAAATTGGGGTATACCAGAGATAGAAATGCCAATAAATCGGTGGTCTGTAGCATAATGCGTGTGAAACTGGGGGTCCATGAAAGTAATGTGTTTCGGAATCATTGCTAGAGCCGTAACAATCCTCCCTTATCGGGGTCACTGGCAAGTGTTTTCAAATGGGGGGTCCGTGGCCTAATAAATGTTTATTTGGGGGTCCTTGACACGAAAAGGTTTGGGAACCACTGTTATACACAACCAAACAGAGTTGTTGCATTTTCCAAGATTTGGTCAGAAGCAAATGGGCCGTACCATAGTTGAGGGCCTCGGGGGCCGTCCATTTGACTGGGATCTGTCTGAAGGTGCCTGTGGCAGAATAGACACCATCCTCTTGCTCACGAGACATACCAAAATCACTGATCTTCACAATGCTCTCGTCGCCCACTAGACAGTTTCTTGCTGCTAGATCCCTGAAATGACAAAGGCTGTTCAATGTGACGGTGAGTGGGTGAGTGGGTGAGTGGGTGAGTGAGTGAGTGAGTGAGAGTGTCTGAGTGAGTGAGTGAGTGAGTGAGTGAGTGAGTGAGTGAGAGTGTCTGAGTGAGTGAGTGAGTGAGTGAGTGTCTGAGTGAGTGAGTGAGTGAGTGTCTGAGTGTCTGAGTGTCTGAGTGTCTGAGTGTCTGAGTGAGTGAGTGAGTGAGTGAGTGAGTGAGTGTCTGAGTGTCTGAGTGAGTGAGTGAGTGAGTGAGTGAGTGTCTGAGTGAGTGAGTGTCTGAGTGTCTGAGTGAGTGAGTGAGTGAGTGTCTGAGTGTCTGAGTGTCTGAGTGAGTGAGTGAGTGAGTGTCTGAGTGTCTGAGTGAGTGAGTGAGTGAGTGTCTGAGTGAGTGAGTGAGTGTCTGAGTGTCTGAGTGTCTGAGTGAGTGAGTGAGTGAGTGAGTGTCTGAGTGAGTGAGTGTCTGAGTGTCTGAGTGAGTGAGTGTCTGAGTGTCTGAGTGTCTGAGTGAGTGAGTGAGTGAGTGAGTGTCTGAGTGAGTGAGTGTCTGAGTGAGTGAGTGAGTGAGTGTCTGAGTGTCTGAGTGAGTGAGTGAGTGTCTGAGTGTCTGAGTGAGTGAGTGAGTGAGTGAGTGAGTGACTGAGTGTCTGTCTGAGTGAGTGAGTGAGTGAGTGAGTGAGTGAGTGAGTGTCTGAGTGTCTGAGTGAGTGAGTGAGTGTCTGAGTGAGTGTCTGAGTGTCTGAGTGTCTGAGTGTCTGAGTGAGTGAGTGTCTGAGTGTCTGAGTGTCTGAGTGAGTGAGTGAGTGAGTGAGTGTCTATGAGTGTCTGAGTGAGTGAGTGAGTGAGTGTCTGAGTGTCTGAGTGAGTGAGTGAGTGAGTGAGTGAGTGAGTGAGTGAGTGAGTGAGTGAGTGAGTGAGTGAGTGTCTGAGTGTCTGAGTGAGTGAGTGAGTGAGTGAGTGAGTGAGTGAGTGTCTGAGTGTCTGAGTGTCTGAGTGTCTGAGTGAGTGAGTGAGTGTCTGAGTGTCTGAGTGTCTGAGTGAGTGAGTGAGTGAGTGAGTGTCTGAGTGAGTGAGTGAGTGAGTGTCTGAGTGTCTGAGTGAGTGAGTGAGTGAGTGAGTGAGTGAGTGAGTGTCTGAGTGA